>NC_057812.1:619143030-619472689 GCF_018294505.1 Triticum aestivum
TGATTGCTCTGTTATTTATTGTGTTCCCCCTCCGTTACTTATTTCCGGTAGACTCCGAGACCGCTGCCGATGTCCGTGTGTTCGACTACATCGAAGATGACCCTTCTTGCCAGAGCAACCAGGCAAGCCCCCCCCCCCCTTGATCACCAGATATTGCCTATTCTTCTCTATACTGCTTGCATTAGAGTAGCATGTTACTGCTTTCAGTTAATCCTATGCTGCTGCATAGCCTGTCCTTGCTACTACTGTTGTTACCTTTACCTACTATCCTACTGCTTAGTATAGGATGCTAGTGTTCCATCAGTGGCCCTACACTCTTGTCCGTCTGCCATGCTATACTACTGGGCCGTGATCACTTCGGGAGGTGATCACGGGCATATACAATATACTTTACACTGTTACATTACCTGTGGTACTGTTCGGAGATGGGGGCTGAAGGGGCAGGTGGTTCCACCCAGGTAGTGGTGGGCCTTGGTTCCCGACGGCCCCCGACGGCCCCCGACTGTTACTTTGTGGCAAAGCGACAGGGCAGGTTGAGACCACCTAGGAGAGAGGTGGGCCTGGCCCTGGTCGGCGTTCACGGACACTTAACACACTTAACGAGATCTTGGTATTTGATCCGAGTCTGGCTACTGGCCTATACACACTAACCATCTACGCGGGGACAATTATGGGCACTCGACGTCATGGTATCAGCCGAAGCCTTCGTGACGTCAGCGACTGAGTGGCGCGCGTCGGATTGGACTGGAACGCCTGCTAGGCTAGGTCTGCTTCCGGCCACCCTCGCAACGTGCATGTGTGCAATGGGCGATGGGCCCAGACCCCTGCGCCATAGGATTTAGACCGGCGTGCTGACCTCTCTGTTGTGCCTAGGTAGGCTGCGACGTGTTGATCTTCCGAGGCCGGGCATGACCCAGAAAAGTGTGTCCGGACAAAGAGGATCGAGCGTGTTGGGAAATGTGGCGCACCCCTGCAGGGAAGTTAATCTATTTGAATAGCCGTGATCTTCGGTAACAGGACGACTTGGAGTTGTACCTTGACCTTATAACAACTAGAACCGGATACTTAATAAAACACACCCTCCCAAGTGCCAGATACAACCGGTGATCACTCTCTCATAGGGCGATGAGGGGATGATCATCAGTTAGGATTATGCTACACGATGCTACTTGGTGAACTTACCATCTACTCTCTTCTACATGCTGCAAGATGGAGGTGGCCAGAAGCGTAGTCTTCGATAAGGACCAGCTGTCCCCCTCTTATTCCGACATTCTGCACTTCAGTCCACATATGATACCCTCATTCCATTTGATACCAATGCATACATATGTAGTGTAGCTCCTTGCTTGCGAGTACTTTGGATGAGTACTCACGGTTGCTTTGCTCCCTCTTTTCCCCCTTTATATACCCGACTGCTGCGGCCAGACATTGGAGCCCAGGAGCCATACGCCACTGTCGATGACGACTACTACTACTCAGGAGGTGCCTACTACTACGTGCAGCCCGCTGGCGACGACCAGGAGTAGTTTAGGAGGATCCCAGGCAGGAGGCCTGCGCCTCTTTCATTCTATATCCCAATTTGTGCTAGCCTTTTGAAGGCAAACTTGTTTAACTTATGTCTGTACTCAGATATTGTTGCTTCCGCTGACTCGTCTATGATCGAGTTCTTGTATTCGAGCCCTCGAGGCCCCTGGCTTGTAATATAATGCTTGTATGACTTATTTTTATTTGTAGAGTTGTGTTGTGGTATCTTCCCGTGAGTCCCTGATCTTGATCATACACATTTGCGTGTATGATAGTGTACGATTGAATTGGGGGCGTCACAAGTTGGTATCAGAGCCGACTGCCTGTAGGAATCCCCCTTCCACACTCCTTGGCCGAAGTCGAGTCTAGACATTACAAAACTTGTACTAACATGGTTGTGCGTCTTACAGGCCCACGTCACCATTGGGTGGTACTAGGATCTTTTACTCCTCGTCTATACTCTGGGACTCTGATCTCTCGTCTATTTGGGTTAAACATTTTGCTAACTCTAACATTAGGATCGTGTAACTACTTCCTCCTGGAGAGCCCCCTATTACAGATGATCGCCTACTCCACCAGAAGATACTCTCTAGTGTTCACTCGAGACCTTGTTCCCATTGCTTTTGCAATTCCCTACAACTGTTATCCCTATGGAGGATTACATGCATCTGTCGTCTTACTTTCATTCCCAGTTGCTCTTGTTATTACAAGATGCATCAAATTATTCTCCAAACTTTTTAAGAATCCTTGAGCTTACTGCCTTGTAGTTCTTTGCCACGTGAATGCCCCCTACGGATAATTCCTCACACTTGCTGAGTATCCGCTCATCCCTAGCTGTTCATGTGTTTCACAAAAATACATTCAAATACTACCCGATCTCCCAAAAATCCTGAGCAGCCTATTGCTCTTGAAATTCTTGCTTGCTTGCATTATGGTTAATCCCATAAGTCTCGTAATCTTAATGGCATCCCTTGTCATTATCATTTTGAGTCCGTTGATTCAATATGTTGCGAATGCTCGCAATCCTCAATCAGATCGTAGACGTCATTTTAAACATGAGTTGGATCTCGACCAATCAAATTGCCATCGATTGTACCCCTAAGTCTACTCAACTTATCCATCCTTAATTAGAGCGTTTGCTTCTGATCCCTTGATTTGGAAATCGCAATTCCTTTGCATTTGAGATTTGAATTAGTTAGTTATTCCCATAATCTGATGCCTTTGCATTCTTTCTTCCTCTGATTGAGTACCGATACTCACATCAGCTCCGTTATGGACCGCCAAACCCATTGCTGGGTTGTTATCCGATGGTATCATACACATTCAAATCTTGTGAGTTCTTTCCCTGATGCATAATGCTTTGACAACCATGCTCTACTTTCGAGCTTGTGTTAATTACTCCTAAAATTTCGTGGTATATGTTTCTAAGATGCCTCGATGGGTTGAACCTATGCCTTCCTTAATATCTGTGAACCCGAAAGTTTTCACGGGTCATACTCCTCTGGTAATTCACCAGGTAGGTTTTGACACTGAAATCATTTTTATCTAGAGCGGTGAATGAAAGGTTATGCATTGAAGAAGTGGGAGTCGACCTTGAACCTTGTGTTCATGCCCATGGAAACGATGTAGATCCTATCATGAAAGCTTCTTGTAATAATAACTATTTCCTTGATATAATATGCTCTGGTATCAGTGAATTGATCCTTTGATATCGTGCTTCCGACCATATGTTCTTCTTTGATCCCATTTCTCACGCAAGTTTAAGCACTTGTCTTCTGTGGATCAATACCCCGGTCCAACCTCTACTTTGATTTGTTCGAGTATTACCCCCTGGTAACTCGAGATTATCACGAAACTGCATAACTTCTTATGAGTTCTTCATCAAGTACTACATTCTCATTGATTCAATTTTTTCACGGGCTCTGGGTTTTTAAACACTCAAAGACACCGATAACTGAATCGAGTTCGCATTGCGATTCAACAAGTATTAGAACTCTTCATTGCTACAAATTTAATACTCGATCACATCATTCATAGCTGATCGGCTATATCATTATCGTGCAACTTTTAACTATGCTACCTGGTCCTTCTTCTCGAAGCACAATTTTCGACAATGAGCTAAGCTTATGTCAACTTTCCTCGTCATATCATTTTGCCTTGAGCAACAAGCTTGATTCCGAGTGTGTGTCATACCCGTGGTTTCAATAACTTTTCGCTCCATCCTTCCTTTTGCTTGATGTCATCGATGAGCGATAATATCTTCATGAAACCTCTCAATAAATGTGTCATGATCATCATCAACATTCTGAGCTCTTCATGGATATTAATCGAATTCATGTTGAGAAATACCATCCTTGCCCTCGAAGAGTTGTGTTATCATCGGCCACTTTATTGCCTTCCCTCCAACACAAACTTGTTCGTGTTTTGTGTTGTACCTTGAGTTCCTTGATGCCTAGCATTGTTCTTCTTTACCTTGAAATATTACCACCTTTTATGTCAAGAATGTCGTGGGAATTTCACCACCTCTTAAGAATTCTTGGTATGGTGAAACTTGTGACCATCACCATTCTTCTTGGGTCCTCATGTCGATTCCAACCGGGGTACCAACAAGTGAGCGGTGCTGTTTGGATTCTGCTCTTCTAGCAACCCTATTGCTTTGAAGTTAATGGTCGTCCGTTCATTCTTAGACTATTGATTATTGAATCATCATTCCGACGTTGGTCGTGCAACCCAGCCCATATTTCGGGTGCACCTTTCATCCAATGTTTAACTGTGTATGTTTTCCTCGAGCATACATCATTTTATCATTTGATCCGGCAAATGTTATCTCCTTGTTCACATAATTGTGGAAATCCACCTTTTTGGGAATCTCGAGGATTGTCGCTGATTCCATCAACTACCCCCTCATCCTCTCCTTGATTTAATGATGAGCTCTTGTTTCAGAACTCGCTCCCATAGTTCATTTCCCGAGAATCTTACATTGTCATCTCGTCAATTCGTGTTGCACCTTTTCTTCTCGGGCATCCTGAGTCTGAGGTATCCTGACACCAATCAGAACTGAATCTCGGTCAGATATGATAGTTGGGACATTTTCCAAAAGCCGTAACATTGGACTTTGTATAGCCCAGTAAGGTGATGTCATGCCTAGCGCACCGGCCCGGAGGACCTATTGTTATAGTTTCCTTTTAGCAAGCTTAGCAATTCTTCCATGAGGAAATCTTAAGACTTATTTTATAAGTGGTTCTTGATGGATCCTTTGTGTTTCCAAAGTCTGACCTTTGCTTGAAGACCATGTCGATGCTATCTTGAAGCATGTTTGTGGTACTCTGATTTTCAACAAGAACATTTGAGGCCCAATGCTAAATGTTTCTTGATCAATTATCCAAACACCGTTGCCTGGGTAATGTCATGAAATTTCTCTCCCCTTGCCTAAAGGGTTTTCTACGTTATATCCTATCATGCATATCATGTTCTGCTTGCTCTTGGGAAGGATATACCCCTGGAAGATGTGTTTAAACACATTTTCCTTTCCATTGTTCTGATTAGCATACTAATCACTTTTCCTTTCCATTGCTTCGTTTAACCTTTCTTCTAATCTGACTTAACTGAGCATTGATAGTCCCCTGCTTAGGTAAAGCACCTCGTTGTACCACTCTGTCAGTAAGACCCTGTTACTATTGTGGATGACATTTCGATAACCACCGATGGACAAGAACTTTGCCTATTGGTCCGCCTCGTTCAACGAGCAGGAAAATGGTTCTCTTCGTCCCTCGCCCTTGGTACCGATGTTGTTGCCGACATAACTGACAGTGTATTCTCTGGCATGCCTTGCTATCATGACTGTGCAAGAGGTCAGCGCCCTTCCTACTTTTAACCCACATGGTGGGCCCATAACCCATAGTTCCACAGGATCAAAACCTCACTCTTCTGTATATCCCTGTCCCCCAAAGTTATTTCTCGAGCCTGGCTATGTATGTAAATCACGGGCCGCCTTCCTAGTGATATATTCTGGTATCAGACGCAATACTTATTCTCGTTGTCCTGAAACCCTTTCACCTTCTGATTAGACATCGAACGATTGCCTATCTGTTTGAAACTCCTCATGGTACCTTCTTACTTGGCTCTCGATATCATCTTAAGTTTCACTTCGAGAGATACTTATGCTTCTTCCCCTGAGTTAACCGTCTGATGCTCGATCTTGTTAGAATCCGTCCTTATAGAGTTTTCCCTTCTTACCCTTTTGTAAGTACGGTGAAGATGTTGAAGAAAGGACGACAACTTCATCATGATGACCTGAAGCAGAGAAATGAAGACATCAACGTAATGGATCGACCTCTTCGAGAAGATCAACCAAGACCGTGAAGAATCGTTAGAGACTGCGTAACCTAGCCTCCCCCCTTACACCACCCCTTCAATCTTGGGACGAGATTTCTTGTAGTGGAGGAGATTTGTAATGCCTCGGTAGTTAAGCTACAGTAACCACACACTAATGGTGGCATGTCATCGCAATTAAATTTCTAAACCTCACTTTGATCCAAACCGAATTCAAATTCAAAATTTAAAATAAAGTCAAATAATTATTTTCTTCAAACATACTAAAATGTTCAAAGTGTTTCACATAATCCCTGGATAATTTTTCATGGTGAAACCAATATTTTTGTAAGGTGATTAAATGCCTTAAACTAAATAAAACAGTGCCTAAAATAACATTTAAATCCTTTTCTAATTTATGAAAATTCCAAGGTAATTCAAATCACCCACAAACAAATTTTTTTGCAGTGCTCTATATCCCCTAGCTTTTGTTCTAAACAGCTCCACTTTTTTTAAAGGAATTAGGTGGCTTATGTAAGCAATAATAGTGTTTGTTAAAAGAAAACAGAGAAATATGTAAAAGAAAAAGAAAGGAAGAAATTTAAAAAGAAACAGGCCCGTGTGGGACTGGGTGGCCCAACCCACCACACCTCCTCTCCCTCCTCATGCTACAGGAGACAGGGAGAGGGCGTGGCGGCCATCCCGCGGCCGTGGCCGTCGCCGGCAACGTGCCGTCCATCCATTGCCCCCCTCTCGGATAAGAGCAACCCCAGCCACCCCTCTCTCCCCTGAAAAACTCTAGCCCACTTTCCCCCCGCCCTCTCCCTCGCACCTCACTCTTGATCCCGAGCTCATTGTCGACACGCCATTGCCATTAACGCGCTCTGGAGGCACCCCGAGCCTCGCGGGCTTGTCCACCAAGACCTCCACGGTCGGCTACTTCTCCTACGATCGTCGAATCAAGCCGGACTCCATGGCGTCATCGGGATCGCCGTCTTCTTCTTCCTCCGGACGTCGAGCTCCGCCACTTTGATCCGTCGCCGCCAAGCCTTTCCCGAGCCCACTTTAGCACATCTGCAGGAGCCCGGTGAGGACCACGTCTAGCCCCTCTCCCCGCTGCCCCCCTCGTAAGTCGTAGCACCGATACCCGTGAAATTCGACTCCGTAGTCCGCCATGGCCGGAGCCTTGCTCCGTGTGCGCTCGCCCGCGTCCACCCGCGTCCATGCCGCAACCCGTCGCGTCCCAAGCTGCACACGCGCACTCCATCCTGCCCTGGGCCCCGCCTCTACCTCGCAGTCGCATGCCCCGCCGGAGCCTGCGCCTCCGTCTGCTACAACGTTGGATAGCCCCGCCGCCTAGCACTGCCCTGATCCGGCCCCGCAGCTGCTCGCCGCGCCCCCTGTCTCGAGCTGCTGCCCGCCTCCGCCAGCCACTCGCCTCGCCCGCTCCCGCCTTGGCCATGCCTCGCTCACCATGCTGCAGTCCCCGCCTCCGCCGTCTTCTGCTACCGCCGCCGCCGCCCAGAGCCTCGCCCTACACTGCCGCCCCCGCGACGCCTCTCCTTTGTGCCGCCCCGCGCCGCTCCTCCCGCACTGTCCTGTTCGTCCGCTGCCGTGCCGCGCCCGCCCCTGCACCACATCGCGGTTGTGCGACCCTGTCACCACCGGTGCTGCAGTGCCACTGCGCCGGCCGCCGCCGTCCTGGACCTCTGGCCCCCTCTCCCCGCGCCGCCTCCGGTCATCGTTCCCGGCGCCAGCCCCCGGCCGCGCCTTGCTGCTCGCTGTAGGCCGCTCGCCCGCACACACGCGGATCCCTGTCGCCCAACACGCCCCCCATGACTGCCCCCGCCTTGCCGCTGCCGACCTCGCGCGTCGCCGTGCCTTGCCTCCGGCCTCGCCGTTGCCGCTTCGCGGCTTCCTAGCCGTGGCCATGGCCGGCCGGTGCTTACGCACGGCTGTGCGTGTGGCCAAAAGGTCACTATCACTTACAGGTGGGGCCTTCCCCTTTTAATCAAAAAAAGAAGAAGGAAAAGTTAAAAAAATAAAAGTAAGTTATTAGGTCAATGACGGGTGGGCCCAGACACCCTCTTTGACTGGTCAAAGTGGACCAGTCAACTGCTGACTGTGCAGTTGACTGGCCCCACCAGTCAGCCCCACTGGTGCACTCTGGGTGCAGTGCACCGGGTGCACATAGCAATTTCACTTTGTTTTGAGTTAAAATTAAATTCAGAAAAACAATAAAACTTTGTAAAATCATATAAATTAAACCGTAACTCGGATGAAAAAGTATTATACATGAAAGTTGCTCAGAACGACGAGACGAATCCGAATACGCAACCCGTTCGTCAACCACACATCTCTAGCATAGTGAACACGCAACTTTCTCCCTCTGGTTCATCTGTCCGAAAATGCAAAACACCTGGGATACTATCCCGGATGTTCCCCCCTTCACCGGTATCACCTGTCCCTATGTTAGGTCACCCCTAGCACAATGTATTGCCGCATCTTGCTTTGTGTTACATTTGATTGCTCTGTTATTTATTGTGTTCCCCCTCCGTTACTTATTTCCGGTAGACTCCGTGACCGCTCCCGATGTCCGTGTGTTCGACTACATCGAAGATGACCCTTCTTGCCAGAGCAACCAGGCAAGCCCCCCTGATCACCAGATATCGCCTATTCTTCTCTATACTGCTTGCATTAGAGTAGTGCAGCATGTTACTGCTTTCAGTTAATCCTATACTGCTGCATAGCCTGTCCTTACTACTACTGTTGTTACCTTTACCTGCTATCCTACTGCTTAGTATAGGATGCTAGTGTTCCATCAGTGGCCCTACACTCTTGTCCGTCTGCCATGCTATACTACTGGGCCGTGATTACTTTCGGAGGTGATCACGGACATATACTATATACTTTACACTGTTACATTACCTGTGGTACTGTTCAGAGATGGGGGCTGAAGGGGCAGGTGGTTCCACACAGGTAGTGGTGGGCCTTGGTTCCCGACGGCCCCCGACTGTTACTTTGTGGCGGAGCGACAGGGCAGGTTGAGACCACCTAGGAGAGAGGTGGGCCTGGCCCTGGTCGGCGTTCGTGGACACTTAACACGCTTAACGAGATCTTGGTATTTGATCCGAGTCTGGCTACTGGCCTATACACACTAACCATCTACGCGGGGACAGTTATGGGCACTCGACGTCGTGGTATTAGCCGAAGCCTTCCTGACGTCAGCGACTGAGCAGCACACACCGGATTGGACTGGAACACCTGCTAGGCTAGGTCTGCTTCCGACCGCCCTCGCAACGTGCAGGTGTGCAATGGGCGATGGGCCCAGACCCCTGCGCCATAGGATTTAGACCGGCGTGCTGACCTCTCTGTTGTGCTTAGGTAGGGCTGTGGCGTGTTGATCTTCCGAGGCCGGGCATGACCCAGAAAAGTGTGTCCGGACAAAGGGGATCGAGCGTGTTGGGAAATGTGGTGCACCCCTGCAGGGAAGTTAATCTATTCGAATAGCCATGATCTTCGGTAACAGGACGACTTGGAGTTGTACCTTGACCTTATAACAACTAGAACCGGATACTTAATAAAACACACCCTTCCAAGTGCCAGATACAACCGGTGATCGCTCTCTCACAGGGCGACGAGGGGAGGATCATCGGTTAGGATTATGCTACACGATGCTACTTAGTGAACTTACCATCTACTCTCTTCTACATGCTGCAAGATGGAGGTGGCCAGAAGCGTAGTCTTTGATAAGGACTAGCTATCCCCCTCTTATTCCGGCATTCTGCAGTTCAGTCCACATATGATACCCTCATTCCATTTGATACCAATGCATACATATGTAGTGTAGCTCCTTGCCTGCGAGTACTTTGGATGAGTACTCATGGTTGCTTTGCTCCCTCTTTTCCCCCTTTCTATACCCGACTGCTGCGACCAGACATTGGAGCCCAGGAGCCATACGCCACTGTCGATGACGACTACTACTACTCGGGAGATGCCTACTACTACGTGCAGCCCCCTGGCGACGACCAGGAGTAGTTTAGGAGGATCCCAGGCAGGAGGCCTGCGCCTCTTTCATTCTGTATCCCAATTTGTGCTAGCCTTTTTAAGGCAAACTTTTTTAACTTATGTCTGTACTCAGATATTGTTGCTTCCGCTGACTCGTCTATGATCGAGTTCTTGTATTCGAGCCCTTGAGGCCCCTGGCTTGTAATATAATGCTTGTATGACTTATTTTTATTTGTAGAGTTGTGTTGTGGTATCTTCCCGTGAGTCCCTGATCTTGATCGTACACGTTTGCGTGTATGATAGTGTACGATTGAATTGGGGGCGTCACAATCGATTTCGACCGAAATCAACTCCTCTTTCCAGTGGCACTCTTGGTTTTCCAAGTTGAGGCTAGGTTCAATCTTTCATTTCCAAAACATGCATATGCATTGCATATCGCATCCCACATATCATGCCATGTTTTTGCATCATGTTGTTTGTGCATTGCACGTGGTTGATTGTGTCTCCCTTTGCTTGTGTTCTTGCTTTGGGTAGAGCCGGGAGACGAGTACGTGATCGAGGAACCCGTTGAGTACGCTTACGAGGATCAAGCTAACGTCAACTCGGAGAACTTTGCAGGCAAGATGACCATACCCTCGAAATCACTTCTATCTTTGCTTGCTAGATGCTCGCTCTATTGCTATGCCTATGCTACGATACCTACCACTTGCTTATCATGCCTCCCATATTGCCATGTCCAACCACTAACCCACCTTGTCCTACCAAACCGTTGTTTGGCTATGTTACCGCTTTGCTCAGCCCCTCTTATAGCGTTGCTAGTTGCAGGTGAAGATTGGAGTTATTCCTTGTTGGAACATGTTTATTGTTGGGATATCATTATTATATCTTGTCTATTTTAATGCATCTATACACTTGGTAAAGGGTGGAAGGCTCGGCCTTATGCCTGGTGTTTTGTTCCACTCTTGTCGCCCTAGTTTCCGTCAGACCGGTGTTATGATCCTTGATTTTGCATTCCTTACACGGTTGGGTTATACTGGGAACCCCTTGACAGTTCGCCTTGAATAAAACTCCTCCAGCAATTCCCAACATTGGTTTTACCATTTGCCATCTAGCCTCTTTTTCCCTTGGGTTCCGCGGACTCAAGGGTCATCTTTATTTTAAACTCCCTGGCCAGTGCTCCTCTGAGTGTTGGTCCAAACTAGAGCCCTTTGCAGCGCCCCCTCGGGGAAACAAGAGGTTTGGTTTTAGTTGTACGGAGCGCTCATCCGATGTGCCCTGAGAATGAGATATGTGCAGCTCCTATCGGGATTTTTCGGCACATTCAGGTGGCTTTGCTGGTTTAGTTTTACCATTGTTGAGATGTCTTGTAACCAGGATTCCGAGTCTGATCGGATTGTCTTGGGAGAAGGAATATCCTTCATTGACCGTGAGAGCTTGTGATGGGCTAAGTTGGGACACCCCTGCAGGGATTTGAACTTTCGAAAGCCATGCCCGCGGTTATGGGCAGATGGGAATTTGTTAATGTCCGGTTGTAGAAAACCTTAACCTTAACTTGATTAAAATGAATCAACAGAGTGTGTGCCCGTGATGGTCTCTTTTCGGCAGAGTCCGGGAAGAGAACACGGTCTCGTGTTATGCTTGAACGTAGGTTGTTCTAGGATCACTTCTTGATCATAGTTGCTCGACCGTGCCTTTGCCTTCTCTTCTCGCTCTCTTTTGCGTATGTTAGCCACCATATATGCTAGTGCTTGCTGCAGATCCACCTCATACCTTTTACCCTTCCTATAAGCTTAAATAGTCTTGATCGCGAGGGTGTGAGATTGCTGAGTCCCCGTGACTCACAGATTACTTCTAAAACCAGATGCAGGGACCGATGATACCGCTCCAGGAGATTCGACTGAGCTCAAGTGGGAGTTCGATGAGGACTCAGGCCGATACTACGTTTCCTTTCCAGACGATCAGTAGTGGTGCCCAGTTGGGGCGATCGGGGACTTTGTTGCATTTGGGGTTGTTCTTTATTTTGGTTCTGTAGTCGGACCTTGATTGTATCTGGATGAATGTAATGATATTTATGCTATTGTGTGATGTGGCGAGTGTAAGCCAACTATGTACCTCTTTTCCTTATTCATTACATGGGTTGTGTGAAGATTACCCCACTTGCGACATTGCTTACAATGCGGTTATGCATCTAAGTCGTACTTCGACGCGTGGGAGATATATCCGCATCGTGGGCGTTACAAGGCCGTATTTACTTTCTTGCACCCTGGCTGTACGTACGTGTACACGATATTAATGGGACTATGTGACATGCTACGTGCGCGCCTCTACTACGACACATGCGTGCCTATGCTACAACACGTGCCCTTCCTTACATGGCCACAGTTCATCGATGCAGCCTGCGGACATCGTATGCACGTACACATTCGTGACCAGAATGACAACGCTACGTACGCTTCGACTAGGTGGGTCCCGACTATCAGACACTTCCTTGCATGCGAAGATGTAGCTAGTGGGTCCTAGCAGTCAGGGGGAAATGTTTTTTTCACGAAATACGGTGGCCCGTTCGGTGGGTCCCTGCTGTCAGGTGGAGGAATAACTATTTTGCGCGTAATAAGGAGGCACTTCCTTGTTGCGGCCGTGGACCCAATTGTCAGCCTCTCCACGTATAGTACTCTTCCGATGGAAGTTGTTCCTTCACCAGATTGACCATGCCGTGCCGAGAGCACGAAGGCGGTGGACGACGGCGAGGCCTAGGAAGGGGACGACGCAGAGCCGGGGAAGACGCGACAGTGGATGCCCACACAGAGAGGAGTACAAGGGTTCACTAGTTCGACTGTGGTGTGAGGCTGCCGTCGCCGCAGGGCCTGGCCAGCGGTGGGAGTAGTAGGGGGCGGTGATGCCTCCGCAGCAGCATAGCCAGCCACAGGAGGCAAGAGCACACAGTGGTTTGGATGGCTGGAGCCAGAAAATCAGAGGTTGAGGAAGCCAGACGATCGTTGGATGTTAACAATCCAACAATCATTGGTGATAGAACCATTTGATGACTAAGTTGACAAAGCCCTCTGTCCGCGTCAACTTAGTAGGCCCACAAGTCAGCCTCCCATATGGTGGGTCCCAGCTAGCAGGGGGAGTATTCATTTTTTTTGCGTAATAAGGAGGCAGTTCCTTGCGTGCGAAGATATAGCTGGTGGGTCCGAGCTGTCAGCAGGAGGAACCTTTTTTTTGTGAAATACATAGGCCCTTTCGGTGGGTCCCAGATGTCAGGTGGAGGAATCATTATTTTGCGCGTAATAAGGAGTCATTTCCTTGTGTGCGGCCGTGGACCCAGCTGTCAGCCTCTCCACGTACAGTCCACTTCCGATGGATGTCGTTCGTTGACCATGTTGACCACACAGCGCCGAGAGCACCATGGCGGTGGATGACGGCGAGGCCTATGAAGGGAACGACACGGAGCCGGGGAAGACACGACAGTGGCTGCCCATGCGGTGGGGAGTACGAGGGTTGACTGGTCGGCTGCCATCGCCGGAAAATAACAGGAGGCGTGGGTGAGTAGAGGGATAGCCAGGCCAGGGATGCGAGTATGGTGGGGCTGTGAGGCCTGCCCGGCAGCACAGCCGGTCACGGGAGGCGGGAGCAGGCGGTTTCGTCAGTGCTGGTTTGGGCGGCTAGAGCAGGAAGATCAAAGACTGAAGAAGCACGATTGCCGTTAGATTGACATCTAACGGTGTGACCCTGGTAGAGTCGATTGTTGACTAAGTTTCTTTTTTTTTTTGAGAAACCTTGTGTACGCATGAACTTAGTAGGCCCACAAGTCAGCCTCCAAATCTGTGGCAGACAACATAGAGCCCATTTTCTATTTTTTTTAATAATTTGCCGCCCATTTGCTAATTCATAAGTAATTTATTACAGCCAATTTTCTACCTAGGACCACGGTCAAAAAGTTCAACCTTATTTTGCATATTCCGATGGAGTCCGAACTATTGTAATCCTAAAATGATAAACATTTAATTTTTAAGAACGTATTGATTTGCCAAAAAATCATTTTATTTCTGTAAGAAAATAAGACGTGGGACAATTGAGTTGGTTTAAGGGAAAACCAATGGTAAAAAAATCAGTGTTGGGAGAGAAAACAATAACAAAAGTAAGGATGTAAATATGAAAAGGGAACTTTATGTATTTTCAATATAATGATACGTGTATATGAACTAGTAAAACTATAGGTAGAGATTAGAAAACGGAAGTAGAACATGACGTTTCAAGAGGAAAATAGAACTGGGCTATGTGTTTGATTCAGTAAAAAAACTTCCTGCGGATGTTCTAAGACAATATATAACTAACACTGGTGGGCCAGAGGCCAGTAGATACCTGTTGGATCTTTGTGCCCCTTTGTCGTCATGGGCTGGGCCTGTTAAAAACAAAACCAAGCCTGGGCAGTCTACAACCCAGTTGAAACTTTCTCGACCTAAAAAAACAATATACCTGCTCAATAAACGAGATAATTCTGCACGTACAGACTGATAACTGGGATCCAGCAGGTATATTGTTTTTTCCTCATGATAATTAGTGCATGCACTTGTTTTGAAAAATTTGGAGAACTGGGAATTCGAACGGCAGGTGCTTATGCTACCCATCAAATAAAAATTAGGTGCCTGAAAATCCGTTTCGAAACAAATGATTCAACTTTATATCCATGTCGAGCCTCGGCATGATGGTTGGAAGCAAATGCCAAGTTCATACCAAAAGATAATTAACAACAATACCAACTTGCGGACGACAAGGTAGTACGAGTACCAATACCAAACTAGCTCTCAGAGATATGCTGCAGAAGTTTGCTGAGTCCACAGGCCTGCGTGTTAACTTCAGTAAATCCTCCCTGATCCTAGTAAACTTGTCTGCAGAGGAAGGAGTCCGAATTGCCTCTTTATTAGGATGCTCTGTTGGCTCAATGCCTTTCACGTACCTTGGTTTACCCATGGGCACATCCAGGCCGACCATTTATGATCTAATGCCTCTAGTTGATCGAATTGAGCGAAGATTATCTGCTTCGTCTTGTCTTCTTAATTAGGGCAGTAGACTACAACTTCTTCAGTCAATCCTCACTTCAATGCCAATATATTTCCTCTGCTCTTTATCCCTTCCGCAGGGTATCCTCAAGCAGATCAAACGGATTGAAAGACAATGTCTCTGGAGAGGGAACACTGATAATCCTCGTCAATCGTTTGCTGCATGGGATTTGGTTTGTCGCCCAAAAAAGCATGGTGGCCTGGGTGTCACACATTTGGGAGTTCAGAATGAAGCCCTCCTGATGAAGCATTTGTTCAAGTTTTTCAACAAGAGCGATGTCCCATGGGTTGAGCTTATTTGGGATACTTATTATCACTCATCACCTCCTTTTGGTGGCGTGACGTGCTGAACCTCTATGACAAGTTTTGTCGGTTAGCCACTCCTCAGGTGCATGCAGGAGACACGGTGGCGTTCTGGCTTGATCGTTGGCAAATCTATAATAGAGTGATTGCCCTTAAGGATCGTTTTCCTAGACTTCACTCTTTTGCCATTGATGATATGATATCAATCAAGGATTTCTTTGGTTACCAATCAATGGTTGAGGGTTTCCATCTTCCCTTCTCTCTAGAGGCATATCTGGAACTGTCCCAACTTCAAGTTTTGTTGGATCCCATCAGATTGGATCCAAATGAGAAAGATATTTGGAAATGGCCATCTAAATCTGGGGAGTATCATTCTAGGCTGTATTATGAGTTCACCTTTTCTCACTTGGGGACTGATCCAATCTTCAAATGGATTTGGAAATGTTCCTGTACTCTCAAGATCAAAGTGTTTGGGTGGCTGTTGTTGATGGATCGCCTTAATACTAGAGACATGATGCAAAGGAGACATTGGCATATCCAAGATGATACTTGCGTTCTTTGCCAGACTTACATGCATGAAGACAGAATTCACCTCTTTTTCTCCTGCAACTTTAGTCAGAGAGTTTGGAATTATCTTGGAATTTCATGGCAGGCTCTACCCAACCAGTCCACCTTCATGATGGCCTCAGCTTCTAAGAAAGAATTCAATAAGCCTTCCTTTTCTGAGGTAGTTTTTACTGCAACATGGAATATCTGGACAAAATTTTCAGAAATGAAGATCCTAGCTTTAGATCTTGGAGGAGAAATTTTGTGCATGACCTCTCTCTCTTAGCACACAGAATCAAATGTAAATATAGGGATAGCCTGTTAACTTGGATAGCCTCCCTCCCCTAGTTCCCTTTGTAAGTATTGTAATTAACTTTTCTTTATTTCCTTCCCCTTTTGTACAGTGAACTTTTGTTTTGATGAATAAAGAGCCGTGAGGCTGTTGCCTTGCAGCATAGTCAAAAAAACTTATAATCTTTTTAGTCCTGGCCCTAGTGTTCGTCTCGTAGAAAATCTTGCAGAGGACCAGCTCCCTCTCCTTCTCTTGCTCCAGGTCCCCGAGGTGGCACTGGTGCATCACCCAGTTGGTCCTCTACCGGTCGAAGTTCCTGTTGGTGTGCAACACCAGAACCTTTTTGCTGCCCGTCTGCCGGCCGTTGACCATCACCAGCAAGGTATTGTCGGTCTTGTGCCATATCGCGTGCATGCCGCACTCCGACTGTATCTTGTGACGCATCCACGTGCCCCTTTTGAACGCCCTGAAATTGCGCTGGAAGAAATGCTTGCTTAGGCCACTCAGTGTGATACCTGCAGTATTGTCGAATACAGGTTTTAGTGTACGTAGTTGGCATTTTCATAACATCTTTGGCATATTGCAGTCACTTGTTTCACTTTTTATTAACTGTCAAATTGTAATGGCTTCACTAGGTCCGCGTCTAAAAAGAAAAATAAAGCTATAAACAAAGGAATATGTTTGTGCAAGTAGACGGTCGATCGGTGTCTTACCTAGAAGTTTCTCAGGATGGGTGTAGCATATGATATGCTCGCTGTTGATGGTTGCTATGAACAAATCGATGAGAGGGTGAGATCTCACGCTGTCAGCACTCACTTTGGCCTCAAGGTGCTTGATGAGCTCCTGATCCGTGGGATCGAACTCGACACCAGCCGGTAGCACCGACCAATCCTTCTTGGACTTGCATCAGTTAATTCCAGTTATATGGTACTCAATGTATGATCAATCGACTATTTTAAGTGAATGATGAAAGATTTCGACAGATAAGTGGTACTCCAAATCTGAAGTCCACAATACCCAAACACGCCGCCGGGATTCTTGTGTCACCTCACATGCATCGTGTTGTCACGTCAATTCAATGTGAGGACATGATGGATAATTTGACCGACGTATACTAGTACTGCTACTGTACTACTTACTAGTTGTATTCAGTGTCACATTTTAACCATAGGTTTAGCTAACAAAATGTCAATGCATGTCACCGAAAATTATTCCATTGGAAACTATGTTCAAATACGAATAAAACGATATAATTTTTTGTGACATGCATAAACATTTAGTTAGTGAAATTTATGGTCAAAATTTGACATAAATTACGAAGGGGACCAATAAACCAGGAAGGAGGTAGTAGTACGAGTAGCGCAATATACAATATAGAGGACTAGTACAAATTTAGAAATGGAGTAAGAAGTTACAAGGCTGTGCGACAGACTTTGTAGGCTACATGAGTAATACCAAATATAATTCCCATTGGACAACACTTTCACCAACAAGTACGCACTTCAAGCCTAATTGATATATCCTACGCACGTGAGTTAGAGGGTGCTTGGATCCAAGGGACTTATTTTAGTCTGACTAAAAATAGTCTCTTTAAGAGGCTAAAGTTCCAAGCACTCCTGACTAAAGAGGGGCTAAAACTAGTCTTGAGACTAAAATATTGTAGTTAGGGGTACCCCTACTAAATTGTGGATTAGTCCTCTCTCTCCTCATTTAACTCCTCTCCTTTAACACAGGCGAGTTCTGGATTGGAGGGTTTGGAGGATAATAATGCTCATTAACTTGATTTTAGTCTCTTTAGCATTTGGATCCAAGCATGGGTGAGGCTAGCAAGTTTTAGTCCCACTACTTTTAGTCATGAGACTAAAACGTATCCAAGCACCCTCTTAGAATGCACTTGATCCCATAAAGGTATCTATCCTTCAAACCAGAGGAGTGCTTCAAACTAACAACAATACATAATATCCAAAAAAAGAGGGTCATGCTACAGCAACATGATACATGGCTCAGTCTCGATATCAGTAGAAATCAAGTTGTGCATATTTGCTGTTGGCATGAACCACATCGCCGCATGTCGGGTTTGCAAAAGCCATCCATTGCATGGAAGCTTGATGCCTTTCACACACTGAGATTATATGGCAACAAGCTATGTCGACGAATCTCTAGATATGGTGATTCATGAAACCCATGGTATGATGTGTAAACATAGTTCCCCCTGGCGATGGAAGTTGCATAGCACAGTAATCATCGCCGGTGATATGATCGATGATTGGTTGGATGATCGGATAATTGAGCCCGAGGAACATGGAGTGGTTACCGAGGCTGTAAACCTGCCTCCAATTGAATACGCCTGGCTCAATGGAGGTGGCGTGACGCCCCCGATTCAATCGTACACTAATCATAGACGCAAACGTGTACGATCAAGATCAGGGACTCACATGAAGATATCACAACACAACTCTACAAATAAAATAAGTCATACAAGCATCATATTACAAGCCAGGGGCCTCGAAGGCTTGAATACAAGAGCTTGATCATAGACAAGTCAGCGGAAGCAACAATATCTAAGTACAAACATAAGTTAAACAAGTTTGCCTTAAGAAGGCTAGCACAAACTGGGATATAGATCGAAAGAGGCGCAGACCTCCTGCCTGGGATCCTCCTGAACTACTCCTGGTCGTCGTCAGCGGGCTACACGTAGTAGTAGGCACCTCCAGTGTAATAGGAGTCGTCGTCGATGGTGGCGTCTGGCTCCTGGGCTCCATCGTCTGGTCGCAGCAAACGGGTATAGAAAGGGAGAAAATAGGGAGCAAAGAAACCGTGAGTACTCATCCAAAGTACTCGCAAAGCAAGGAGCTACACTACATATGTATGCATTGGTATCAAATGGAGTAAGGGTATCATATGTGGACTGAACTGCAGAATGCCGGAATAAGAGGGGGATAGCTAGCCCTTTCGAAGACTACGCTTCTGGTAACCTCCATCTTGCAGCAAGAGAAGAGAGTAGATGGTAAGTTCACCAAGTAACATCGCATAGCATAAACCTAACCGGCGATCCTCTCCTCGTCGCCCTGTTAAAGAGCGACCACCGGGTTGTATCTGGCACTTGGAAGGGTGTGTTTTATTAAGTATCCGTTTCTAGTTGTCATAAGGTCAAGGTACAACTCCAAGTCGTCCTGTTACCGAAGATCACGGCTATTCGAATAGATTAACTTCCCTGTAGGGGTGCACCACATTTCCCAACACGCTCGATCCCCTTTTTCCGGACACACTTTTCTAGGTCATGCCCGGCCTCGGAAGATCAACACGTCGCAGCCCTACCTAGGCACAACAGAGAGGTCAGCTCGCCGGTCTAAATCCTATGGCGCAGGGGTCTGGGCCCATCGCCCATTAAACACCTGCACGTTGCGAGGGCGACCGGAATCAGACCTAGCCTAGCAGGCGTTCTAGTCCAATCCGGCGCGCGCCGCTCAGTCGCTGACGTCACGAAGGCTTCGGCTGATACCACGACGTTGAGTGCCCATAACTGTTCCCGCGTGGTTGGTTAGTGCGTATAGACCAATGGCCAGACTCAGATCAAATACCAAGATCTCGTTAAGCGTGTTAAGTATCCGCGAACGCCGACCAGGGCCAGGACCACCTCTCTCCTAGGTGGTCTCAACCTGCCCTATCGTTCCGCCTCAAAGTAAGAGTCGGGGGCCGTCGGGGAACTCAGGCCCACCACTACCTGGATGGAGCCACCTGCCCCGTCAGCCCCCAACATCGGAATCACTCGCGGGTACTCCTACGAGCCGACCCGACTTTAGTCACCACCTGTATAGCATGTATATATGTATAAGTATATACTCGTGATCACCTCCCGAGTGATCACGGCCCGATAGTATAGCATGGCAGACCGACAAGAATGTAGGGCCACTGATGATAAACTAGCATCTTATACTAAGCATTAGGATTGCAGGTAAAGGTAACAACAGTAGTAGCAAGGACATGCTATGCATCAGGATAGGATTAACGGAAGCAGTAACATGCTACACTACTCTAATGCAAGCAGTATAGATAGGAGTAGGCGATATCTGGTGATCAGGGGGGGCTTGCCCGGTTGCTCTGGCAAGAGAGAGGGGTCGTCAACACCGTAGTCGTACTGGGTAGCAGCGGCGTCGGTCTCGGTGTCTAGCGAGAGAAGAGGGGGAAGAAACAATAAATATAATACAAACAAATGCATGACGATGCATGACATGACAAAGCGTGATGGTAGGTGTGCCCTAACGCGGTACGAGGTGGTACCGATGAAGGGGGAAAACATCCGGGAAAGTATTCCCGGTGTTTCGCGTTTTCGGACAGATGAACCGGAGGGGGAAAGCTGCATGTTCTCTATCCTAGGGATGTGTGGCGGACGAACAGGCTGCATATCCGAATTCGTCTCGTCGTTCTGAGCAATTTTCATGTACAAAGTTTTTTCATCCGAGTTACGGTTTATTTTATATGATTTTTTGAAGTTATTGCATTTTCAGAATTTGTTTTAATTCGTTTTTAAGGAAATTGCTAAGTGTACAAAGCAACATCTTAGCTACAGTGGCTTACAAGTGGGGTCCAGTGGCTGGGTTGACCCGGTTAACATTTGACTGGTCAATACGTGAATAGTAAAAGTGGGTCCTGCATGTCATAGGCTTATATATTTTTATTTGTCTTAACCTTTAATTAGCAACAAGGTCCACATGTCATTTGGCTATTTACCGAAAAGAATAAATAAATCTAACTTATTTAAAGAGGCCTACATGTCATCTACTACTAGACTAACTTAATGGGATCCGGCTTGCCTGCTTACTTCCTATGCTCCCATCCGTACTCCCACTTCATCCTACGATTGTGTTTTTTTTTCTCTTTTCTTTCTAATCTAATCATCTCCTCCCTAATTTTAAGGGGGTGAGACCAGGTCTTATTTTGTCCAATCAAATCAAGCCACGTACGCGGGAGCACGGATGGGCACACGCCGGGGGAGCAGACAAGTCTCGTCCAACTTAATGGGAGAGTCCCACTTGCCATAGAATACAAGCTAACCGAACACTTATTACCCCTAATTAATACTCTAATTAGACCCTAACTAATTGGGCTCGGCCATATGCAGTGGCACAAGCCGGCCATGGTGTGGCTGTGCACCACGCACAAGCACACAAGCACACAAGCGCATGGCCATGGCCGTGGCTACCAGCACTAGCAAACCCCAGCAGCGGGCATCAGCACAGGCAGCGGCAACGCAACTAGCAGCAGGTGCATCAAGCAGCAGCAGTACAACAGCAAACAGGTAGCGGCAAAAACAGTCGGCAGAGCAGCGAAGCAGCGGCGGCATTAGTAGCAACAACACCGGGGTGAGGCCATGGCGCACCGGCGCGCACGACAGGAGCAGCAGCGGGACGCGGACACGCACAGGCGACCATGGCGCTGTCAGGAGGCCTGCGAGGCACGGCCGGCGCGGGGTGAGCGCGAGCGTGCGCAGGCGCACGGGGGAGCAGAGCTCCGAGCGCGGCCACGGGAGGATGCGGGAGATGGCTACGTCGACGAATCGAGGCAAAAATCAGTGGGGAATGGAGGAGGAGCTCACAATGAACACAAAGGCAAGGTCGGGGAGGCCGGGGCTGGACCGGAGCGGCGGCAAACGACGACGGACGACGTAGATGTACGTGGTGAAGATGGTGGCGTTGGCGGGCGTACGAGCTGCCCCGACTCGGTTTTGTGCTCGGGAAGGACGAAGTGGACCGTGGCGGTTCTTCTGGGCATCTTCTTGAGGCGCGAGGAGCGCGGTGGCCGCGGCATCGACGATGACATGGTGACGACCGAGCTCGGGATCGAGTGGATCGAGCGTGGAGAAGGGGAGGAGTGAGCTAGGGTTGTCTAGGGTGTCGGGGTGTCGGCCTTATCCTCTCCGAGACTCCCTGTAGCGCCAGACGTCGAGCATCGGCGACCATGGCGCCGTGGATGGCTGCCACGCCATGGCTCTGCTTCCACTGTACATGAAGCTGAAGAAAAGGTTCACGTGGTGGGCTGGGTTGTTAACTGTAGACATAGAGCCCAAGTGTACAGTGGTGTTTAGCATTTTCCCTTTTTCTTTTCTACTTTAACTACTGTTTTGTATTTAGTTTAGATACTAAATGATTTCAGTTAAATGTGCTAAGTATCACATAAATTCTAGACAGTATTTTGGACTAGTCCAACAAGTTTCAACTATTTTTGAATATTTTACCTATTTATTTAAATCACATTATTTCAATAAAAAGCTTATGGGTCAGTTTCAAAAATCTTTAGGGGCACTTATATATTTTCGAAAATGTTAACTCTTACATTAAAATTAGCTAGTAAATATTTTCAACCTAACCTACATTTTTATTTTAACTTTTTAAAATATTAATTATTTGACTTTACTTTAAATTTAAATTTGAATCGGGTTAGGATCAAAGTGAGGTTTAGAAAAATTAAATGTGATGACATGGCACCATTAGTGTGTGGTTACTGTAGCTTAACTATCCAGGCATCACAGCTGGGATCTTTCTCGAACACGAAGCAGCCATAGCCATCAATGTCACAAACGCCCCAGGCATTATACCGCGTGTGGTTTGATGTAATGGTTTGGTCAATTTGGTACATGCGAATGAGCATCAAATGACTGCTGTTACCTGAACGAGCAATAAACCACCACCCATCGGCTGGTATGATTCCAGGTCCTGAAATCATGAAGGCCAGCACATTTGCATATGCTCCAACAATTCAAATTGGACACCAAAAGGACAAAAATAAACAATCATGTTCAGAGTATGTGTGGAATTAAGATTATTATAACAGTGACACATATCATAGATAGAGAATTGTAATGCCGTGGTCATAATCATACCCCAAGTTAAAAAAATAAGCCAATGGCTTTCATATTCTAGCAATATGTCATGGTTCAAACATCATGTAACAATGAGAGGAAAACAACTATGACAGGGACTATCATATTCTATCATAGCACTTACTACTGTTCTCATATCAACTCTAAGAAATAACATGCGTTGTTATAGAAATCTTGGAAATGAGAGTAACATATAGCAATCATGAGGTTATACCCATAATATCTATTCTAACAATCATTAGATGCCAATTGTTCTCATATCAACTCTAACAATAACATGTGTGGTCATAAAAATCTAGGAAATGAGAGGAACATATAGCAATGATGTGGTTATAGACATACTATCTATTCTAAATTTGTAACAATGAATAGGTAGTCGTATTCATAAGGTAAAGATGAGATGAGATAGAACAATTACACGATGATAGATTCCACCAGTATAGGCAGCCAATCTATGCGTCGATCGCGTAAACGATGCCATCATGCACTATAGCATCAGACAGAAATGTTGCCTCAACAGGATTGACGATGATCCATAACCATGTATGGCGACTGGATTCCGGATAGACTAATCCCATGTTGAACAAGGCAATGAGCTTTTAATCCATGTAGTCTTCTGATGGTGTGGGCACTTCGCATATTACAACCTTCAGCAAACAGAGGTCGAGCCAAAAGCTCGACGCGTCGCGTGCGTAGTAGGCAGGAGTGTCTGGCGGGCCGTGAGGCTCGATGGCGGCGGTATCCAACGATGGAAGGGTGATCTCTCACTGGGTGTAGATATCCACGAGACGCCACAGACTATCAGATTTTTTTTGACTGGGGACTGTAGGGAAAAAGCCCCACAGCATATCAAAACTTTATTAAAAGGCAAGACAAGTACAAGTACAAGGGGGATTACAAGGGGTAATCAAGCTAATCTAAATAAAGGAGGAAAAACAACAAACAGGCTCTAGGTGGAAGAAAAGAGATCCATTTAAGGAGATCATCCTTATAAGCATGCTTAATCCTATATTGCATTAGAGCAATATCATGAAGAAAAGCTTTTCTCCATTTATTAAATCCAGCTCTCTCATGCCTAAAGACCTTAGCATTTCTGACAATCCATATATTCCAGCAAGCTATAAAGACCACTTCAGTGAAGAAAGGTTTCCTAAAACTCCTGTTTGCATTGATGACCAGCTCCTTCGTCGAGTCACCTGATGACCAATCAATTTGCAAATAGTTCCAAACCCTGACACTAAAATTGCAATTGAAGAACAGATGATCTCTTGTTTCCCTAGTCTGCAAAGGGCAGAGAACACAGTTTACTCCATCCTCCAAATGCCAATGCCTCCGTTCCACCATATCTTTGGTATTCAGCCTATCCATAATGAGCATCCAAGCAAAAACCTTTATTTTCATAGTGCAAGAGGACTTCCAGATTGGTGGATGAGGATGATCCAGTTGGCCTTCCTGCCCACCCAGTAGTGGCCGCGCATGAAGGACAGGTGGATGGGTAGTGGTAGCATGTCGAGGGGCACCACGACAACTTCCATAGGATCGTCAAGTCGGTGTTTAGGCCACCTGTGAGGATCGGGCGTCAGAAAGCAGGGTGTCTTGAAAAGAGCCGGCCGGTTGCGGACGAGTAGACGGTACAAAGACATCGAGCATGCGGCCAGATAGACAGTGCTGAGCAGGTCCATATGATTACAGATCTGCTCCAAGAGAACATCGGGGAGGGAATTCCAATCGCGGCTCTGCGTGTCAGTCGGTTATGCCATAGGGATTTTTAGGGCGCTGAGTGATTGGGGTTTTCGGTGCCTGCGAGCCAGCGGGGAAGTGGATTCAGGCGAGCGAGCGAAGCAGATGGCGTGTGTGGCCGAGCAGTGAGCGGGGGGATATGGTACGCGCGAGATACCAAGGAAGAGGGTGCGGGCGGGCGAGCAGTGAGCGGGGGGAAACAGTGTGCGGCCGACGATAGGGAAGAGAAGAGGAAGAAGAAGAGAGGAGGAAGAAGAAGAGTGAAAGATGGGGAAGAAAGTGCATTAAATCGCAATTCTACTAGTACTACTACCAGGATATACCGTCCTTCGGAGTGTAAATAGTTATGACGATGACATGTGGGTCTACCTCAAGATGGCCCATATGTCAATTAATGGAGGAGAGATGTGTGTAGGCGTATTTGCGAAAGCGTGCTCCACTGGCAAACATGATGGTAGTACTGGGTAAGGCTGATTTAGTAACACTAACACGCTGGTTCAGCTTATTAATTAAGTGTCCCATCTGTTGCAGCGTGTATTGTCACTTCACTGTGAAGACTAGTTGAATAGTTCTCCCTGACCGAGATGGGTAATAATGGATCACGAAGAATTCCTATCTACAGTATCCCGATGCCTCTAGGCTCATCTTGTCCAACAAGATGAAACATTGGCGAAGGCACCTGACGCCAATAATGTAGGAGTACTAGTACTACCCCCTTTCCAGTTTATAGGGCTCAATTCAAAAATCTCATCAACCAAGTTAGATGATGAGTGGTGGAATAATTTTTGTAGTTTGCAAAAACACTCAATTAATGCACTCATTTTCCTCAAAAAATTATGTTTACCAATGCATTAATTTTGTGTCAAACTTTGACCATCTACTCCCTCCATCCAGGTGAATAAGTCATCTTTGGTTGTGCACCGTGACCAAGGAGGGAAAAACAAGAGAACTTAATGTTTATTTGCTAATTAATAGCATTGCATGCAATGAACTAACAACTACATGTCTTGTTTGGTAGTCTCGAGTCATTGAAAACATGCACGCCCACATCTCTTATTGGTTGATATGTCAAGAAACAAGGTGAGAGTTAATGCACCGCGCCTCAGTGTTTTGGGATTATTTGGTTTTTGTAAAGTAACTTATACACCTAGATGGAGGGAGTATTTAACTAATAAAATGATAATGCATTTCACCAAAAATCATATCACTGGATTCGTATTTGAACATAGTTTTTAATGGTATAGTTTTTTATGACATGCATGCACTCACATAGACAATCAGGGTGGTTCACGCGCAAGGGTTGGACTCCTGTCGCGCCTGCGTAAAGTTTTGTTTAACTGATTTCTTTGCTCTGCCAACTGACAGGTGGGACCTAAAAACTAGGTGACAATTTAACCAGTCAATAAAGTGCCATGTCGACTATGCGGCCAGTCAGTAGGGTGCAATACGACGCTCTACGATGAGCTAGTGATCGTATAATCACCGCAAAACTATATAGGCCCTCTTTGATTCATAGGATTTTCAAAATGTAGGAATAGGAAAAGTATAAGGTTGGAGTGGCATGCACAAATGAATCCTATAGGATTAGCATGAAGTGTTTGATGGCACAGGAAAAGCAAAGAAATTGTAAAAAGAGGTTGGAGTGGATGTTAGATTTCCTATGAAATGTAGAACAAAAAATTCCACATGGAAAAATCCTATGGGATCCAATCCTATGAATCAAAGGACCAACATAGGAAAAATTCTTAAGGATTTCAATCCTCCAGAAATCCTCTAGATTTCCTTTGAAACAAAGGAGCCCATAGTGACCGGAAAGAGCGTATTGTTACATACGTTGACCGTGTGTGTATTTTTCTCGTTTCAAAATAAGCCATATTAACTGGAAAGGACGCAGTATGGACTAGTACTAGTACTGCTTTGATGTGTCCCGTCAACTCGCCGAACGAGGAGAAGCTTGCTTACTACGCCTCTCCCTCGCCCACGCGCGCGGTGGCTCGAATGACGAGGAGAGGGTTTTGACTATAGTGCCCTCCCCCTCCCTCGCCCTCACGGTGGACATGCAGCAGTTCAATCGGTGTCAGATTGCCAGAAGCATACTGTACTGTAGTATCATCATTGTTGGACCTTCCGAAGAGGCGAAGATCCAAGTGCAAGGTTCACACGAGTACGAACTGTTGAACCTCCCAAAGAGGCAACGAGCCAAACGCAAGGTTTTATAGGAGTTGTCGTCCTAGTAGGAGTATACTACAACTATAGCGAACGATGCTACTGTATGATGTCGCCACGTCACCTATATCCAAAGTTGTGCCATCTTTTTTACTCAAAGATCATGTTGGAGCCTGTGAAACAACCACACAAGTTGCACATACACATAACACATTTACTAGTAATAAATTCTAAAGGACAAATGCCAGTATGCCACACAAGTTCATCTCCACTTCATGTGATAAATTTGTGCACAACTAGTCTACATATATTCACAGCGCTACCGTTCACAATTTACCATACTCCACTTACATGTTATAGATGGGATACATGTCGTCCTCCAGGTTCCAGTCCTAGGTGTTCTTCATGGATGGCACGATCCATATCAGTGGGCAACGGGAATCATTGTCGCAGCTTTCTAGTCCGGTTCCACACGATGGAGCCTCATCCGAGCTGAAGCGGCATAAATCAGGGATAGCGTGTCCCAGCATGTCGTTCATCCGGTGGTGTGCACTGAAGACACAACCATGCTTCATGAATGGCAGGCCTTCGGTGCCGTGCACGGAAGGTGGCATCTGCTTCACAACGGGGTAGCTGTCCCCAATGAAAAGCGAGTACACTCCAAGAGTGTTCCTCGGCACCCATGTAGCATCACGGGGGTCTAACTTGGCACAGTTCTTCTGGTACACGCGGCATCTCAGATCTAGACACATGGTGATGTACATAGTCAAGGTCCATGCATAATAATGTTGTGCTCAAATATGGCGGTCAGTAATACTGTGCAGCAAATAGTACAACTCCGATATAGATGAAGTAAAATAACCGGCTTATTTTATATAGCCACTCTTGGCTACATGGATGAGATAGTAAGACATGGAAAAACAAAAATGGTGGGAGCTAGTGGGTTCAAGTCTTCAAGGGCCTAGCTAGCTATACACGTCCTCCAAGGTGAAAAGTACTCCTACCTACTAGTACTAGTAAGTAGTACAACAATGAAAGAGAAGGCGAGAGGGTTAAAAATATAATACTAAATGGAATACCTGGGTAGATGGTGATGGTCCGATCGTGGTAGATTGTATGACCATGTTGCACACAAGTGGTACCATGGGTAACGACTACTAAGATATTTGACCCCAATATGCCAAAATCAGCTACAAGGTTCCAGGTTAGACCGAATTGCGGATGCAAATGCACATCCAAGATCGGCGATCTTATTTTGATCGGGGGATGACTGGTCTCTGCAAAATAATGGAGTATCGTTAGGGATGCAAATGATGGTTTGTGCATTCTGTTTGTAATCTCCTGTACCATAGGGTGGCAACCAAATGAAACAAGTCCCCTGGCTTGTCACCACGAAGATGCAGCCTAGATGGCGCATGATGTCTTTGAACGTGTAGGGGTATAAATCTGCCGCGGGCAACATGCGCCAGCCTTTGCCGTTACTGCCTCTTGCATTGATGGCAATCCTTATGTCGAACATTTCGATGCGATAGTAATCATCGTAGCCGCATCGCTTTGTTGGCGGGTCCGCAATTGCTATCTTATTCAATCTCATGTAGGCATAATCATACGTATTTAAGCCCAGCCAGTCTGGAAGGCCGATCCCAATGGTGGAGAAGGGGTCTACGAGAACGGCCGCACTATTGTGGATGTTGTGCAAAATGATGGTGGTATCCGGCCGGAGGTATGCAAGGCAATCTTCGTTGGCACCGACCCAGACCTATATATAAGACGGTGGGCAGCGGAGAAAATTATGGGATGGAAATGGAATAACTAAGTCCTACATGATCAAACTCCATGACTGACCTACTCATCAGACAAAATCCGACTACCTCTCAACGTCGGCAACTCTAGCGGAGTCAACATGCAACCATGGCCATGGAGCGGTGGACTGTTTGAAGGATTGTCCCATAGAAGAACCTTCTCCTCGAGGACGCATGGAAGACCAACAAGCATGGCCTTTTCCCAAGCCTGTTTAAGCACCATCTTGAAAAAGTTGGTGCAGGAAGCACTGAGTTTTGTGGCGGTGAGGACGTCGGAGCGGCGTGCGATTTCTCCCAGAGGATCGTCGTCCAAGGTCTCCCAACCCCGATGAGGAGGAGAACTGCCTGGCGAATCCATTGGAGCAGCGACGAATTGCCTTCTCTTCGAGGGGAGTGGAACTGGCGAGGAGGAGATAAGAGCGTAGTAACCGCAGGGCCTCATCCCTTCCAACTGTAACTCCTCAATCATTCCTTAGCGAAGGGGTGAGGCTATTATTTACTATGTACTCGTACTGTAGCAGTACTAGTACTACTATTTTCTCAACTAGTAGTGTGATGTACCGTACTTTTAGTATAGTGCACCGGTTTTGAACTCTTGAATCTCAGGGCCAAGGAGCTAT
Organism: Triticum aestivum; assembly: GCF_018294505.1. Taxonomy (NCBI): domain Eukaryota; kingdom Viridiplantae; phylum Streptophyta; class Magnoliopsida; order Poales; family Poaceae; genus Triticum; species Triticum aestivum. The sequence continues at coordinate 619,172,286 of NC_057812.1, forward strand.
AGTTGGAAGTGGAGGGTACTACTATTCTCTAGAACCATCGTTGTACTATCAATACAGGGAAAGTAGACCTACGTAGTGGGTACTCTCGGTGCTCTATTCAAGCACGTAGCTAGCCTACTCAGCCGCTCCTCTCACGCACACACTAGCAGCCTGTTTATCAGCGACGGTTACTGCAGGGGCAGAACATTTGAGTTATTTGATACAATGAGACTAGGCTTTTTGCTTCCATTTGTGGAGGTGTAATGGATCTCGTCGAACTTTGTTAGTAGTTCCTTCTTTATGAATGAGATGATGCAAAGCTTTTGCCCCTGTTTCAAAAAAAATCACGTCAAGATGATTTTTTTATAGAGCCGATAATGAAGTGAAGTCCATACCTGCAATGCCACAAGCTACAGAGTAGTAGAGTACTAGCACTTTACATACAGAGCCATATTGCACAGTTCCCAATGCCGCGCCAGGCTTTTTTGGCTCCTCGGGCTTAATTGGGAGGCGCCAATTTAAATATGCTACTAGCTGATGAGGAAGCTGCAAGCGAGGTGCGGCTAGGGCGAGCACGTGAGCCATGATATGATGGGAAGGAAAACCCGTTCACGTGGCTGGGCTATCCAGTGCACCCAGATTGTGGTGCGACACGTCTGTTCGACTTCAAAACTCAAACTACCAGTGTACAATATTGGCTTGCAGCAAAGTTACTATTTAAAAAAAGGCCGCCGTGCGTTCGGCCGGGATCGAACCCACAAAACGAGCTATACGCTCCCGCGACCATTAGTAGTACTTGTTGGAGTACAATGCAACCTAGAATCGCCTTTTGTCGCTAGTACATTGTTCCTTACAAGAAACCACTAATAATGCCAAGAAATCACTAATAATGCCAAGAATCACTAATAATGCCAAGAAACTACTACCACTTGCATACGTGGCAGACTTAAGATAAGACTACCTTATCAACCATTGTACATGCCCTTACCAACCAGCCCTACCAAGAAAACGACTACTCTACAAAGTGCCCTACTAAGAAACGACTACTCTACAAAGTGTTGTTATAGGCACGTTTCAACCCATGTCGCCCCTTAAGTCAACGCCTTCTATTCGACCGGCAAGTTTGGCGTTATGACTTGTGGGACCTACATGTCAGTCTGCACAGAAATCCCCGAGTGACCTCCTACCTCGGGCCTGTCCACCTAGTCATGCTCAGCCATGGGATGCAGCTACCGCCGCCAGCAGAAGGCGAGGTCAAAACCACCGGCGGTGCGGAGCCCATCTTGCGACAGCCCGGATGCCAGCTCCGTCCGGCGCTCGCGGCCGCTAGCTAGCCAAGATAGCACACACCCTGCTATATGCATCCAGCTGCTTGTCTGCAAGGTTTGCTAGCTAGATTGGTATGGTGGTGCGGCGACTTGCTCGCACGCGCCACGCTAAGGCCAGCCATCTGGCTCGAGCGAAGGACAGCGCGGCGGCTTGCTCACGTGCGAGTCACCCTCGGGCCAGCTTGCTAACCCGTGCGGAGGCTAGCGCGACGTCCGGCCTGTCCGGCGGAGCGGCGACCAACTCGCTCATCACCGGCGCCACCGACGAACACGCATTAGTACTGTTTGAAGTAATATTCAGGAAAAATAATGATTTGAGGGGGAATAACAGGATAAAAGGTCAGATGTGGGTCCCTCATGTCAACGGTCAAACAAAATGTGTTGGTTTAACCTGCCTCGTCAGCAAGGACGTGTGGGCCAACCCTGTCATAAACGGGTTTAAACAAGCCTAATCGGCACTAGGTAGTAGTTTTTGGCACGGATTAAGAAATTTTGGGTATGTTTTTGCTATTTTTTGTACAATAGTTTCTTCCTAGGGCTGGTTGAAAGTGGTAGTTTTTTGTTAAATACTCTACATACTGTAAGTAGGAGTGAAAGTTAAGCTTTGGAAGCCAATAAGCAAGGCTAGTTATATAGTGCCTATGTGTATGTGATTGAAACTAAATATCAACCATGAGTGACTAATATCTTGATGGAAAACTCGAAACTATGGAAATACTATCATTTTTTTTGCACGGTTGGAAATACTAGCAATGTTCACGCGTGTTGCAACGAATCATAATTGGAATAACTAGTCGTCAACCCGTGCTACTGCATGGGCTAGTAATTATTGAAAATTTATAATGTCATACGTAAAATGTTTATTTCATTATATTTATTTTAAATCCCATACAAATCAGAAGCACGGTATATTTTTAATAATTTTTACTACTTATTTTCGTATAGTATTTAATATTATATTTCCATACGCCCTACACATAAAACATTGTGGATAATCATATACCTTAGAATTTTTTGTATGCCTATCATGTCCAAATTTGGGTACATATTCTTAAGTGTGATTTATGGGCGTGATTAATATAATATAAGTAACTTATATCATGTGTGTCTGAACTTATGAAATCAGTCGGTTTCTGATGCACTCGCGCGGTTTAGATAATTTTCAATTTTTTTTGAAGATTTCTGTTGCACTCGCACTGTCTAGCAATTTTGGATTTTTTTAATATAATCTAGCATTTGTTTATATATTCCTGACATAGATTTAGATTTTTCTATACTAATATATTTGTATTTTAAGAAAACACTATGTATATGTTTTTTTGCGGCAAACACTATGTACATGTTAGGTACAAATTTCGAAAAATATACTTAAGTGTGACTTCTGAATGAATTTTTTTAGTTCAAGTATCTAGATTTATGCACAATACACTTATAGCGTACGCGAATTTATAGTGAGGATAGAACTCCATGATGTACGTATATTCTTCTTTGTAGTGGAATGATGTACACATATTGCTAGCTGTGTTACGCATGCATGTATAACTTCATCAGTATGTTTCCATTAAAAAAATCTTCAACTTGTTAGGTGATTTTAATTTACATGTTTCCTTCCTTCCACATGTTTCCTTCCAAGCATAATACCTATGGACGCTTGGGGTGGATTGGATCTCACATTTAAAGTGCATGGACTTCTAAACCCACGTTTCCATCCAAGCGTAATACTGATGGACTCTTTCCCCATTTTATCGTTGCACTATTTTTAAAAAAATTCTTTCACGGGTAATGAGCCAGATCGTTGATTCTTTCCCCTTTTATTGTTGGACTATTTACTGTTTTACATTTTATCGTTGGAGATACACTTTTAATCAGTTCATACCTTTTAGTTAAGCAATCTACCACACCAATTATCTTGAGAAATATTTATTAGAAAATGTTACAGTCTTTAAGGAAGTAGTGGTCCAACAGGTCATCCGTACAGAAATATACATGACTTGTTTCATTCATAAACAACTACCAAGATAAGAATAATAGATCTATTGGGGGTGTATATACCTTGTTTTGAGTGTCAACCACGTCAATGGACATTGTTGATGCCATTGCTGGACAAAGAGATATATTGTTGTTTCAATTATTTCTCCAGCATATTCGAAAAAAAATTATTTCTCTAGCAAAGATAATCATCCTAGCCAGCGGCAGTACAAACTATTGCTTCTCTTCAATTAAAAGAAAATTATTTCTTGTCTCTTGCGGCCGGCCATATTTGCTGCCATGTTATATGTCTCATAAATAAGACCTAGCTCCTACAACATGTATTTGTGAACTGGTGTGACAAAAATTGAAGAAGATCTTCAGATTTAAAAAGTAGGAAAGAATACACATACACTTATCAAGCTGATTTCCCAAGCAGGTTGATTGATTTTGGCCGGCTAGATGTGCTACTACGTATTGTTCACACATGCAACGTTGACTGATTTCTTCCGGCCGCTAACACAGGCAATTGAGAGATACGATCGATGGCAACAGAACCGTGCACGTATTTGTCTGCAGCGTCGGCCGACGGGTCGCAACGTCGGCGGTGAACAGCGACTAAGCATGTTGGCTTGATTTCTTCTCAGCGCGATCTTTTGGATGCTCTTCCGGCGAGATGCCACGCATATGCTAGCTCTATTAAACATGCACGCACACAATCATGATCAGGTCTAGATAGACGTGCACGTAATCAAACTTGATAGGTAGTGCACTTGATAAATCCTTGCGGCTGGAAACCTTGTTTTTTTATGTGAGGCTTTCCTTGATTTGTTTCAATAACATTAGTCGTGTCAGATGCATTTTCTATAAGATGGAATCATGGGTGTTACATAAATTTTCCTTTTATCCTGATCGTAAATATTTCAATCTAACGTTTTAGTTAATTTTGATGATGTGGATTAATGAGAGATCATTAATGGTGCCTTCAATTAGTAAATATAAGATATAAGATAAGATACTTATTCACAAATTTGATACAAAACACTCTAATTTTGATATACATATATCGTTAGAGATATATTATTTTTCAATCCGAATATATTCCTTGGGCTATTTTGGTGAGGTGAGAGAGGGATGTGGTTGGTTTTAAGATACTAATTATGGTTTTTTTGCAAATTGGTATAGAAGTGGGATGTTGGTGAGAAAAGGCAACAACTTACCTCATAGTCGTTAGATGTAGATCTAATGGTCAGAAATGACAGATGGCAGACACACCATCATCACCAAATAAGTCTTCTGTAGGAGTACTAGCCAGATGTCCGTGCATTGCACGTGTCGAGACCCCGATCCTAAGTCACACCGATCTAGCATGTAACACTTCATATCACTTTGCGGCCTCACGCACAGTATTCCCACGGGTGCCACCTTACCTGGCCCGGGACCGTTTGCGTCTTTTGGCTCACGTATATGATAGTGTCGCTAGCATCCATATGACAGAGAACCCGGGCCGATATGACTAGTTGTGAACCCAAAGTAGCACTAACTTACGGGGACAGGCATACATGAATCAACCTCGAGCATGTCGGTCAACAACGTATGAATCCGGGCTGTAGCACTGGGCTAACAGGACTCCGGGAACCCGGGCTGTAGCAGGCTAGGCAGGACTCTGGATATCACCGCGTGACATTTCCCCGAAGGGACAGACACAGGAACGAAGTGAATCACATGCCGACCAGTCAAGTGTTCCGGAGCAGTAGTGCTGGGCTAGCAGGACTCCGGTGAACCGGGCTGTAGCAGACTACTATGGCTCATGGAAGCCCAAGACTACATTTCCTCATAAGAGAGGCTATCAGAGGTAAACAACTAGGTTGTCGGATCCCACACATAGCAATACACATTACACGTACGCATAACATGCAAGTATGTGCTGTACAACATGGCATCACAACATAACTCAAACTCATATAGATAAAGGCCCAGAAGAGCCACATAGCATTCAATACAAACAGGGGTCTCATGACCCATCATTCAGAGCATACAAGCAACGGAAGCATTACATGTCTGAGATCAGACAACTACAAAAGGAAAGACTAAGAAGCCTGACTAAACACGACCCTCCGAAGGGTACAAGATCGTAGCTGGGATACAAGCTACTCGTCGAAGTCACTAGGGTAACCAACTGCAAAACATAAATAAGCAAACGTGAGTACGAAGGTACTCAGCAAGTCTTACATCAGAACTATCTACATATGCAACATTATCAACAAAGGGGGTGGTGGAGTTTAGCAGCAGCAAGCCAGCTTTGACTCAGTGGCTAATCTATACTACGAGTATCAGAAACTTCTTTGAGGTGAGAAGACGCACACGAGTCCACATATTCGCCATATCAATACTCCACTATGGATCCGTTCCCGTCTCCCTACGAGAAGGCCATCCATAGCACTCACACTTATCTTGCGTATTTTAGAGTATCCACCTCAAGTTGTCTATGTACTACATAAGTCCTCTAAGTTTCCATATCCGAGGAAAACGGCTATTTGAATAGATAATATTGACCCTGCAGGGGTGTACTTCTTCACACACGCTCTCGCCACTTATAGCCCTGCACACGTCATGTACCTCGGCAACCTTCAAGCGGAAGCCGGGCAAGGGTGTCGGCCACGACCTGACTAACCACACAAGTCTCTCGTCCAGGTTTATTGCCTATTCGGGTTCCATCCGCAAGGAGATCCGGCCGGGGTGTCACTCACGGCCCCAAACGATGTGTGGAGGGTTCCCAAGCCCACCATCCGGGTGCCACTTGGTACACCGTGCCACGGTGCCTAGTCTGTCCCAAGCCCGTCTCGTCGGACACCACCTGGTAGACAAATAGCACTACCTACAAACGCCAGAAACTAGTTGCAACTCCTGGACAGAGATCAAGTGGATTAATAAGCCGAGAGGGGACGGATAACCGGAACCCAATGTGTGGTAGTAACTGGACTTGGATAACATACACAGAACTCAGTGCTTAGGGACGGCTCCAATGAGACAACCCACCATGTACTCCTACATGGCCTCTCATCGCTACCTTTACCAAAATGTGTTCACACACTTAGCTTTTACCGGTAGGACATGTTCACCACTCCGATTCATTCCCGGTGAATCAGACCTGACACAACTCTAAGCATAGCTGGCATAAAGAAATCAAGCATGGATGAGTAGGCACATCAGGGCTCAAGCAACTCCTACTCATGCTAGTGGGTTTGCAACTATTTACTGTGGCAATGGCAGGTCATGCAGAGGAATGGGTTCAACTACCGCAGCATAAAAGTAGCAGTTTGAATCGTTGTTGTCCTAATGCAGTAAAAGGAGCAGGAGCGAGAGAGTGGGATTTATCGAGATGCTCAAGGGGGTTTGCTTGCCTGATAGATCCACGAAGAAGCACTGCTCCTCAGATAGGTACTCGGGACACCTTCCGGAGTAGAACCTATCAAGAGGGGATGGTGCCGGCAATCAATAAACAACCATATGCAACAATATGATGCATGAAGATGACATTTCAAAGATGCTATGATTTGCCCTAATGCATCTAGCATCAATTTGGTTGAAGTCCATATGAACCAAGGGTTCATATGCAAACCCCAAATTAAGTATATAACATGTCATTATTACGTTTTCACTTATACAACAAGTATATGTTGGTTTTTCATGCATGACACTGGCATAAATGGATTCCTTGCATTTTTCTGATGATTTTTCATATATAAATTATTTCATTCTGAGCTACGGTTCAATTTCTATGATTTTTAGAAGTTTAACTATTTTCTAGAATTCTCTGAATTATTTAAAATCCAGAAATCAATTACTGCATCAGCGTGATGTCACAGAGGCATCAGCAGGGCTGACCAGGTCAAACCTGACGTGTGGGGGCCACACGTTAGTGACACTGGGGATAACCCCGGGTCAAACCCACACTGACCAGGGTTTGACTTGGCACTGGGGCCCACTGTCAGTCTCAGGGGGGGATTAGGCTGTGGGATTAGTGCTAATTAAGCCGCCATGTCAGCCTCGCCGGAGTTCGGCCGGCGACGACCAAAACCGCGGCGGACGCTCATCGAAAACACTACTCCGGTGTCCATTCAACGCGCAGATGGGTGTTGAGGGTGGCTGGCGCTCGCGCACATCTAACGGAGCAGGTGGGAGGCTGTGGGGTGGACGGAGCTCGCTGGAGCAGGGCTCGCGGCGGTGGCCGGAGCTCGGTTGATGCGGGGTTGCGGCTGCAACGCGAGGCGAGCGAACGGGGGGTGCTAGGCAGCACCTAATGGGCAACAGGAGCCCGCCGGAGCAACTAGCAGGAGAGGAGGGGCTCAGGGGCATGGAGCTCGCCGGCCATGGCGGACGGCGGCTTCGGGTGCTCGCGGGGCAGCGGCTACGGGGCGTGCGTGAAGAAAAAGGCGGAGGGGAGCGATTCAGTGGCTCACGGCGAGTCTTCCGGTGCAGACGGCGGGGCCGGGGAGGTGTCGGAGCGAGCGGGGCGACGAGGCGAATCTCCGGCGACCCGAGGAGGATGAAGGGGTCGGGGACGATGCTTCGAGGCGTCCGGCGCTGCGTGGCCCGGCGGAGAGGACTACGGCGACGAGGCGGATCTCGTGGGCACGTCGGAGAGGCGAGGGGAAGGCAGTGGTCGCGGTGGCGCACGGTGGTGCTCTCCGATGCGCTCGGGACAGAGGGGGAGAGCGAGACAGAGGATGGGGAGGAGCTCAGGGAAGAATGGAGAGAGGCCAGGGGGGCTCGGTGGAGCTCTCTGGGGTGGACAGCGCCGAGGAGGGAGAGGAGGCAGCAAGCAGCTGCCTGGCGGGCATGCACGCTCGCCGTGCTCCCTTTCGCCGCTACCTCCTGGCGAGGGAGACGACTGGCAACGGCCAGTTGGGCCGGGCCATAGGCTGGGCGACAGGTAAGTCTTTTCTTATTTCTTGTTTTCTTTTTCTATTTTTGACATTTGTTTTGTATCTGAAAGAAATGTTAAAACATTTCCATAAATGCTGAAAATATTTGTGGCATCTAGATATAAAATTCCAGAGGCCCTCATCAATTCCCAACATTTTTGGAGCCATTAAAATATTTATATAATTTTAACAGCTCCAAATCAAATATTTGTGCATTGATTCAAAAATCCAAAATGTGTAGCAAAAATGTGCATCACCTCTGGTTGTTGTTCCCAACATTATCCAAAGAGCATGAACATTTTTGAAGAGCATTTTGGGTTCATTGAAAATCCATTTTAAAGTTGAACCTATTGGAAAAACTTTGGTGCTAGGGTTTGCAACTTTCCCCATTTCAAATTTATTTGAAAGATTAAACATGATGCACAAAGCAAGCCTAGGTCATACCAGAACTAGGGACGTGACAACACGAAACATCAAGATGCATTTTTTATAAAACACTTGTTGTGATTGACCCATGCGGGAGTAATCCCATGTGTAAAAACTAATGAGATCTCGAAAAAGAGGAGATAAGGTGAAGGGGAGTGGGGCGTGATGGTGATCGGTGGTCGGACTGAGCGGAGGCATGGGGATAGACGACGCCGGCAGCAACCACCATGCCAATTTGTTCTAGAGGCTTCCTTTTTTAATTGCTCACCAATGAGGTTGTTGGAGATAAGGATGAACGAGGGAAGGCCTTGTCTGCAAATGTAAAGAGAGGTGCGGGTATATTTTAGTTTAATTTATATCCGTCAGATATAAATCAGACGGTCCATATTGCAAGATGGCACGCGTACCATCATCACCAACTCGGTTTTTTATAAGATAAGAAATATAAGTATGGAGATACAAACGTATTATTGATACTTGTTTCTGTAAACTAGGATCTACATTCTATTCAACGACTCAGCATGTGGGGCCTTAGCACAATGACTTCTCGACTGTGTAAAACAAAGGTTTTCCCATCACCGATAAGGAGGTGGTGAGGGCGGCGCACTTTCAGCTTGCTCTAGTCCTAGTAGTCATACTAGGTGGTCTACGCACGTGTAGATTTATTCTTTTTCACGTCTCATGTTCGCCGTACTGCCATGACTATTGATGAATAGACGGTAAGTTATTCACGGGGAAACCCTTGTTGAGCGTGTTTGCGAGAGAGCGAGATAGTGTGCGTGTGTGATATATGTAGAGACTGAGGCAATGATAAGAGATTCTTTGTGTCTATGTGTGTGGAGGATAGAGAGAAACATGTATATGGGGCTTTGTGTTGTGTAACATGGAGACACATAGACATAATCAGAGAGTAAGTGTATGAGATACACACGCAGACATGGGGAGAGATGTGTGAGTTAGAGAGATGGAGAATTTTTGTGTGCATCTGAGCTAGAGAAAGGGGGGTATATATATACCTAGAGCTGGAGAGAATATGCAAGGGTGTGTGTCTTAAAAGAAGGATCCAGATAGATGGGTTTTTGTGCGTGTCTGTGTGTGTTTGTGCACGCGTTTGTGTGTGAGAGGGAGTGTGTGTATGTGGAGTAGAGAGACCACTAATGATGTAAACCTAGTATAGGGAAGGGGGAATGGTGTGTCATGTCTGTCAGAGACAAAGGCATGTGTAGTAGCGGGATAGCATGGGTGCGGGCGGGGAGCAGACTATTTGAAAGAGACATCGAGTGTGTGTGGGAGAGGGGTGTGAGAGCAAGAGAGAGAGAGAGAGAGAGAGAGAGAGAGAGAGAGAGGAAGAGAGGGGGAGAGAGAGGGGTCATTTGTGTGCAGAAGTGGCATATAGATAGGGGGACAATGTTGATGTTGTTCGAAAGTGGCCTATGTATGGAGACACAAGGGAAGTGAGTCATCGTGTGTGTGATAGGGACTTCATGAGATATCTAGAATAGATGGTGTATAGAACAACGTGCGAGATTGAGAACGATGATACATTAGGGAGCTATGGAAAGATTCACGACATATATGTATACAGGGAAGGAGCTGGGGCGGATCCACATGTGGGAGAGATAGAAAGAGGATAGTGGTGCGCAAGGAGACAAAGTGTGCTTGTTTGTAGTGGGGGTGGTGTGTGAGGTGAGTGTGCGAGAACCACATAACTAGGGATATGGACGTTTGGGGACGATGTTTCGTGTTTATGGGAAAGATACACTCTACATAGTGCGTGTGCTTGGGAAAGAGAGATGCCGGGAGACCTAGAGAGTGGGGGAAGAGACGTGTGCATGCCCGAGAGACAAAGTGATAGAGACCTATATTGGGGTCCGGACTTTAGAAGAGAGGGGGGTTGAGGGAGTCCTAGATTAGGGGGTGTTCGGGTAGCCGGACTATACCTTCAGCTGGACTCCTGGACTATGAAGATACAAGATTGAAGACTTCGTCCCGTATCCGGATGGGACTTTCCTTGGCGTGGAAGGCAAGCTTGGCGATGTGGATATTCAAGATCTCCTACCATTGTAACCGACTTTATGTAACCCTAACCCTATCCGGTGTCCATATAAACCGGAGGGTTGTAGTCCGTAGGCAATCAACTCCATACACAACAATCATACCATAGGCTAGCTTCTAGGGTTTAGCCTCCTTGATCTCGTGGTAGATCTACTCTTGTACTACCCATATCATCAATATTAATCAAGCAGGAGTAGGGTATTACCTCCATCGAGAGGGCCCGAACCTGGGTAAAAAACATCTTGTCCCTTGTCTCCTGTTACCATCCGGCCTTGACGCACAGTTCGGGACCCCCTACCCGAGATCCACCGGTTTTGACACCGACATTGGTGCTTTCATTGAGAGTTCCTATGTGTCGTCGCCTTTAGGCCCGATGGCTCCTTTGATCATCAATGATGATACGGTCCAGGGTGAAACTTTTCTCCCCGGACAGATCTTCGTCTTCGGCGGCTTCGCTCCGCGAGCCAATTCACTCGGCCACCTGGAGCAGATCGAAAGCTACGCCCCTGGCCATCAGGTCAGGTTTGGAAGCCTAAACTACACGGCTGGCATCCACGGGGACTTGATCTTCGACGGATTCGAGCCACAGCCAAGTGCGCCGCACTGTCTCGATGGGCATGATATAGCTCTGCCGCCGAACAACGCCTTGGAGGCCGCATACACATCGGTTTCGACCATTGATTCGGAGCATACTGCGCTGATCGAGGATCAGCGGTTAGACGCTGCCTCAGGGGCTGTGATCTCAGAGGTGATCGAGCCGAACTCCAGCCCCGCACTCCGCATGGCCCATGACTCCGAGGATCCGGACTCCTCCCCGGACTCCGAACCCCCTGCGCCCCTGCCAATCGAATCCGATTGGGCGCCGATAATGGAGTTCACCGCCACAGACATCTTTCAGCATTCGCCTTTTGGCGACATCCTGAACTCTCTTAAGTCTCTCTCTTTATCAGGAGAGCCCTGGCCGGACTACGGTCAGCGAGGGTGGGATACAGACGATAAGGAAATTCAAAGCCCACCCACCACCCACTTTGTAGCCACTGTCGACGATCTAACCGACATGCTTGACTTCAGCTCCGAAGACATCGACGGCATGGACGACGATGTAGGAGACGAACAGGAACCGGCACCTGTAGGGCGCTGGAAGGCCACCTCGTCATATGACATATATATGGTGGATACTCCAAAAGATGGAGATGGCGATGGAACAGTGGGGGATGATGTCCCCAAGAAACAGCCGAAGCGCCGGCGTCAGCAGCGCCGCTCTAAATCCCGCCAAAGCAAAAATGGTGATTCCGGCACGGGAGATAATACTACCCCGGATAACGTCGAAGAACACCCACCTCAGCAAGATTCGGCACAGGAAAATGGAGAAGCCAGCCCTCATGAGAGAGCGGCAGACCGAGAGGTCGAGGATGATAACTATGCGCCTCCCTCCGAAGACGAGGCAAGCCTCGATGACGACGAATTCGTCATACCATCAGACCCCGCCGAACAAGAGCGTTTTAAACGCAGGCTTTTAGCCACGGCAAGTAGCCTCAGGAAAAAGCAGCAACAGCTTAAAGCTGCCCAAGATTTGCTAGCTGACAGATGGACTGAAGTCCTTACGGCCGAAGAGTATGAACTCGAACGCCCCTCCAAGAGTTACCCGAAGCGCAGGCCGCTACCCCGATCAGAGGAGGAAGCACCTACATCACCAGCGCATGACATGGCAGACTAGCCACCTCGCGACCGCGATAGAGAGGCCCCTCGGCCCTCCACCCAAGCCATGCCCCGACGCCGCCCAACTAAGGCACGGGAAAATGCGCCCGACCTGCGAGACATATTGGAGGATAAGGCAAGACAAACAAGATCGATCTACGGATCACGCAGGCGCCCTACGACATGTGACAATGATCTTCACTCCGGATACAACAAATCCGGCCGGGCCGAACATAACAGACATAGCGCTTCCGAGCTACGTCGTGATATAGCCCAGTACAGAGGCACCGCACACCCGCTATGTTTCACGAATGAAGTAATGGATCATAAAATCCCAGAGGGTTTCAAACCCGTAAACATCGAATCATACGATGGCACAACAGACCCGGCGGTGTGGATCGAGGATTATCTCCTTCACATCCACATGGCGCGCAGCGATGATCTACACGCCATCAAATACCTCCCGCTCAAACTTAAAGGACCGGCCCGGCATTGGCTTAACAGCTTGCCAGCAAACTCAATCGGTTCTTGGGAGGACCTGGAAGCCACATTCCTCGACAATTTCCAGGGCACTTACGTGCGACCGCCGGATGCCGACGACTTAAGCCACATAATTCAGCAGCCAGAGGAAACGGCCAGACAATTCTGGACACGGTTCCTAACAAAGAAAAACCAAATAGTCGACTATCCGGATGCAGAGGCCCTAGCAGCCTTCAAGCATAACATCCGCGACGAGTGGCTTGCCCGGCACCTGGGACAGGAAAAGCCGAAATCCATGGCAGCCCTCACGACACTCATGACCCGCTTTTGCGCGGGAGAAGATAGCTGGCTAGCTCGCAGTAACAACTTATCAAAGAACCCTAGTAATTCAGATACCAAGGACAAAAGTGGCAGGACACGTCGGAATAAGCAAAAATGCCGCGTTAACAGCGACAACAATGAAGACACGACAGTCAATGCCGAATTCAAAGGCTATAAATCCGGTCAGCGGAAAAAGCCATTCAAAAAGAATACTCAGGGCCCGTCCAGTTTGGACCGAATACCCGATCGCTTGTGCCAGATACATGGAACCCCCAAAAGGCCAGCCAATCACACTAACAGGGATTGTTGGGTGTTCAAGAAGGCAGGCAAGTTAAGGGCCAAAAACAGAGACAAGGGGCTGCACAGCGACGACGAGGAGCCCAAGCCGCCGAACAACAATGGATAGAAGGGCTTTCCCCCACAAGTGCGGACGGTGAACATGATATACGCAACCCACATTCCCAAGCGGGAGCGGAAGCGTGCGCTACGGGACGTATACGCGATAGAGCCAGTCGCCCCAAAGTTCAACCCATGGTCCTCCTGCCCGATCACTTTTGATCGAAGGAACCATCCCACTAGCATCCGTCATGGCGGCTTCGCCGCATTGGTTCTCGACCCAATCATCGACGGATTTCATCTCACAAGAGTCCTCATGGACGGCGACAGTAGCTTGAACCTGCTTTATCAGGATACAGTGCGGAAAATGGGCATAGATCCCTCAAGGATTAATCCCACAAGAACGACCTTTAAAGGCGTTATACCAGGTGTAGAAGCCAACTGTACAGGCTCAGTAACACTTGACGTGGTCTTCGGATCCCCGGACAATTTCCGAAGCGAAGAGTTAATCTTCGATATAGCCCCGTTTCGCAGTGGCTATCACGCCCTGCTCGGACGAACCGCATTTGCAAAGTTCAATGAGGTGCCGCACTACGCATATCTCAAGCTCAAGATGCCAGGCCCTCGAGGAGTAACTACGGTCAACGGAAACACCGAACGCTCCCTCCGTACGGAGGAGCATAAGGCGGCTCTCGCAGCGGAGGTACGAAGTAGCCTTCTCAGGCAATTCTCCAGTCCGGCCATTAAAAAGCTAGACACTGCCAAGCGTGCCCGGAGTAACCCACAGCAGGACCGCCTGGCACACTCTGAGCAAGCGTAGCAATGCGGCCCCAACCCCAGCTATCGCGACATAGCGAAACCAGTACCTCACGTACATAACTACGCCCTTGAAATACCATGGGCACAGGGGAAGGGGCACAATAATGGCACGCCCAGAATACGGCTTAAAACGTACTAGGGGCTGCCGGATTCTCTTTTTAATTTTTTCTTACCTTCAGGACTCCATACTTCGGACGACCTGTTCGGCAATTCGACTGCCGCACAAACTATGCAAGATCCAGGGAGGCAGACAAGCCATGCCGCACTATGGAACTCCCAGGTGGTCTCTGTTACGAGCGGTGTACCTGTTTTAAATACAATTCCGCGGCCTGCCCCCAGTCAGGACATACTGAATAGTCCAATATCTTTTGCTTACCGCACTATTTGTATTGTTCGTCTTTGATAAATAGCCTTTATATAAACAATGCATAGATTTTGTCTATTTTCTGCATTACTCTCTTTTATATATGTTCATTAATGACATGTTGCACCCGTACACTGTGGTACGGCAAGTACGCCAGGGGCTTCAGTACCCTTTAATATGGTGTGAGAAGTCCGTACACTTTCACAAGTGCGGCACCCCGAACTTATAGCACTATATGCATCGGCTCCGAATCATGATTTGGGTCAATAGTTGGGTTTGCCCGGCTCCTATGTTTTGGTGCCCTACGTTCCGCTATATCGGCTAAGGTAGCACTAGGAGAACCACTGCGATTGTGCCCCGGTTGAGCTGGGTTAAGCACCTCAGTGGAGAAAGCTAAAACTGACTGTCATGATGAGGCGAGAGACCGGTCGCTGTTCGAGAGGTTTTTCGAGTCCCTAAAGACTTATGCCGCTTCGAGCGAGGAGCCGTATTTGTCCGGCCAAGGCGTGGATAGCGCCCCGAACTCGGTCTTCCGAACTAGGGGCTTCGCCGAAATTTAAAATTATAAAGTTCTATGGCTAAGTGAGAGTGTTCAAGCATTATAGTCCGATTGCCTGGTTCGTTGTGCTGAGCGCCTCCCTCGAAGGACCCAACTATGGGAAAAAGAGCGCTCAGGTTTATCCCGAACACCCCAGCACTAGTGGCATGGGGGCAGAAGCCGACGACTGGCCATCTCTCAATTTTTTGATAAACGGCCGCACAGAAAATAATATTTTAAATTCAACAAGCATTGCTTAAGCGCCTATGAACAAGTTTTCAGCGCACAGGATAAAAACGAGCGAGTTTATTCAAAAATTACATCCTTGGTACATTCATCCGCCACAAGGCGGGCACCCGCAAGAACATCCTTGTAATAGTTCTCGGGCTTGCGATGCTCCTTCCCCGGCGGCGGCCTGTCCTTCACAAGCTTCTCACCGTCCAGCTTACCCCAGTGCACCTTTGCATGGGCAAGGGCCCGACGGGCACCTTTGATGCAGACGGAGCGCTTGATGACCTCGAGCCTTGGACATGCCTCCACCAGCCGCCGCACCAGCCCGAAGTAGCTCCCAGGCAGGGCCTCTCCGGGCCACAGCCGAACTATGAAGCCCTTCATGGCCTGTTTGGCCGCCTTGTGGAGCTCGACCAGCTGTTTCAGCTGGTCGCTCAAGGGCACAGGGTGCCCGGCCTCAGCATACTGAGACCAGAACACCTTCTCCGTCGAGCTGCCCTCTTCATCTCGGTAGAATGCGGCGGCGTCGGATACGCTGCGGGGAAGATCTGCTAATGCCCCTGGAGAACTCCGGATTCGGGTAAGTAACAAGTAGTTTACTTTTATATTTCTGCTTTGCATAAAGAATGCCTTACCCGCTGCTATCCTCTTAATCTCCTCAAACTCTTGGAGGGCCTTTTGGGCTTTGGCCTTGGCAGACTTGGCAGTCTCAAGGGCCGCCGCGAGCTCGGACGCTTGGGTCTTTGACTCAAGCTCCAAACTCTCATGTTTTTTCATGAAAGCCTAAAGCTCTTGCTGCACCTCGCCGACCTGAGCCCCAAGTTTCTATCGCTTGGTGCGCTCTGCAGCCGGTTTTTTTCCGGCCTCGGACAGCGCCTGCTTGAGGGTCGCCACCTCAGTCGTGGCCCCTATAATAAGCAGTGCAATCCTGTTATTTTTTGCAATCACGCCTCTCTATAGGCACTTTTTCTGTAAGGTATTTCCTACCTTCTTTTTCCTCAAGCTGCCGCTTGGCAAGGCCGAGCTCTTGCTCGGTCCGCTTGAGGTCCTGTTTCAGGACACCCACCTCCGCAGTCAGTGCGGCGGTGGATAGCAGCGAAGCCTGCACACGCATATTGACTCTTTATTGTTAGACTCCTGCGAAATTTACTAGATCCTCTATTCGGATTTTCTTTCCGAACGCCAAACAAAGCATCAGGGGCTACTGTCTATGCAGTTATATTTTTACATATTTTTACTTACCTCAAAGCCCGTTAGGAGGCTAGCGCAAGCTTCACTCAGTCCGCTCTTGGCGGACTGAACCTTCTGGATCACCATACTCATAATAGTACGGTGCTCCTTGTCGATGGAGGCGCCGTCAAGCACCTCGAGCAGATTTTCTGGCACCTCCGGTTGGACGGAGGCTGCTGGCTCAGAAGGCTTGCTCCTCTTGGAAGGAGTTCGCCTACCGCGGTCGGAAACTATTGAAGATTCCGACGCGGCGTCCGGCAAAAAGCCGGACTTGGAGCCCTGGGGGGTCTTGTCCCCTTTACTCCTGGGGTCCGGGAGGTCGCCCTGCGGCTCCTCCAGGACCACCTCCTCCTGCCTCGGAGCTCGTTGCGATGCCACTTCGGCGTCGCCCGCAGTGTGGGGGGAGACAGCTGGCGGAACTGAGTTCACGTCCGATGAATCCAGAGAGCCGCTCGATGACTCGTTGAGTTCGGCCCGGGGCGGGCTGCATAATTATGTTGGACATTAGGGAAAGCTGTGCAACAAAGGAACATCATGAGTTATTCTGATATCCGAACTTACGATTTCGCCGGACGCTTGGCCCTATTTGGCCACTCCTCTTTGCCCTCTTCGGCGTTGGGGGCGTAGTCCGGCGGAGGGGTCTTCCTTTTCCTAGACCCCTCGGCCTCCCCCGTTGGGGCGGCCTTCCTCTTCTCTCCTCCCCCCGCTGGGGGGGAGAGGTTTCTTCTTCCTCCTCCTCGTCTTCATGGGGGGAGTGCGTCTCGGACTCATCGGACGACGAGTCCGACACCACCATATGCGGGAACTCTTTCGAGTCCCTGTGGCCTTCTTCTTCTTGGCCTTCTTCTCCGGCACCACATAAGGTGCCGGAACCAGCAGCTTCGCTAGTAGAGCAGGGGCTAGGTCTTCGGGCAAGGGAGACGGACAGTTAATCGATCCGAACTTCGCCCGCCAAGCCTGTCAAAGGTAAGGGAGCTTAGATCCCGCATAGAGTCAAACTATGAAAAAACTTAACATCCTGTAAAAGGTGAAAATAGCTTACCTTGCTAGCGTGACGCTGCGAGCTGTATCTGCGGTCCTCGGAAGCGGATGTGGGAGCTTCGACGCTTTTGGTTAGCACCTTCCAGGCATCTTCATACGTCGTGTCGAAGAGCCTGTTAAGGGTTTGGTGCTGCGCCGGGTTGAACTCCCATAGATTAAAGCCCCGTTGTTGACACGGGAGGATCCGGCGGACGAGCATAACCTGTACTACATTGACGAGCTTGATCGGCTTGCTCACCAGGGACTAGATGCATGTCTGCAGTCCGGTCACCTCTTTTTCGTCGCCCCACAATAGGCCCATCTCTTTCCAGGACATAAGCCGCATGGGGGGTCCGGATCGGAACTCGGGGGTTGTGATCCATTTTGGATCGCGCGGCTCGGTGATGTAAAACCACCACGATTGCCACCCCTTCAGGGTCTCCACGAAGGAGCCCTCGAGCCATAGGACGTTGGCCATCTTGCCCGCCATGGCGCCTCCGCATTCCGCCTGGCTGCCGTGCACCACCTTGGGCTTGACGTTGAAGGTCTTGAGCCAGAGGCCGAAATGGGGGCGGATGCGGAGGAAGGCCTCGCACACGACGATAAACGCCGAGATGTTGAGGACGAAGTTCGGGGCCAGATCGTGGAAATCCAGGCCATAGTAAAACATGAGCCCCCGGACAAATGGGTGGAGTGGAAAACCCAGTCCGCGGAGGAAGTGGGGAAGGAATACTACCCTCTCATGGGGCCTTGGGGTGGGGAGAAGCTGCCCCTCCTCGGGAAGCCGGTGCGTGATGTCTTTGGACAAGTATCCGGCCTTCCTTAGCTTTTTGACATGGCCCTTCGTGACGGAGGAGACCATTCACTTGCCTCCCGCTCTGGACATTGCTGGAGAAGGTTGAGGTGGGAAGTGCGGGCTTGGGCGCTGGAGCTCGAGTGCGCAGGAGATGGATAGGCAAAAGAGGAAGAAGGCGTAGGTAAAAGGGTGGATCCTTATCCCCTTATATGGGCGGATGCGGTTGTGCGTCCCCGCCAGCCTAGTAAAACTCGCTTGCCTCCCAAGCGCCGTGCTAAATGGCGCGGTTGGGTTACCCACATCCTATTGATGAGAATCCCATAAAGGGGGTACACGATCTCTGCTTTGACAAGACGTGCCAAGGAAACCGCCTCGCAAAACATGCTGAGGTGGAAAAGTAAAAACGATTCGAGTAAAGGACTTGGCCGTAGTGTGATGACGCACTGCGGAATACGTCGGCAGATTTGATTTGTGTCAATATTATTCTCTCTATGGCAATATGTGGAAACTTATTTTGCAGAGCCGGACACTACTCTCGGTGTTTACAATCTTCTACGAAGGACTTGGAGGAGGAACCCGCCTTGCAATGCCGAAGACAATTTGTGTGCCGGACTCATCGTCATTGAAGCCTGGTTCAGGGGCTACTGAGGGAGTCCTGGATTAGGGGGTGTTCGGGTAGCCGGACTATACCTTCAGCCGCACTCCTGGACTATAAAGATACAAGATTGAAGACTTCGTCCCGTGTCCGGATGGGACTTCCCTTGGCGTGGAAGGCAAGCTTGGCGATGCGGATATTCAAGATCTCCTACCATTGTAACCGACTTTATGTAACCCTAACCCTATCCGGTGTCTATATAAACCGGAGGGTTGTAGTCCGTAGGCAATCAACTCCATACACAACAATCATACCATAGGCTAGCTTCTAGGGTTTAGCCTCCTTGATCTCGTGGTAGATCTACTCTTGTACTACCCATATCATCAATATTAATCAAGCAGGAGTAGGGTATTACCTCCATCGAGAGCGCCCAAACCTGGGTAAAAAACATCTTGTCCCTTGTCTCCTGTTACCATCCGGCCTTGACGCACAGTTCGGGACCCCCTACCCGAGATCCGCCGGTTTTGACACCGATAGGGGTGTTAATGTGCTCGTGTGTTCATGTGTGGGGGGGGGGGGAGAACAACTTGTCTGTGTGTGTGGGCGGGGGGTTGGCTTCAGATAAAGAGTGAGGTGTCTATATTTGAGGGACTTTAGCGTAATTGAGATATATATGGCCAATAGTGTGTTCATTCATGCTTGATCAATTTGTTTCACAGTTTGGACTATGAGATAACGGTACTTTTGAACATGCGTGATATACCTTGATGTACCATAATTACAAACCTAATATTGGAATTTTGGAATTCGACTCCATCATTAGCTTTCGTAATTCATTTAAACAGAGGTACATTTTTAAGCCGGGATTTCGTGATTTCAAATTCATATATCAAACGTAGAGATATACACATACGGGCATGTTCAAACTTTATAATCATCCACTTTATTCATACACATACACATTTTTGCTTTTCTCATCATATTTAGGATAAACACATTTGGAATTTCATTTGAATTGGACCGTATGATGGCATTTGCTTGTACTAGCTCAATGATCCATTTGAATTGAATGTACAATCTAAGTTTCGAGTTGGAGACACTGATTTTTAAAACCTGCACTTTTTTTTGCATGCAAAATTCTTGGCCACAGGGGCGTACCCATGTTTAACTACCTGGGTGCACAGGACACCGGGTGCAGAACTTTTTCTTTGTAAATTCCTTCAAAGTTTAGTGTGTGACACCCCATCTTCAAATGGAATTTATGGGTGATTATATGCTAGGACACTTGATCATTTCCTCTCTGGGTCCGCCCCTGCTTGGCCATGATATCATAGTCGGCTGTACAAGAGCAGAACACTTATAATTTCAGGCGCCAAAAGCTTTCAAACTTCCTGCTCACATCGAAATATCTCGCGCCTGAAAGTTTAGCCCTGTGATATTCCTGTTTTACCCCTGCCACATGTGTGAAAAAGGCTGCTGTGGTAACTCCATTGTTTTCCCCTCTTTGCCCCCAACATTCTTCCCCGGAGCCCCTTCCCTTCCCCTCCCCGACCCCCAACCATGGCAAGCCGTCGAATCTAGTCCTCCGCCGTAGTGGTGGACCTCACACCCCACCAGATCTACCTTCCGCACCTTGGAACCCTCAACTGCCAACTCACCACTTCACCAGAGCCGCTTCGGCGACAGGCTTGTCCACCGCTCCAGAACTCCTTGACCGCCATCATGGTCCACCACATCGGATCTACTTAACCGGCGCCCTCGTCCACCACAGTGTAGGCCCTTCACTGACTCCCTCATCCGCCCTATGCTAGCCCTTCATAGAAGCCCTCGTCCGCCGCAACAGATCCGCCTCACCGAAAGCACTGTACACCGCGCTCACCGAAGCCTTCATCACTGCATCGGACTCGCTCCACGGACGCCATATTCAACTCCATCAGCCCTGCTTTACTAAAACCGCAGCCTCATCAGGTTATTTCGATTTGTACTCCTTCGGTGTTTCTCTTCTTTATTGCGCAACTATTCACTTACCACATATGAGCTTTCTTATATGTCGACAGGCGCCGCAACCGAAGCACCGGAGCCGCTTCTGCAACGGCGACAGCCGGCCCAAACTCAACCGCAACACGAGCACCATCGATGATCCTTAGCTATCAAGTATGACAACGATACCCATACGCCACCAAGAATTAGGTACTATTATCCAACAGCCGGCGCCTACGTTCACTTTCTTAGCATAAGCACCGCACCTTTGAATTTCTTCAGGGCATCATTCAATTTTTCATGAGACGTGTTATTCTGCTTGCACCTGTAGGGCCATACTTCTAGCAGTGAACATGTTACATGTGGTAAATTACAAACCAGTGCACATATAGTTACAATGCTTTAGTTTTGTCCTAAGTATTACTGTACTTCCTAGATATCACTGCCTACTATTTTACTTCCTGCATGCTATATTTATGATAATGGTGTTGTTCTGATGCCACATGTTGGCTCCATCAGACTGCTTCATGTTCTCTATGCTTAATTACACATCAGCAAACTAGCATGTGATTCCGCTGCATTTTTTTCATTTTACCCTACATTTTCTGATGCTAGCTATTACATCACTACTCCGAGCCTTTGTTCATTACTTTTTTGTGTGTTCTTGATCTTCCCAAGTTGCATGACTAATTTGATGCTTCTATTAATTATGGAGCTGCCAACCCCATCAAGCAAAATATTTGTTCTTTTGGGGCTGGCACCTCAAACAAGCATAAAAATAGAGTGAAGCACATATATTATCGTGTAAGCACACATCCTTCTTTCATTAGTTTAGACCATTGATGATCAATTCAAACCAGTGCATGCGATTAAAATTAATTTTACCTAAATAGAGGGTGCAAAATAAACTACAACAACTAGATTTGCAACCACGGGATGTCGACGATATCTTCAAAGAACATTGCAATAGCAGCGAGGCTTCACAGCAACATATGGTAAGCTAGTGTGTTTTAGTACATGTGAAATGTAATGCGTGTGGGCTACTTTCTTGGCTTGTGCCCTCAACCTATAATCCTACAGAATTACAAATAGGTCAGTTGTCTGCTTTGCTGTATTGCTTGATTCGAATGCTTGTTTGTTACTTGTTAGGCTATACCTGAGTTGGCCAATATGTCAGCAGTGCCTGCTATACTATCGTATTTGAGTCCTTAACTTTTCCTATGAACTTCATCACAAGACTGTCTTCATAGTTTATATGAGGCCACGCTGTTAAGTGCTTTCTCAGATCATTTCAACTGCTTAGATGCCGTGGCAACTTAAATATAGCGGTGGTACACTCCCTTTCAACTAGGGATGCCAACTGGGCCCCGTTTAATCCCGATTAAAGTCCACTAGTGGTATGATAGTTCAAAAGAGTTTTTTGTTTTTTGAGGAAAATGAACTAGGGAGCTAGCAAAGACAAACTAGATGGGACTGGCGAATGTCGTTTATTTTCCACTTACATCCCTAGTTTCATGTCACCATTTTAATTTCTTTTCGGCTGATGCTGCTTCGAACAATTTAAATATAGCTTGCCATGCTTGGCAATAATTCAAATGTCGTTTACCATGGAAGCTTACTTCCTGGATCATGCGATAACTATCTCTTACTTATGTCCAGCGGAAACCTTTCAGGATGCCGTTCACACTAGGACACAATGTACAACCCCAGAATCTATTTGTGAAAGCAGTGGGCCATCCATGTTACCAGATGGTAGCAGTTCAGAGGCAACACCGCCGGAGAGCAATCTGATCATAGATATTATAGTTCTTGAGGCTCTACTAGAGGCAGAAAGAGATGGTGTGGCTGCCATGAATGAGGTAATCTTGATCTTGAGGCTGAAAATTATGCAATTAGCTACACCCGTTATGCAAGAAACCCAAGGATTGGAGGAAGTAAGAATGTTGCATTTGAAGACGGAGGAGGTCCTGCTGTTTCTACTATCTAAAGCCCAGGGTAATTCCAGTTCTTCTTTAGATACCAATTGAAATTGTCATTAAATTATTGTACTTGCATGTTGTGTCATGTCTCTGAATGGATTATGTTGTAAGACCCCCTATGTTGTCCATGTGTTATAATGATCCAAATTTTTTAGGCGAGGTAATCCTCAGTACCTGTATGATTGACATAAGGTGAACTGTTTTTCGTGTGAGCATATTGTATTGGATGAAATAACAATTTGATTTAAAGTGTATACGACCTACTAAATTCGAAGATCACGACATTTCTAAATCATAATCATATATAAAGGTAGAATAAATCTTTGTCGTGGTTTTGAAGAAATAAGTAACAAAACATAGAATTATCTATGGATATTCTTAATTGAATACAAATTGGATTTGAATTTAGTTGCCAGGGGCCCAGGGCAAACATGAATGCTAATCCTCCCAAGTTTTGAACGAAGCGCCTAAACACCGACTATCATTTGTGGGCTGCCCGAAGCAAGTGTTGGTGAGATGGAAATTATTGTTTACCCCTGACACTTGACATCCTTATCGACCGGATTTACACTGCTGTCAATAGGGGTAGACTAGTAACTTCAATCAGATGTGACACGACCGCCTTTGAGCCCATTCAGACATGATGGGCGCCAAACGTGGGCAGCAAATAACATTTGATTCAAGCTCATCCGAAAGACATGTGTCTCTCCCTCCATTTCCCCATTCATACAGGGTGGGCGGCAAAACAAACTCTCGTCATCCGAAATCAATGTAGGCAAATATTTTAAATAGGGGAAGATGTGTAACTTCCCTCATACGTGACATAACCGCCCTACCTATTAGCCCCGTTCATACACCGCGGGCGCCAACCATGGGTGGCAAAACACCCCCTCCTCTCCCAAGATCGCTACCGACAAATATTTGGGAGATGCGAGATTACCGTCCTATCCCCAACCGACATGATGTCCAAAATTTTAAACATGGGATAAGTTCGTAATTAACTTTCCCACATTTTAGACAAGCACGTCCCAAAGTTTGAGATCTGATGAGGACATGACTACCTTGGATACGACCAAAAATATTGCATACATGCATATTTGTCAGGTGATTTCTAATGCAAACTATTCAATAATCTATTTATGTTATCCAGAACAAAAATACTTCACACACTTTTGTGTTTTGTCTAATTACAGGTGTATGGGACATTTGTACAACCCACATATGAAGATAAGGGAAAAGGAGAAGTTTATGTTGTGTTCAAAAAGTCCTCTCACTTCACTTTTGGGCCAAGAGAAGATAGAGTCCAAGTCTTTCACGTTCTGGATTCAGATTCGGACTGCACAGACATACCTGACTCAAAACTCCAACAAAATTTTCATACGGACTCCGAATTGGGTGATTCTTTTTTTGTTGGAAACTAGATTTCGTGATCTTTCCAACCCAATTGGATTCACCTTCAAATTCGTCCAGAGCGTTGAGTTACAGACGAAACAATATGATGTTGCAGCAGAATCCGAGTCAAACTACAAGCCCAAAGGTGTTGCATCACCTCCACTTGGGTCCATGAGCCTTGTACGACCTAGGGTTAGTTTTAGGCTGCCTTGGGACGTCCTCCCACCTCCTTGGCCGCCACCCCTTGCTCCTATATAAGTAGACCCATCTAGTAGCTTTTTCCTGGGGATTTGTTTAGTTAAAAGTTAGACATTGCAACTTCGTGTACTTCGTTTGTGTCCAACGACCAGACCAAGACCACTTCCGGATCCCCACCATTATCAATACTTCATATATATTTGCAATATTCAGATTGCTTTATCATATTCTTGCTCATTCTTTGATTGCTTGCAGGAATAGACCTTTGTGGTCAGGCTGACCGTGCTTCCAGCATTGTCAGTAACCTCAGGAGATTGGTTTAGCGGTTGCTAAGGCGCAACGCCGTGCACGTTTGTAGTTGGATCGTCAAAGTCGTCTCGACCAAATCGATAGTTATCATCTCATCGAAAGATTGGGACACCCTCGCCTCTATCAAGTGGTATCAGTTTTCAGGTTGCTCGGTGAGAATTTCTAGTTTTCCTAGATTAGATTTATTTTCTTACCTATTGTCCAAGAAAAAGCCACAAAAAGAGTTAGATCTATTCATCCTTGGTCTAAGCCAGTCTGAGCCTTTGCAATTTTCTTTTCATTGCTTGCATAGTTGAATTATCGGTTGCATCATCGTGTCGAGTTGCTGGTCTTAGTGTCTAGTTCGTTTAGAGTTTCGAGTTCTGTTCACATTAGTCACGCCACCGCTGCATCATTATCTCTTCCGCTGTCCACCACCCATCCATCAATTTCCACCACGTGCTACACACCATTCATTGTCATAATAATAGTTGAGATCGTTCACATCTTCACTTGATCCAATCTGCATCTTATCTAGTTTGTTTTGGAAAGAGGGAGAAAAAAAGAGAGAAAAAAAACGAGAGAAAAAAAAGAGAAAAAAAGTCAGAGAAAAAAAAGGAGAGAAAGAAAAAAAAAGTGTGTGGAAAAAAAGAGAAAAAAAACAAAATTCGGATCTTTTTAGACTCAATCTCGTAGTTGAATTCGGATTGGAATCTATTTTGTGCACTGTTCAGTAAAACATCTTGGCTGTTGTTTCACATCATTATCTTTACTGCCGTTGTGATCTTCACTTATATCTTGCTGTCCAGAGCTACTTAGTATCCTTCATTGATGCTGGTTGTGCTACGACGTGACCTCATTAGTGTTCTAGGCTCGCGTCTCTAGTTCGGTCTAGCCTAGGACCAGCACAGTACCATCGTTGAGCGTTTATTCAACATTGCATCTCTGAATTGATTATTGCTAATCTTTTGCTACCATATATAGCCAACCCAGCTCCACATATTTCTACACCGTGTATACGCATGTTCCCCTGGCAATCGCTTTACACAATCTTCGGAGTTATTTGACACCGCTGGTTGCCTGTCACCACCTGCCGCATGGTAAGAACTTGTAAGATATTGATATTTGCTTTACTGTGAGCACTTTACAACCACATCCTAGTAGTTCATAGGAACATTATTTTCGAATTTTGGTTCTTGTTTCTACTAATCATGACAGGTTCCAGAGATAGAAGTTCTTGGACGATGGACACATCTTCACCATCACAAGAGTTGGGACAACACAAACAAGCATATGGTCAGGTTATCTCTTTACCATCATTTGAGGGTAGATTTAATCCTGCTATTTATCTAGCTTGGGAGCTTGAAGTAGAACAAGTTTTTAGTCACCATGATTTTTCTGAACTTGAGAGAGTACGAGCTACCATTAGAGCATTTACTGGTTTTGCTTTTGTTTGGTGGAGTGTACATTGTAAGAAAAATATTGATAACCAACCCACAACTTGGAAAGTTTTGAAAGCTATAATGAGACAACAATTTTTTCCTCCTTACTATCGTCGTGAATTGCGTTGCAAATTGGAGCAATTAAAACAAGGCAGTAACACTGTTCATGCTTACTACCAAGAGTTCAAATCTTATATGCATCATTGTGACATAGAAGAATCTGAGGATGATACAATGAATAGATTTTTTGGTGGTTTGAACCATGATATTCAGGCAAGATTTCGGTATATTCCTCATTGCATTACTGGTATGTATGTCCGTGCTTGTACCTTTGAGAGACAGATACAGGAGGATGCATTGGGTGACTACAACAACTACTATTCCAGTTCATGCTCACCATCGCCGGTTGGTTACTCCACTATTGCACCTACTAGAGCAGCCCCACCTCGGATTGTGAGCGCAACATCATCTCAAGGGTATGGTACATTGTCAATGTCCGTACCTACATCAGCTACATCTTTGCCACAAGGTAACAGTAAAGGTATTGATGATATAACTTCACATGAGAATGATGCATGCCTAGTTAACTTGAATGCGTCATGTATTGAGTTACCTGTTGATTTGAGCACACCACCTATTTTAGAGAATCTTGTTACTGTCATGAATGCGTCATGTGATCAAACAACTGAAATATCAATAATTTTGAGTGCACCCATTGAATTAACTGTTGATGCAAAAGAACTAATGTTTAATCATTTTGATATGGCCTCCAATCTTGGTGATGATTCTGTGTCCAATGACTTATTGCATGTTTGCTTATTTAAGCATGTTGTAGCATGTAAATTTGATGCAAGTAAGGTTTATTCACCAAAGTTGGGATGGTTTAATGATGAACATTGCGAATCTTTTGAAATGAATAAGAGCTCCACTTATATGTGCAAACTGAGTTCTAATATTTTCATGCCTTCTACTTCTTGCGATAATTTTTTGGCTTTAGTTTTTATGAACTATGAAAGTTACTCATGTATACATGTGTCATACGTGCAAAAATCAAGGGAAGTTAAACTGGATGACATATACATATACAACATGTACACCTTGTCTCTTTTGTTAGCCACATTTCAGATTAAGCAACGCCGAGGACGGCTTTGTTTTCAAAAAGGGGAGGATGATGAGGACATGACTACCTTGGATACGACCAAAAATATTGCATACATGCATATTTTTCAGGTGATTTCTAATGCAAACTATTCAATAATCTATTTATGTTATCCATAACAAAAATACTTCACACACTTTTGTGTTTTGTCTAATTGCAGGTGTATGGGACATTTGTACAATCCACATACGAAGATAAGGGAAAAGGAGACGAAAGTGCTATTGTGAGCTCGAGCTCACAGGCACCCTTTGCTACAGTACAAACAAAAAATATATTTAAAAAGTTCAAAAAAATCTGAATTTTTTTGGCAACAAACATTGACATATTTTTCACATGCGTACAAATTTTCATGACAAAATGACATTCATGCAGGTCTCAGCAAAAAAACAAAATCGATGCTCCAAAATGCTTCCAAAAATAGTTTTTTTGGAGCATGATTTTGTTTTTTTTGCTGACACCTCCACAAATGTCATTTCATCACGAAAATTGGCACACATGTAGAAAAAACATCAAAGTTTCTTGACAAAAAAATTCAGATTTTTTTGAAATTTTTTACTATTTTTTCGGATTTTACTGTTCATCCGGGATCACTGGTGCCCGGGATCAATTCCTCCGCGTCCAAAAGGAGAAGTTTATGTTGTGTTCAAAAAGTCCTCTCACGTCACTTTTGGGCCAAGAGAAGATAGAGTCCAAGTCTTTCACGTTCTGGATTCAGATTTGGACTGCACAGACATACCTGACTCAAAAAGCCAACAACTTTTTCATACGAACTCCGAATTGGGTGATTCTTTTTTGTTGGAAACTAGATTTCGTGCTCTTTCCAACTCAATTGGATTCACCTTCAAATTCGTCCGGAGCGTTGAGTTACGGACGAAACAATCTGACGTTGCAGCAGAATCCGAGTCAAACTACAAGCCCAAAGGTGTTGTATCATCTCCACTTGGGCCCATGAGCCTTGTACGACCTAGGGTTAGTTTTAGGCTGCCTTGGGACGTCCTCCCACCTCCTTGGCCGCCACCCCTTGCTCCTATATAAGTAGACCCATCTAGTAGCTTTTTCCTGGGGATTTGTTTAGTTAAAAGTTAGCCATTGCAACTTCGTGTACTTCGTTTGTGTCCAACGACCAGACCAAGACCGCTTCCGGATCCCCACCATTATCAATACTTCATATATATTTGCAATATTCAGATTGCTTTATCATATTCTTGCTCGTTCTTCGATTGCTTGCAGGAATAGACCTTCGTGGTCAGGCTGACCGTGCTTCCAGCATTGTCAATAACCTCAGGAGATTGGTTTAGCGATTGCTAAGGCGCAACGTCGTGCACATTTGTAGTCGGATCGTCAAAGTCGTCTCCACCAAATCGATAGTTATCATCTCATCAAAAGATTGGGACACCCTCGCCTCTATCAAGATCCCCCTCCCCCTCCATTTCCCCATTCATACACCATCGGCACCATAACAAACTCCCCACTGTGGCCAGCCTCCTCCGTCCGCCACCCCATCCTCCACCTTGCCGGAGCCGCTACCCCTACCCCGTCGTCCACTGCAAGAGATGAACGTCTCTCATCCATGGCGCCGGACCAGGATCCTTTCATCGCGTCCTCTCGCTTCATCGGTGCCGTCGTCCACCTTGCCGTTGCAGCTCCTACGACCGCCTCGTCCACGGCAACATGATTTATCACTCGACTCGGCCGTCTGCCGTCTAAAGTCTTCTTCCCCGCCGCCGACATCCATCGCACCCGCAACACCCTCAACGTATCAGCAGGGGCCTACACGGCATCGCAAGAGAGGTGGTACTCTACCATATGTGCTTAAGTTATTGATCTCACCCGAAAAATAGATCACAAATTGTTTACTGTACTTTTCTTGTCCGTACCAAATCGTAGTGGCTAGTTGAAAGCAAACATTGGTTGCGAAGTAGCTTTGTCTGGTTTGCACCTTCAGATCTGCCATGGCACGGTCACTATACTCGTAAAGATTATGGGTCCCCCCCTTTATATTCGCTACCTTCACCATAGGTGCTTCGTGTCATGCTAGCACTACTCCTCAAGATCTCAACCCATCAAGCGAAACAACACGCCACTCATAATTCCAAAGCTTAGGTGTTGAAATACAAATTTGATATGATGCTCATATTACTAAAATAGAGAATTTTAATTGGTCACCTAATGTTCCTATATTTGTTTCGAAAAGCATGTGCGCCACCCACTAGTCCAGCTAGTTCCACTTTCTTGATTTTACTCTTGATGCTTAGGGTTTTCCCCTTTTATCTACTCTACTATGATCTGCGTAGGTGCTTTCTATCATACTAGCATTACTCCACCCTTCAAGCTAAACAACACAACACTCAAAATTCCAAAGCCTAGTTGTTCCAATATGATTGTGATATGATACTGATATTAGTTAACAGACACATTTAATTGGTTAGCTAAAGGTCCCACTTGAGTTTCCAAATGCATGTCACGACATATAGAGAGACAGCAGAATTGCATTTCTTTGTCACTTGTTGACTATACTTTCTTGTCCATACCAAATCTTAGTTGTTATTTCAAAGCAAACATCGGTTGCTAAATATCATTTGCGCGGTTTGCAGCTTCAGATCTGCCATCCTACTGCCACGGTCAACACTATACTCATCATGCTTATGGTTTTCCCATTTTATGATGACCACGATCATCCTATGTGGTTCGTGTCGTAATAGCACTGCTCCACCCATCGAGCTAAACAAGCTTAGTTGTACAAATTCAAATATGATATTATGCTGATATTAGTAAAACTTAGAGATGTTTAATTGGTCAGCAAAATGTTCCTACTTTAGTTTCGAAATGCATGTGAGCCACATATGGAGAGACCGGAAGGAATAGTATTTCTCTGTGCGATGTGGTTCATCATGGGTGGGAAACCGACATTGTATAGAAAGACTTGTAATATATTCAATTTGCTTGCTCTTCTTCTCCTCTTTAATATGACCCTCTGCTCTTCTTTAATAAGTATATTCCTTGTTGGGAAGAGTAGCAGAGACATTTGCGGTCGATTGGTCAGGTCGAGTTGTTCTCCCTTAGTATATTTTGAATCTGTCAGGTCAGGTCGACTTGTTCTTCTTTACTATATGTTAAAGCTGTCATCTATGAAGTATCATCACTTCTGGAGCTCTCATATTTTGAGTAGTAGGCCACATTATATTAATGCAGACACCAAATTACAACATGCATGGCATCTCTCATAAGAATTGCAGAGATAGCACAAAGGGGTTTACATGGAGGCAGTATTGGATTAGAATCACTTCTGCATTACAAATATAATCTCACTTGTTTTTATGTTTTCATGCATGTTAGGTATTGAACATTATCAAAATGAATATGAGAATGGGCGCACGAGAGGAATATTGCGGAACAATCCACTGGCTAACAAACTTGGCATGGTGGAGCATGTCCTATCTTATTCACCCATCAAGGTGCTTGCTCTAACTTGGCAAGGTTGTATTGGTTTCACACATTTTGCATCTGACCTCTTACATTACTTCTACTTTGTTACACCATCTGCTTAGTTTAAGCATCATATATGAGTATATGCCATACCTATCCATTTTCTGTACCTATTCCATGTGTCACCATACTATGTTTTTCCAGTCAAATGTTGTTCTTTCGTAATAGATGTCCAAAAGGAAGAGGGTGAGTGCAGATCCTCAAGGAGTACAAACTAGGTATTTGGAAAGGGTAGTGATACCTGTTAAATCAGATAGATTAGCAGCCAAAGAAAACACAGGCCCAACTGTACCACACTTTACCCCTACTCCACTGGCCAAACCCCTATTAGAACTGCTGAGAGCCCAGCGTCAGGTACTGTCTATAATATCAATTCAAAATTTGAATTCCTAAATTTCTGCATGGGCCTTACCTTCTCTCTTGTATGAAAACTAATCTCAAATGAATCTCCTTGCTCAAAGGATCATAGGATCTCACAACAATACTGGGCTCTGCATTGCTCTTGTCAGTACCTCTTGCCCTTTGTCATGGTGGGAGCACGACATATGCCAAGGGATGGCTAAAGATAGGAGGAGGCTCGAGGGCACTTGTGGGCTCCAGAGGCGAGGTCGGCATGAGCGAGCGTGGGACGCACGACATACCCAGGTTCGGGGCTCTCCGGAGAGATAACACCCCTAGTCCTGCCGAGTGTGGTTTATATGTAACAGTACAGAGCTGCTCTTAAATCTGTAGGGAGGAAGAAGGAGGTCTGACCAAGGCTTAGGCTGCTCCCTCTCCTCGGGTGTCACTTGCTAGGCATGTGTGATCGACTATGTGAATGAAGTGGGTTGTATCTGGCTAGTGCATAGGCTGTGTATGGGCATTGTATGGGTTGTGTATGAGGATATATGTCATGGGTGCAAGCGATATTCGTCATGTATCTGGGATATGTGCATGGCTATGGTTCGGTGCTTTGGGCTTGGCAAAGGGCACAACAAGAACACGAAGCAGACCAAGCCATGGAGTTTAGAGAGAGAGAGAGAGAGAGAGACTGACGACGACGAGGCCGACAGCGCGGACGCACCGTCCCGCGCAGCCGCCCTAGAGATGACCCGACGTACAGCCCCCGAGCGCGACCGGAGAAACGATGGCGACGTTGCGACAGAGATGATGAGGATGGCTAGGACGATGGCGCGGCCGCGCTAGGAGCGTGTCGATGTCGAGCCCACAAGCGCAATAGGAGGGACGGCGGCGACGCCGCAGTGACGATGATGAAGATGGTCCTGCCCAGACCGCGGTTCCACGGTAGCTTGCCCCACGGTAGGTGCCAACTGTCGTGGTTATCTCGCGGGCGGGTTCGTGAGACGATAGATGCCACGGGGTGGCTTGAGGTGGGGGCAAGACTGCTCTGGAGATCAAGGGATGGGATTGGGCAAACAGCACGCGGTGATTTGCCTAGGTTCGGGGCTCTCCGGAGAGATAATACCCCTACTCCTGCATGTCTGATGATATATGCAGTGTATACGTAGCAGTACAGAGTTGCTACTGGAGCTGTATCTGAGAAGAGAGCCGTGAGCTACTAGCTTCATGTGTGTGTGTGTGAGCCCGTATGAGTGTGGTATGGATGGATGTGTGAGTGTGGCCAAATGAGGCTGGGTGTGTGAGGCCTCCCCTGGTCACTTTATATACTAGTGCCTATGGACAAGGGGTGGCCCACACACCCACTACACTATTGAGATGTCATGTGATGATGTGGGCTACAGGGCACCACTATTGGAGCACAGTGAAGTGTAACATGATGCAGGAACAATGCTCCACTGTAGAGTATGGTCGTCATGCCTGCGCAGGTCCGACGGGACATCTTAGTTGACTTTGCTAGATTCCAGCCGGATAGGCTCATCCCGGACGGGGCTCAACCCGGACAGCTCAACTCGGACAGGTAGAACCTGGCCAGGGAGAATCCGGACATGGTCAACCTGGCCAGCCCAACCCGGCCAGGGTCAACCAGAACAGCTCAACCCGGAAAGGGTCAACCTAGACAGGCCAACCCGGACAAGGTCAACCCGGCCAGGGTCGACCCGGACAGGTCAACCCGGACAGGTCAACTCGGCTAGGGTCAAGCCGGCCAAAGTCAATCCGACCAGGGTCAACCCGACCAAAGTCAACCCGGCCAGATTCCAGCCAGCCAGGGGGCACTCTCCTGGCAATGTTTTGAAGCATTGTTTCACTGTCTTGGGCATACCCGGGGGTCATCCCCCCGTCAGTAGCCTCCGAGCCTCCGGGCAACTTGGAAAAGTTGTGCGGAGGGTTTTAGCGGGTGTCGATGTAGAAGCCGACGACAACGTTGAGGGTGCCGGGAGCGGACACGTAGTCTGCCGGCTGGAGGGCATGGAGCCCTATCGAACGCGGACGTGGAGTCCGCCGGCTGAGTGGGGGCGTGCGAACGCACCCACTGGGTGTGACATGATAAGCTGGCAGATGACAAGGGGCATCTCTAGGCCTAGGTGGAGCGCCTGAAGGCGCTGGTGGCCACAACGGAGGAGACCTGGCTCCATGAGGAGGCCGTGAAGGCAGCCCTTCCCAAGGTCACCGACTTGGAGAAGGCGCAGGAGGAGCGTGACCGCACCATCGCCTAGGAGCGGCGTGGTACGTTGCTCGAAGCGCATCACCTGGAAGAGTCCTTCTCCAGTTAGTGCTTTTCTTTGGTTTTGTCGTTGTTGCCGGGTTGGGACTCCGGCCTCTCTTCCTTAGTAGTTTTCTTCTAACTTGCTTTTCTTCTTGACAAGGACCTTCCCGGAGACGCTCCCGCTGGCGGAGGACGCCGTCCGCTTTCAGCGAGACCCGCAGGGAATCGTGGGTTCCGGGACTGACCCGAATGTGGCCTGGACCTTCCCGGAGATCGTGACCACCGCCCAGGCCCTCCTGCGGGTCCTGAGCGACCAGATGGGGCGGCTTTCTCAGGCCGGCGCGGCGATGACGGCGGCCCTCTGGCCGGGTTCCGTTGCGCTAGGCAGCTTCACGCGGCTGGCGCGGTGGTTGGAGGCGGGCTCGAACCATCTTCACGAGTGGCGGATTTCCGCTGCTCGCGCCGGCACCGAGATGGCGCTTCGGTTCGCGGTGTCATGCTATCCGGACTTGGCGCTGGATGCGTTCATGGGCTAGCGAGCCGGCTCGGAGAGCCAGCTATAGGCGGAGGCTGGACGGATCGCCGCTCGGGCCAGCTACATCACCGGGTTCGCCTTCCACGACGAGTTCCAGCTGGAGCGGGCGGAGGATGGCGGAGTTGTTCCCGCTGAGGACTACGGCCTTCTTCTGGACGACCCGGAGGGCAGCTCCGAGGAGACGGGCGTCTACCGTGACACGAATGCCGAGGAGGAGGATACTGGCACCTCTATGGACCCGGTGGCTGCGTGCTCTGGTGGAGGCGAGGCCTGATTTCTTTTAACTTGTAGAGAATTTCTGTTAGGTAGCAGGCCCACCCACCCACTGGGGGTTGATTGGGTGTAATGAATTATGGCCTTGGGCCTATTTAAATTTATGATGTATGAGCTGTGTGAATGTTTGCGCCTTTGCTTCTCGTTTTTGGAGCTGTTTTCTTGCGACTGCCTCCCTTTGGGTTTCACCCCCGTGAGTCTGACGGCTAGGGCTTTGGTCCGTGACAAGGGGTTCGGCCTTTGAGAGGGACGCGTAGTACTTGCGCTTTTGAAACGTTGGGCGTGAGCGAAACACCCACTGGGCCGGCTGGTGGCAATCCGGCGAGCCGGGTTGGCGAGCAGCCGGTCATGTGGTAACTTAAAGTGGTGCGGCCGGGTCGAGCGATCCGACGATATGCAGAAACTTCGTGGATGCCGGCTCTTTTGCTTTTCGCTTTCAGGGCCATTTTCTTGTAAATCTCCCTCTTTGGGCCTCCCCCCCGCGAGTCTGACGGCCAAGGCTTTGGTCCGTGACAAGGGGTTCGGCTTTTGAAAGGAGCGTTCAATACTTAGTCTTTCAAAATGCTGAGTGCAAGGGAAACACCCACTGGGCCAGCTGGCGGCCATCCGGCGGGCCGGGTTGGCGAGCAGCCGGTCGTGCGGTAACTTAAAGCGGCGGGGCCGGGTTGGGCGACTCGGCGGTTCTCGACTTAGTGTTCGTGGCGCGCTGGTGCTTTTGTTCTCATGCGCTTGCCAGCCCGCAGTCGAAGCCGAATCTGCAGCTTAGGGCGAAGCGAGAAGCTATGGCGATCCAACGCATTGAGAACTGCTAAGAAAAAACGGCGAGTGGCCAAGCCGGCCAGCCCCCGAGCCCCCAGGTCGAGCGAATCGACCCGGTGGCCGGGTTCAGCTTAAGTTTTTAAAGTGGTGCACAAATGTAGAGACACGATAGCTTGGTCGCAAAAGGGGCAGCCCCGAGCGTTGTTTGGGGACCCCATAATTTTGAGATGATTACAAAAGACGATGATACATACGTGTTCACAGCTAACTATAAAACGGCCGGAGTAGCTCCGCGTTCCTTGTCCGGGTTGTTTCTTCGCCGACCGTGTCTCTCTTGTGCTTGTTCAACTTACGGGCATCAATGAGGTAGTAGGCGTTGCAATCGCATATGGCCTTGCTGATGATGAAGGGGCGCTCCCATGGGGAGGACAACTTGTGCTGGCCAGTCTGCTGCTGGACGAGTCGTAGGACGAGGTCTCCCTCTCGAAAAGCAAGGGGCTTGATCTTCTTGCTGTGGTAGTGCCTCAGACCTTGCTGGTAGATGGCTGAGCGACTGAGCGCTAGGAGACATGCTTCTTCGAGCAAGTCAACACCGTCTTCGCGGGCTTCTTTTGCTTCAGCTTCCGTGTACATCATGGCGCGCGGCGAGTAAAATTCGATGTCGGTCAGGATGACGGCTTCTGCTCCATAGATGAGGAAGAACGGGGTGAACCCGATCGACCGATTAGGCGTGGTGCGAAGACTCCATAGAACAGCCGGCAACTCGTCGAGCCAGCTGCCGGGGAACGGACGAGTGGCTCGACGAGCCGCAGCTTGATGCCGGATAGGATGAGGCCGTTGGCCCACTCGACCTGGCCGTTGTACTATGGATGTGCAACGAAGGCCAGGTCGAGGCGGATGCCGGAGATAGAGCAATACTGCGCGAGCGCGCCCTTGGCAAAGCTGGTGCCGCTTTCCATGATGATGCTGTTCGGCATGCCGTAGTGCACCCCGATGTTCTAGATAAATCAAACGGCTGTTGGACCATCCAGCTTCTTGATCGGCCTTGCCTCGATCCACTTGGTGAATTTGTCCACCGCCACCAGCAAGTGCATCATGCCGCCTCGAGCGGTCTTGAAGGGTCCCACCATGTCGAGTCCCCAGACCGCGAAGGTCCAGGCGATCGGGATGGTCCGGAGTGCCGACGTTGGCTGGTGGCCGCGCTTGCTGAAGCGTTGGCATCTCTCATACTTGAGGACGAGCGACTCGGCGTCTTCGAGGGCCGTGGGCTAGTAGAAACCATGGCGGAAAGCCTTGGCCACTAGGGACCGCAAGGCGGCGTGGTGCCCGCACTCGCTCTGGTGTATGTCGAGGAGGATCTCAATGCCCTTGTCCTATTCGACGCAGCGCTGGAACACGCCGGTGGAGCTGCGCTTGACGAGCTCGTTGTTGATGATGCTGTAGGCGGACACTCGGCGCTGTACTTGCCGAGCTTCCTCTCGTCCATGGGGAGGACCCCGTTTTCCAGGAACTCTGAAATGGGCAGGGCCCAGGACGGTGCCGCGACCCCGGTGAGGACGGCCATTGCGACGGGTTCCGGGGTGGCAGCCCCCGAGCCAGGTTCAGCGGCCCCAGGGTCGGGTTGGGGTGTGGTCGGGCTAGCTGGAGCAGTCCCCGGGCCGGGTTGAGGCGCGGCTGGGTTGGTCGGAGCAGTCCCCGGGCCGGGTTGAGGCGCGACCGGGTCGTCTGGGACATGGATGGACTCGGAGTCCAAAGACGGCTTGACGGACGGCTTGTGCAGGTGCTCGAGAGAGACGCCAGACGGAATGGACTGCCGGGATGAGGCGATTTTGGCGAGCGTGTTGGCCGCTTCATTCTCCGCGCACGGGACGTGGAGGAACTCATAGCCCTCAAAAAATCCGGACAACTTCTGGACGAGGAAGCGGTAGCTCGCCATGTTGGAGTTGTGGGCGTCCCACTCGCGGGAGCACTGCTGGACTACCAGGTCCGAGTCGCCGAAGCACATGATTTGCTAGATGCCGAGTTCCTTGGCAAGCCGGAGGCCGTGCACAAGGGCTTCATACTCGGCGACGTTGTTGGAGGCGGGGAAGTGGATCTGTAGTGCATACTTGAGCCATTCGCCCTTGGGGGAGGATAGCACGATGCCGGCCCCCAGGCCGAGTTGCATCTTCGAGCCGTTGAAGTGCAGGCGCCAGTGCGTCGAGTCCGGCGATGGCGGCAGGTACTGGGTCTTAGTCCAGTCGACGAGGAAGTTAGCCAAAGCTTGGGACTTGATCGCGGTGCGGGGCTCGTAGAAGATGGTGTGGCCGGCTAGCTCAAGCGCCCACTTGGCGACCCGGCCAGAGGCATCCCGGCACCCGATGATCTCGCCGAGAGGGGCCGTGCTGACCACGGTGATGATATGCTATTGAAAGTATTGCTTCAGCTTCTTGGTGGTGAAGTACGCACCGTAACACATCTTCTGGTAGTGCGGGTAGTTCTGCTTCGAGGCGGAGAGCACCTCGCTTAGGTAGTAGACGGGACACTGGACGACTTGAACCTTGTCCTTCTCTGGTCGCTCGACCACCATCATCGTGCTGACCGACCGCGAGGTCGCGGGGACATAGAGAAACATCGGCTCCTTCTCGGCCGGGGCGGCCAGGACAGGTGTGGTGGAGAGCAGGCGTTTGAGATATCGGAAGGCTTCGTCTGCCTGGTCGTTCCACCCGAACGGTTTTGCCTTCTTCATCAGCTGATACAGGGGCAAGGCCCTCTTGCCCAGCCGGCTGAGAAACCGGCTGACCGCGGCCAAGCAGCCGGCGAACTTCTGGACAACGTGCAGTCGAGCCGGCTTGCGCATGCGCTCGATGGCCTTGATCTTCTCTGGGTTCGCCTCAATGCCGCACTCCGAGACGAGGAAGCCGAGTAGCTTTCCGGCCAGGACGCCGAAAACGCATTTTTCTGGGTTGAGCTTGACCTTGTATTCGCGCAGGTTGGCGAAGGTTTCCTTCAAATCATCGAGGAGCGTGAGGTGCTGCTTGGTGTTCACCATGATGTTGTCCTTGTAGACGTGGATGTTGCGGCCGAATTGCGGCAACAAGCATTTCTGCATGCAGTGCTGGTAGGTGGCGCCGACGTTCTTCAAGCCGAATGACATGGTGATGTAGTAATACGCCCCGAAAGGTGTGATGAAGGACGTCTTCAAGGCATCGGCCCGGTCCAGCTTGATCCGGTGATAGCCGGAGTAAGCATCCAGGAAGGACAGGAGCTCGCACCCGGCGGTGGAGTCAATGACTTGGTCGATCCGTGGGAGGGTGAACGGATCTTTGGGTCAGGCCTTGTTCAAGCTGGTCCGGCCGGCTCCCCTGCGCACCGGCCGTCCCGCGGGATGGACGGGTCGCGCCCGCTTCCCGGCCGTCCGGCCCCGCCACCCGAACAGGCCGGATCCCCACGCCCGCTACCCGGCTACTTAAAAAAAGCTGGCCGTTGCCAAAAAAGGCTGCTAGACGCCTCCAACCGCCCGCGTCGTCATCCGGTCGGCTGCGCCTGCGTGTTCGCATCGTCGCTACATAGATGATCCCGCCGGTCCCGACACCTCGCCAGCTGTGCTAGGCCGGCTCGGCTACATCCCGCTCCACCGCCTGGCCGGTCGGGCCCGACTAGCCGGGACCCCCTTCGAGCACCCGGAGGGTCGAAGGCTACACCCAGTGGGGCCAAGCCACGCCGAATGTCATCATCGACCTTTGCCTCGTCCACGAAAAGCAATGTGAGCTCCTCACCCGCATACTTTCGCACCATGTGCAAACACGGATAACCCCGAGCGACGCTCGAGACCATCTCCACCTTTATTACAGTTGCACTACTGTTCACCCCAGCGCCAGCTAGTCTCGGCCCGGAGGCTGGCTGCTCGGCTCAATACATTCGTTCCTGCAGACGGCTTAGTAGTGCACACGTACCGATGGCCCACTCTCAGCCACAGACCGCAGCGCGGCTGTCCGGCAAGCGAGAGCCAAAGCTGGAGGTCACCCCACGTGAAAAACGTCCTAGAGAAGACGGCTTGGGCAACCTGTCCGTTTCCCTTATGAGTATCTACTTGGTCGAATCCGCTCATGTAGTCCGAGTATTGTACACTCCACTCCGCGGCCACTCTTCATAACAGCTACAGACCGGCTCCGGACTGTCTAGCTAACAAGAGGCAAAGCCAAAGAGCGGAGGGGACATGAAACAGACTGAAGGGGGCTCGGACGAAACCGAGTCGCCACCCTCCGCATAAAACTTACAATGCTAAAAGCAAACATTTGATATATCTACGCGGACTAACCTTGTTTTTTGCACGATCATCACCGTGGGGAACCCCCACCTCGCCCGGAGGCTCGGAGGCTACACGCGGGTTGTAGGCCCAATGCCGACTGCAACCAGCATTTCCGATGCCACTGTTGTCTTCTTCATCAACAACAAGACCCTCCGCGCAACTTTTCCAAAGTTGCCCGGAGGCTCGGAGGCCACACCCAGTGGGTGCGCTCGCGTGCCCCCAGTCAGCCGGCGGACTCCATGTCCGCGCCCGGCACCCTCGACGTCATCATCGGATTCTTCATCAATAGCAATACCCTCCACGCAACATTTCCAAAGTTGCCCGGAGGCTCGGAGGCTAGACCTAGTGGGTGCGCTCGCGCGCCCCCACTCAGCTAGCAGACTCCGTGTCCGCGCCCGGCACCCTCGACGTCACCGTCGGATTCTTCATCAATAGCAAGACCCTCCGCCCAACTTTTCCAAGTTGCGTAGAGGCTCGAAGGCTACACCTAGTGGGTGCGCTCGCGTACCCCCACTCACCCGGCGGACTCTGCATCCGCGTCCGACAAGGCCCAGCGCCCTCCAGCCTGCGGACTCCATGTCCGTGCCCGGCACCCTCGACGTCACTGTCGACTTCTTCAACAATAGCGAAGACCCTCCACCCAACTTTTCCAAGTTGCACGGAGGCTACACCTAGTGGGTGCGCTCGCGCGCCCCCACTTACCCGGCAAACTCCGTGTCCATGTTCGACAGGGCTCCGCGCCCTCCAGCCGGCAGACCACGTGTCCGTGCCCGGCACACTCGACGTCACCGTCGGCTTCTACATCGACACCTGCTAAAACCCTCGGCGCAACTTTTCCAAGTTGCCTGGAGGCTCGGAGGCTACCGACGGGGGGATGACCCCCGGGTATGCCCAAGACGGCGAAACAACGCTTCAAAACATTGCCAGGGGAGTGTCCCTTGGCTCGCTGGAATCTGGCCGGGTTGACACTCGCCGGGTTGACTCTAGCCGGGTTGACTCTGGCCAGGTTGACCTGTCCGGGTTGAACCTGCCCGGTTTGACCTTTCTGGGTTGACCTATCTGGGTTGACCTGTCCGGGTCCACCCTGGCCGGGTTGACCTTGGCCGGGTTGGCTTGTCAGGGTTGACCCTGTCCGGGTTGAGCTGGCCGGGTTGGGCTGGACGGGTTGACCCTGTTCGGGTTCTGACTGTCCAGGTTGAGCTGTCCGAGTTGAGCCCCGTCCGGGTTAAGGCCCGTCCAGGTTGAGCCCATCCGGCTGGAATCTTGCAAAGTCAACTAAGACGTCCCGTCGGACCTGCACAGACGTGACGGCCATACTCTATAGTGGAGCACTATTCCTGCATCATGTGACACTTCACTGTGCTCCAATAGTGGTGCACTGTAGCCCACATCATCACATGACATCTCAATAGTGTAGTGGGTGTGTGGGCCACCCCTTGTCCCTGGGCACTAGTATATAAAGTGACCCAGGGGAGGCCTCACACACCCAGCCTCATTTGGCCATACTCACACATCCATCCATCCATACCGCACTCATACGAGCTCACACACACACACACACATGAAGCTAGTAGCTCACGACTCTCTTCTCAGATACAGCTCCAGGAGCAACTATGTACTGCTACGTATACACTGCATATATCATCAGACATGCAGGAGTAGGGGTATTATCTCTCCGGAGAGCCCCGAACCTGGGTAAATCACCACGTGCTGTTTGCCCAATCCCGTCCCTTGATCTCCAGAGCAGTCTTGCCACCACCTCAAGTCACCCTGTGGCATTTGTCGTCTCACGAACCCGCCCGCGAGATAACCACGACACCCTTTGTCAGCATACTTACACTCATTGTTGTTTGATTATGTAGCATCACAGTAAATGTTCGCTTCTTTATCCTCCCTTTGCTTCAAATTACAAGATCTATATTTACTCTTAGAAAAATGTAGAATTAACACAATGGTTATGAAGTTTTGGATTGCTCATGTAAGTACCTGTTGTCATGTACTCTGTAGAGCCCAAGATGCGATTCTATCCCAATCACGTGATGAATTCATGATTGGGGCACAACTGCATTTCGAGCGCATAGCAAGGTGGATATCATTACAACATACCATGTACTGAATATATGAGAATACAAGATAAAGGCTTGCACTCGCCACAAGCTACATCATGAATACAACAATTCATCAATACATAGCAATCATCATACAGAAGGGCAGGATCCGCCTACGGATGAAATCAAACAAAAAAAAGAACGACATCCACCCTTCTAATCCCAGGCTCCCCGAACCGGAAGCTAATCCCTTGATCGAAGAAGAAGAACTCCAAAAGCAATCAACTATCGCTCTAACGTCAGATCATCGCATTACTTGTACCTGCAACTGTAGTTGTAGTAATCTGTGAGCCATGAGGACTCAACAATCCCATTACCATGGGTATGAAGACTAGCAAAGCTTA
This sequence comes from Triticum aestivum, assembly GCF_018294505.1. Taxonomy (NCBI): domain Eukaryota; kingdom Viridiplantae; phylum Streptophyta; class Magnoliopsida; order Poales; family Poaceae; genus Triticum; species Triticum aestivum. The sequence goes on from NC_057812.1 coordinate 619,214,237, forward strand.
ATGGGCATGGCATGGATATATGGTGAGGTTGCAGCAAGTGACTAAGCATTGTATGGTGGCTAACTTACGAGTACAAGAATAAGATGGGAAACTATGCAACGGTCGCAAACTAGTAATGATCAATAAGTGATCCTGAACTAGTTATGTTCAAACATAATTCCACCATGTTATCTTCTTGACTCACTCGAAAAGAGGCCGTCACGGTTACGCACGCGGTTGGTGTATTTTATTTCGGGTCTAGTGTCAAGTTCTCTACAACCGAACATTAAAAATTTCCATCTGCCACATAACCGCTGGCACGCCTCTCAAAAGTTTAAACCCTGCAGGGGTGTCCCAACTTAGCCCATGAAAAGCTCACGATCCGCAAAGACAATCCTCCATCTCGGGACCCTCTGATCAGACTCGAAATCCTGGTGCACAAGACATTTTGATAATGGTAAAACTAATCCAGCAAGACCTCCCAACGTGCCGACACCCTGATAGTAGCCGCGCATATCTCGTCCCAGGCCACGATCAAATGGGTCAAGCTACGAGTAAAACCAAATCCTTGGGTTTCCCCGTGGTGGCCCCGCAGGTTGCCCGTTTGGGACCAACACCATCAGCACTGACCCCCCTGTATTATGTTGAAAAGAATCCTCGGGGACGTGACCCCCTATGCTAATTAATTAATTATCAGGTTTAGTTATAATGTTGAGCAAAATTTAAAACCAATGTTGGGCCTTGTTGGAAAAGTTTTATTCAAAGCAAACTGTCAAGACGGGTCCATAAACCCTCATCGTGTTAGGGATGCAAAATCATGGAACATAACACTGGTATGACGGAAACTAAGATGGCAAGAGTGGAACAAAGCACCAGGCAAAATGCCGAGCCTTCCACCCTTTACCAAGTATATAGATGCATTAATTAAATAAGAGATATTGTGATATCCATGATATCCATGTCCCAACATGGAACAACCTGCACTGCACCTGCAACTAGCAACACTATAAGAGGGGCTGAGCAAAGCGGTGACATAGCCAAACAATGATTTGCTAGGATGGTGAAAAGGATAGAGGTTGTTTCATGGCAATGTGGCAGGCTTGATAAACAGGTGGTAGGTAGTGCGACATAGCGATAGCAACGAGACAACTAGCATAGCAAAGATAGTAGTGAGATCCAAGGTGACAGTCATCTTGCCTGAAATCCCACTAGGAAGAAGAACGAGTCCATGCAGAAGACGAACCAATGTAGCCGAACGAATCCTCATGATCACAACGAAACAGGAACTATCGAGAAGAAGCACAACCGGAAAGAAGCAAACAACATGGTAAATCAACAAGCATAATCATGGCATGATGCACAAATAAGTATGATGCATGTCCGGTTTAATGAGGCATGGCATGGCAAAGTGCAACAAACAATACTACAAATTAAGTGGAGCTCAATATGCAACGAGTTGCTTATTGACGAAACACCACATTTAATTATTTAGTTCACTCCCATTAAAGCTACTCAACAATATTAATTGTTTTTAAACATGGCAAAAGGCGAAGCATAATTAAACTACCTATCTAGGCAAGTTTAAGAGAGACCAGAAACAATAACAATTCTGGTAAAATCCCCACATGTCATTTAGCAATTTAAAGCAAACAACAATTTTAAACATCTTAATGTTGTTATCATGATGCAGATGACATAAGCATGTTTTATGCAAGTTTGTGAAATTTTTGACATGATCATGTTATGAAGCATTTTTTTACTATAATGTTATGAAGCATTTGGTCACACTACAAGAAATATGTCAACTTGTCACCCTCACTATTGGTCTCTGAAAGGTCATAGTTTTTCATTTGCGACCTTTTTGTGGCCAAAATCAGAAGGTCAAAAGTTGGCGGTCGTAAACTGAAATTATGGACCTTTTGTAAAAGGTCGTTGGTTCCACGACCAAATTTTTGGTCACAAGCAACCTCCCCAGACCATGTAGGCATCCAGCGTGGCAAGCTGATGTGGCACAAGAATCAGCCCGGTCCGATTCGGTGTTTTACATGGGCCGAGCCCAACAATTCAGCCTATTTGTGTTTTTTTTCTGTCTGTCAATTTTTGGTTGGGTTCATGGGCCAATCCCAACATTGCAGCCTTTTTATTGTTGGGTTGTGGCCTTTTTGTCTAAACGAATTTAGTTTTTTTTTTCCCAAAAGAAGGGTCCACTAGTTAGACAGGTCCTGGTTGCCAGGTTCTATTAAAGTGGGACCCTTTTGGTAGCATCATATTATTCAGATTACAATTTGACAGAAATAAATAACCATGTTTAAATAAGAATAGACAGAAAACACAAGTAATATTTCAAATAACAACAGCGGGAATCAATCATGGTCATACAGATATACTGGGCTCCTTTTGTCATGACACAGTTACAACACAGATACAAATACAATCAGTCACACAGATATAGGGACAATCACAATGAGAATTGACAATCAACACAAACTGGGCTCCTGCTCCAGTCAGATGAAACTGTATGCATGACTAACTACGCAACCATAGTCGACTAGGCTACCTTCGCTACACTAGGACAGCAATAGAACTATCATCATGCCTTCGGCCGTCGCCCTGTTACATGAATCAGAAGAGAAGAATCAAAACACTGGAGCCAATATATTATGAACAGAACATTCAAAAAAAGGACAAGTTCTTTATAAAGATAACACAAATTCAGCTAATACAATGATTTTTGTTCCCCAGATAGTTAAGACGATATACTCATTCATACAAGGTGACGCAAGAAAATAGAGCACTTTACTCATAGCATGCAAAGTATCATTATTATGTTCATAGGGTTTATAGTGCCTAGACTTATTAGAGTGGTAGCATATCATCATATACATCCGTATGTTGTAGCCCATTTGAAATGTCTAGAAAGACTTATATTTAGGAACGGAAAGAGTAGAATGTAGCATGTGATAAAACCAAAGGATTAGCCAACAATAAAAGAAGGCACTTAATTAGTTCTTTACATTTAGTTAAAACTACTTCTATGAAGCGCAAGACTAAACCATTTAGTTAACACAGCAAGAAGTGCCAAGGAGCATAGTATAGTACTACACTAAAAGCACCAAGAATCTTCTGGACCAACAACAGAAACAACCAAGAAGCACTCATTTTTTAATTCATAGGGCTAAAAATATATTTATCAGAATGGCACTGAAATCAACCTCTTTATCTATCATCACAAGGTCAGTATGCTTGATAGGCCCATTATGAGTTGCCCTACGGTAATGCCACAGATGAGACAGAGGACACACACATTGTTGTAGACATTGGCAAGACAGGAACCAACAAAATGGTGCTTGCCATCTGCAAGGAGAAAGCAGAATACCAAAAAGGTTAGGAAAACAATATAGAATGATAAAACAAAGAAGAGATGCACCCACTCATTAGAGAAGTAGCATACCCAAAAAATGTGCAGCACAAATGGCCACCAAGAAAGCATATTGTTGTATACATTGACAAGATAGGAACCAACAAAATGCTACAGACTAAAACGAAACTTTATACAACAGGGAATGATTTACAATAACCAAAAGATTTTGCACAACAAGCAGTAAATAGGTAGTAGATATTAACACCCATGACATAGGACCAGCATAAAAAAAGAGCATCGGTGTAGAACAGACATATAATCAGTGTAGTCAGCAAAAGATAGGGGGAAGAGAAATTGAAAAACCCAGAAAGAGCATTCATATATGAGGCACTAAGCTGTATGAACCAAAAGACTATTGACATCAGCTAGCAAAGAAATGGCAGTTGGCACCACACATATCGGACGACCACATGAAACAGCTAGAACAGACTGGTCGGCCATAGCAAACATGGTAAATAGAATAATCCACATATTGTAGAAGACACCGCCAGCATGGATTCTAAGAAATGGATTGGAAGAGCTCAGGAAACACAATGTTCCTGGTCTGAGAATCAGTAGTACCATCTTCATTTTCAATCAGGATTTTCAAAGCCTTTTTTGAGGTCACACGCGGCACTGCTACATAAAGCTGGCCATGCGTGAACACAGGTGCATTAAAGTATAGATCAACACTGCATAACACGTGTCCTACAATATTTTGACTCCTACCTATTTTCTTATTTTACAAAAGCTTGCCATGTGTGTATAGATCAACTTTATTTGTGAATACATAAAGCTGGCCATGCGTGAACACAGGTGCATTAAAGAATGAAGAATACATTGACACATAGCACGAACCATGGACAAACGTTTGTATGTAACCTATCTACTCAGTAGGTGCCAATTTAGATGCACTGAATCGACACCAATTGGGGCGAACTGGTGGTATGTGCAGAAATAGCGAAACATTGCAAAAGCTCCCGTTTTCCCAAATTGTGTGGTGAGGAACCAGCCTATGCCCCCAATTCGTCCTGCGGAGCCAACTAGCAGCAATGACTTAAGCATGACCCCAGTTCCCCTTAGCTGATTACCCTTGACTCATCCGAATTCTCCTAACAAGGTAGAAATTGGCAGGTCTATTTGGAGGAAAAAGGATCTACTAAAATCTAGCTTACTAAATATTGGTCAGATCGCAGGACTGTGCGCGCACACCGCAGATCCAACAGATCACAATGCGAGACAACAGGACCCAAGTCTTACTAAACCGTGCAAACAAGAGGGAGACGGGATCGGAGGAGATGCGTTCGCACCTAGCCGGAGCCAACGATGATGTTGTTGATGGGGATGAAGATGAGCTTGAAGAAGAAGCCGACGAACCCGGTCGCCGTCCGTGCCGCCACCTTGGGGAACTCTGCGCGCCGAATCAGCGTCAGATCTGGCGAAGGAGGAAAACGAACCGGATCTGGATGAGAAGGCGCGAGTGTTTGGTCCTTACCCTTGCGGTTGGGCTTGTGGCGGCGCTTAATGAGGCGGATGCTGTCCTTGGCGAACTCGCGGAGGGGGTCCACCACGGAGTCGACAACGTCCATGGCTGCTGCCGGCGGCAAGGCAAGATCTCAAGCCAACGACAACGATGAGGTCGTGCGCGTGAGGGGAAGGGAGGGAGGAAGCCGACGGGCGAATGGTGTGCTGTTTGGATTTGTGCTCTGGATCTGCGAGGAGGGGAGGAGGCCTGGCGGCGAGCTATGGTGGGAGGATGTGGTCTGAATCGGGGAGAAGGGGGCGGGGGCGACGGCGGCGGCGGGAATGGATCTCCGCGTCGCGGCAGGATGGGGAAGGAGGGGGCAGCGACGGGGGGCCTTCATCGTCAATCTGGATTGGCGTGGGTGGCGAATCTGGAGCGAAAGAATGGAGGCGGGGGAGGGAGGAATGGAAGAAAGAATGGAGGCGGGGGGTGGGTGGAAAATGTCCATGAGGACTGACCTAGGGTTTCGTCTCGGGTGGGTTTGGGCCGTTGGATCCGGAAGCATCCGACGGTGGTTGATGCGTGATCCGCGTGATATGCCCATGGTCCAATCAGAACGCAGCAAACCATTTGATGACCTTATGACCATATAAATTGGTCATGATCGATTCAAGATAAAAATTTTCATTCCATTTTTCAGTGCTCAAAATGAGTTTTTTTGTGAAAGTCCTATCAAATATTTGTTCAAATGATCTCATATTGTGCACAATGGTGCATCTTGGAATTTCAAACAATGTTGCCTAAGGAAGTTTTCATTTTCTTTGCACGGAAAATTCATTTTCCATTTTTCGAGTGCCCCAAAAGAGTTTTTTTTGTGAAGGACCTACCATATATTTGTTGCAAAATTGTACCAAATCAATTTTTTAAAATACTAGGACATATTTAATGCATAGTTGACCAAATGGTTGGGTGTAAAAAAATTTGATCCACCTCTCATGAAAAAGACAAATTTCCGCAGATTTAGCTAGAAGCGGATCAAATTTGAACTGTAACTACCTCGTAGTTTGCTCTTTATTTTTTCCAAAAATCATTTCTAGGTACATAAGTATCTATCTAATCAGAGAAACACCAAAAAATTCTAAGAATCAACCACTAGCTAGGAACGGTCATTCCCGCCGTTTTGACCGCATTTTGAAACGGGCATAAAAAATTCAAAAAAAATCAAAAAATTGGGAAACCTTTGCATTGTTTCATTATATGTGCCCAAGTTCCCAGGAAAAATAACAAACTTGTAATAATGCAAATATTTTAAAAAAGTGTTCTCAGAAACGAGCTATCACGCTTGAAGATTCATGGCTTTCAAGCCAAATGATCAATCTTATGGCCACATTCATGGCATAGTTTGTTCAAATGATCTCATATTCTACACAAGGGTACATCTTGGAATTCCAAACAATACTGCCTATGGAAGTTTTCATTTTCTTTGGACGAAAAAACCATTTTCCATTTTCCGAGTGCCCAAAAGGAGGTTTTTTGTGAAGGACCTCCCAAATAATTGTTGCAAAATTGGACCAAATGAATTTTATAAACTACTAGGCCATATTTAATGCAAAATTGACCAAATGGTTGGATGTAAAAAGTTTTGATCCACCTATCGTGAAAAAGACAAATTTCCGACGATTCAGTTAGAAGCGGGTCAAATTTGAACTGTAGCTGCCTTGTAGTTTACTCTTTATTTTTTCCAAAAATCATTTCTAGGTACATAAGTATCTATTTAATCAGATAAACACCAAAAAAATTCCAAGATTCAACCACTAGCTAGGAACGGTCATTCCCACCTTTTTGACCGCATTTTGAAACTGGCATAAAAAATTCAAAAAAAATCAAAAAATTGGGAAACCTTCGCATTGTGTCATTATATGTGGCCAAGTTCCCAGGAAAAATAATAAACTTGTAATAAGGCAATTATTTGAAAAAAGTGTTCTCAGAAACGAGCTATCACGTGTGGAGATCAATGGCTTTCAAGCCAAATGATCAATCTTATGGCCACATTCATGGCATAGTTTGTTCAAATGATCTCATATTTTGCACAAGGGTGCATATTGGAATGGCAAACAATATTGACTAAGGAAGTTTTCATTTTCTTTGAACGAAAAAACCATTTTCCATTTTTCAAGTGCCCAAAAGGAGGTTTTTTTGTGAAGGACCTCCCAAATTATTGTTGCAAAATTGGACCAAATAAATTTTCTAAAATACTAGGACATATTTAATGCACAATTGACAAAATGGTTGGGTGTAAAAAAGTTTTGATCCACCTCTCATGAAAAAGACAAATTTCCGCCAATTTAGTTGGAAGCGGGTCATATTTGAACTGTAGCTGCCTTGTAGTTTGCTATTTATTTTTTCCAAAAATCATTTCTAGGTACATAAGTAGCTATTTAATCAGAGAAACAACAAAAAAATTCCAAGATTCAACCACTAGCTAGGAACGGTCATTCCCGCCGTTTTGATGGCATTTTGAAACGGGCATAAAAAAATAAAAAAAGGAAACCTTCGCATTGTGTTATTATATGTGGCCAAGTTCCTAGGAAAAATAACAAACTTGTAATACGGCAATTATTTTAAAAAAGTGTTCTCAGAAACGAGCTATCACGTATGGAGATCAATGGCTTTCAAGCCAAATGATCAATCTTATGCCCACATTCATGGCATAGTTTGTTCAAATGATCTCATATTGTGCACAAGGGTGCATATTGGAATGGCAAACAATGTTGCCTAAGGAAGTTTTCATTTTCTTTGGACGAAAAAACCATTTTCCATTTTTTGAGTGCCCAAAAGGAGGTTTTTTTGTGAAGGACCTCCTAAATAATTGTTGCAAAATTGGACCAAATAAATTTTCTAAAATACTAGGACATATTTAATGCACAATAGACAAAATGGTTGAGTGTAAAAAGTTTTGATCCACCTCTCGTGAGAAACACAAATTTTCGCCGATTTAGTTGCAAGCGGGTCATATTTGAACTGTAGCTGCCTTGTAGTTTGCTATTTATTTTTTCCAAAAATCATTTCTAGGTACATAAGTATCTATTTAATCAGAGAAACACCAAAAAAATTCCAAGATTCAACCACTAGCTAGGAACGGTCATTCCCGCCGTTTTGATGGCATTTTGAAACGGGCATAAAAAATAAAAAAAGGAAACCTTCGCATTGTGTTATTATATGTGGCCAAGTTCCTAGGAAAAATAACAAACTTTTAATACGGCAATTATTTTAAAAAAGTGTTCTCAGAAACGAGCTATCACGTATGGAGATCGATGGCTTTCAAGCCAAATGATCAATCTTATGCCCACATTCATGGCATAGTTTTGGTCAAATGATCTCATATTGTGCACAAAGGTGCATATTGGAATGGCAAACAATGTTGCCTAAGGAAGTTTTCATTTTCTTTGTATGAAAAAACCATTTTCCATTTTTCGAGTGCCCAAAAGGAGGTTTTTTGTGAAGGACCTCCCAAATAATTGTTGCAAAATTGGACCAAATAAATTTTCTAAAATACTAGGACATATTTAATGCACAATTGACAAAATGGTTAGGTGTAAAAAAGTTTTGATCCACCTCTCGTGAAAAAGACAAATTTCCATCGATTCAGTTGGAAGCGGGTCAAATTTGAACTACAGCTGCCTCATAGTTTGCTATTTATTTTTTCCAAAAATCATTTCTAGGTACATAAGTACCTATTTAATCTTAAATACATGGATTGGTGGCGATACGTCGAGGTTTGGAAGGTGGCCGAGGGCCCCAACTCTAGAGCGCGTAAACTCGCATGCCCGCCGCGTGGTCACCGCGTGACCGTGGCGTTGCCATGTGTTCTGGGCGGCCTAGGCATGTCTAGTGGGTTGGGCTCTTCCCAAGTAGGTGTTAGGAAGAAAATTACAACATAAGATTCTCATGAGGAGACCGATCGATGCTCAAACATGAATTAGCAGCCAAGTGTTTGATTAGCGGTACGGAAAATGTACACGGCTAATGGGTGTGAGTTTTGGCTGAGCATGATCAGTTACTAAGAAGACCGCCTTCCCAAATTTTCAGCGCAAAAGGAGGATCCTAGGTGGTATTTGCTTTGCAAAGTACCACACTAGACATAAATACGAATGTTGAAGCTGGGCTCAAAATAATGAATGGATTGAGCTGGCATTTGGTGTAGGATGGTTATTTGGGCATAGGAAAGCACTGTAGAAAATGGATACTATTTGGACGTGCCAAAGTGGTATTTCCTTCACAAAGTGCTGCTCTGAACAGAATAGGAAAATGAATATTGTTGAATTATTTTGGAACTAGGCAAGGAAGGTTTTTGACATATTTGATGAAGATATGATCCAAACAATTTATGAGAATTTTTTGGGAATTTTTGGAATAACAAAAATATATGTTGCTTCACAACCTAGGGCAAAAATTGACACATGGACATGACACATAGGCAAAACTGATGAGATCGCGCCTAGTCATCGCAACCCACCATAATTTACAAGGCTATGACCATCTATATTGGTCGTTAACAACTAGAAATAAGGCAGCGGACTAGCGTTGTTTGCTTTATGACCATTTCGTGTAAGGAAATTACGACCTTTCTGACCAAAATGGTCGCAATGGTTTAGGGTTTGGAGCCCCCCGAACAGTTTTTGACCAATTGGTCTCAAATGGTCATAGATCTATGACCAATTCTTTCAGGGTCACTGACAGAAGGTCACTAGTTGACATATTTCTTGTAGTGTCACCATGGAGGAACGAAAGGGGTGCCACAGCAACGACAATGGAAATGGTGCCACAACAACATTCTGATGATCTGACAACTCATTGAGATACCGGTGCAAAAGAGCAAGTGTGCGGATGTGCGGAACATGCTAGAGATGGTGGGGTCATCCCGGTTACTGGGTTCCCACGAGTCGACGCATGGAAAAGGAGGAGGACTGAGCAATGACAACTCGGAGATGGTGCAAACACAAGAATCTCATACAACACACATGCATTCGTTCACGAGCGGTCGTCTCGGGGTTATACCTTCGAAGCATGCGTTTTCAGAGCGGATCGGGTTTGATGTGGTGTAGGGGAAGTAGAAGTTCTCGGGACGGTCGTAGTGGAAATAGTGGCACAAATTTCATAGTCATACACATTCCATCGATGTTCGGGGTCACAATGAGGAACTTGACGTCCACGGGGTCTTCGAGGGTCGACGGTAGTCGTTCATGTTGTAGTCGGACTGGAGGAATGCACTGGTAGCTGTACGTTGGTCGAAGAGGAACTTGGCGCAACTAGGGTCTTCGGATCATCGTTGTACTTGGCGTCTGATGCTGTACTTGGTGAAATCTTCGGAGATGGATAGTGGTACTTGGCGTTCCACGAGAACAGTAGTGGTACATGGTCTTCGCTTTGTAGTCGGACTTGACGGATCCGGGGGCTCCGGGCATCGTGGTACTTGGGGTCTCGGTCTTGGCGACGATAGTCATACATGGCTCATAGTGGTACTTGGTGAATCTAGAAATGGTCTTGACCATCCGGCGAGACGACATGGTCCGGGGCATTCTCGATTCTTGACGGTCTTAGTGATCCAAAGTTGCACAAGTGAGAGGCACATCCACAGAGACTTTAGACTTGGGCTCCGAGTAGAACTTGAGGGTCTCGGTCAGGAGCACTCGTACAGAGAAGTGCCCGCGTGCAAGGCGATGCGGCACGAACATGAGGTGAAGAAGATGGCAGCAACACGATCTCTGGTGAGAAGGCGAAGCAGAGGAGGCCGGGGTCGAGCACGGGGAGGCTGGACGCCGGCGGGGCTCTCCAGCCGGCGCGTCAGACGGCGAAGCAGGCGGGGCTTGAGCAGCTAGCGTGGGACTCCGGCAACGAAGGAGCTCCGGGAAGAAGACGGCATCGGGGAAGGCCGTGATAGGAGGTTGCCGCTGGGTGTCGGGGCTTGAGGAAGAGCATGGGCCTGGCGGCAGGTCGAGGAGGCAGGGTAGCAGGCCAGTGGCGGGGCTTGACGGATCCAGGCAAGGTCGCCAGTAGCAGAACCTGCAACGTGGCCGGGTTTCGGCTGTCGACGGCTCCGGTGGCTGGCGCTGTCGATGGAGGAAGCGGACGGTGGGTCAGGTGCGGGAGGCAAGGACGAGACGCGGTGGTGGAGGTCGCTAGCAGAGGGATCGGGCGCGAGGATGGTGTGCGTGTGTGGTGGTGCGAGGGACTGAAAAGGGGGAGAATGAGGGAGAGATGGCGGCTGAGGGAGTCCTGGATTAGGGGTTATCTGGACAGCCAGACTATTTCCTTTGGCCAGACTGTTGGACTATGAAGATGCAAGATTAAAGACTTCGTCCCGTGTCCAGATGGGACTCTCCTTGGCATGGAAGGCAAGCTTGGCAGTACGGATATGTAGATCTCCTTCCTTGTAACTGACTCTGTGTAACCCTAGCCCCCTCTGGTGTCTATATAACCCGGAGGGTTTAGTCCGTAGGAACAACAATCATACCATAGGCTAGCTTCTAGGGTTTAGCCTCTTCGATCTCGTGGTAGATCAACTCTTGTACTACTCATATTATCAAGAACAATCAAGCAGGACGTAGGGTATTACCTCCATCAAGAGGGCCCGGACCTGGGTAAACATCGTGTCCCCTGCCTCCTGTTACCATCCGCCTAGACGCATAGTTCGGGAGCCCATACCCGAGATCCGCCAGTTTTGACACTGACATTGGTGCTTTCATTGACAGTTCCTCTGTGTCGTCATCGTCAGGCTTGATGGCTCCTTCGATCATCGATGGCAATGCAGTCAAGGGTGAGACTTTTCTCCCCGGACAGATCTTCGTATTCGGCGGGTTTGCACTGCGGGCCAACTCGCTTGGCCATCTGGAGCAGATCGAAAGTTACGCCCCTGGCCACTAGGTCAGGTTTGGAAGCTTAAACTACAAGGCCGACATCTGCGGAGACTTGATCTTCGACGGATTCGAGCCCCTGCCGAGTGCACCGCACGGTCACGATGAGCATGATTTAGCTCTACCATCGGACAGTGTTCGGGAGACCGCACCGGCAACCGCTCCGACCCTCAATTCGGAGCCAATTGCGCCATCCATGGGCGGGTGGATAGACCCCGCCACGGAGGCCGCATTCTCAGCGGCGATCGAGCCGAGTATCGACCTTACCCTTCACGAGAGCCGTCACGCCAAACTGCCGGATTCTTCCCCGGCCACGGACTCCGAACCGCCTGCGCCCGTGCCTATTGAATTCGACTGGGCGCCGATCATGGAGTTCACCTCCACGGATATCTTTCAGCACTCGCCCTTCGGCGACATAGTGAACTTATTAAGGTCCCTCTCCTTGTCAGGAGTGTCCTGGCCGAACTATGTCCGGCAGGATTGGGATGCGGATGACGAAGAAATTCGCCGCCCATGCACCACCCACTTAGTAGCCACTGTCGACAATTTGACCGACATGCTCGACTTCGACTCCGAAGACATCGACAGTATGGACGACGATGCAGGAGAAAAACAAGAACCATTGCCCACAGGGCATTGGATAGCCACCTCATCATATGATATATATATATATATCTTTACCTACTAATAAAGCGGCTATTGCTTCTGGTCGTCCGTCATTAAAATTACCCTCCAAGTTAGTAAAAATTACCCACCAATGCCACCCATAAGTGAAAAAACGATTCAAATATTCGGACCAAATATCGCCGCCCCGTTCATTGTTTTATAGTGGTGCGACGAGTACATGTAACAGGATGAGGCGCACCTGGGTGGTTGGCCGATCGCTCCTCTATCGACCAGACCAGGGTTCGATGCCCCGTTTTGCAATTTTTATCTTTCTTTTCTCACGCATGTGTGGGACTTCACTTCCCTGTTTTTTATTCATTTTACTTTTTTTTCTCATTCTGTTTTCTTTCTTCTTTTCTCTCTAAATTAATTTGGGATTTGAATATTTTAAAAGTTGCGCTTTTTCAAAAAAAAAAATCTTTGAGAAATCATAAAGTATATGTGAATTCAAAAATGTTTAGAAAATCATAAAAATTTTGCAGATTAAAAAAATGTTGGTGGTTTTGCAAAACTGTTCGCAAAATTATAAATAAATCATGATTTAGAAAAAATGGTGGGCAAATAAAATCATGTTCATGATTTTAAAAAAATGACCGTGTATTCAAAACATATTCGGGAATCTGAAAAAAATGTTCATGACATTTTAGAAAATGTTCACAAAAATAAAAATAAATATTTGTTCCATAATTTTAAAAAATTCATCGGTTCTAAAAATGTTTGTTGGGTCAAAAATTGTTAATGAATTCGAAACCGGTTCATACATTTAAATTCTTTTGTAAAGAAAACTAATCTTTATCATTTTTTTGAGAAAATCAAAAATTTCAAAAAAAATTGTTTGTCTATTCGAAAAATTGTTCACTGATTCAAAAGTATTTTATGTCTAGGATTTGATTAGTTTTTCGAAAGTCTTTATATGTCTTGGCGTTGGGAGTATTTCGTGGTCAATGAGATTTGTTTTTAAAATTTTAAACGTTCCCTTGCGCAACAAAATGACACGTGTGGCATGCACCGGCGAACTCATAGCCTTGGGATTTACCGCGTCGAATGCATTGTGATCACGTGGACATCGCGGCCATCATCGGCTAGGGTAAAAAAATGGCAACATGATGAGCCACTATGTTAAAATAGAGTACGCTCATATATCAGGATATTGAGTCATACTTATTTGGTTAGCCATAATTTTTTGTCTCCCGTTGCAACGCACGGGCATATTTACTAGTATATATATATATATATATATATATATATATATATATATATATATATATATATATATATATATATATATATGGTGGACACACCCAAAGAAGGCAATAGCGACGGGACAGCGGAGGATGACCCCTCCAAGAAGCAACCCAAGCGCCAACGTCAGCGGCGTTGCTCTAAGTCTCACCAAAGCAAAAGCGGTGATACCGACACAGGAGATAATAGCAGTCCGGACAGTGCCAAAGATGACAACAATCCCCTCCAGCAAGATTTAGAGCAGGAGGATGGAGAAGCCAGCCCTCTCGAGAGAGCGGCAGATGGAGAGGCGGAGGATGATAATTATATGCCTCCCTCCGAAGACGAGGCAAGCCTCGACGATGATGAATTTGTCGTGCCTAAGGATCCCGTCGAGCAAGAGCGCTTCAAGCGCCGGATTATAGCCATGGCAAATAGCCTTAAGAAAAAGCAACATCAGCTTCAAGCTGATCAAGATTTGCTAGCTGACAGATGGACGGAAGTCCTTGCGGCCGATGAATATGAACTCGAACGCCCCTCTAAGAGTTACCCAAAGCGCAGGTTGCTACCCTGACTGGAGGAGGAAGCATCAAAACCTACATCCCCAACATATGACGCGGCTGATCGGCCACCTCGTCGCCGCGACAGGAAGGCATTTCAGCCAAAAGCTCAGCCCGCACCCCGATGCCACTCAAATAAAAATGTCAAGGCATGGGGAAACACACTAGACCTACGAGACGTATTGGAGGACAAAGCAAAACACGCAAGATCGATCTACGGATCACGAGGGCGTGCCAGTACGCGAGACGATAACCATCATGCCGGATACAGTAAAAGTAAATCCGACCGGGCCGAACACAGCGGAAAAGACTCATTTGAGCTGCGTCGCGATATAGCCCAGTATAGAGGCGCCGCACACCCCCTATGCTTCACAGACAAAGTAATGGATCACCAAATCCCAGAGGGTTTCAAACTCGTAAATATCGAATCATACGATGGTACAACAGATCCTGCGGTATGGATTGAGGACTTCCTCCTGCACATCCACATGGCCCGCGGTGACGATCTACACACCATCAAATACCTCCCACTCAAACTCAAAGGACCAGCTCAGCATTGGCTCAACAGCCTGCCAGCAGAATCCATTGGCTGTTGGGAAGATCTGGAAGCCGCATTCCTCGACAACTTCCAGGGCACTTATGTGCGACCACCAGATGCCGATGACTTGAGCCACTTAATTTAGCAGCCAGAGGAATCGGCCAGGCAATTCTGGACACGGTTCTTGACAAAGAAAAATCAAATCGTTGACTGTCGGGATGCAGAGGCCCTAGCAGCTTTTAAACACAACATCCGCGACGAGTGGCTCGCCCGACACCTTGGCCAGGAAAAGCCGAAATCTATGGCAGCCCTCACGACACTCATGACCCGCTTTTGCACGGGAGAGGACAGCTGGCTAGCTCGAAGCAATAACATATCAAAGAACCATGGTACTTCGGATACCAAGGATAGCAATGGCAGGTCACGTCGCAACAAACACAAGCGCCGCATCAACAGCGACAATACCGAGGATACGACAGTCAATGCCGGATTCAGAGGCTCTAAACCCGATCAGTGGAAAAGGCCATTCAAAAGAAGCACTCCGGGCCCGTCCAGTTTGGACCGTATACTCAATCGCTCGTGTCAAATACACGGCACCCCGACAAGCCAGCCAACCACACCAACAGGGAATGTTGGGTGTTCAAGTAGGCCGACAAGTTAAATGCCGAAAACAAAGATAAGGGGTTACATAGTGATGACGAGGAGGAGCCCCGGCCGTCGAACATCGGAGGACAGAAGAGGTCCCCCCACAAGTGCGGATGGTGAACATGATATACGCAACCCACATCCCCAAGAGGGAGTGGAAGCATGTGCTAAGGGACGTATATGCGTTGGAGCTAGTCGCCCCAAAGTTCAACCCATGGTCCTCCTATCCGATCACCTTCGATCGCAGGGACCATCCCACTAGTATCCGTTATGGCGGATTCACTGCACTGGTCCTAGACCCAATCATCGACGGATTTCACCTCACTCGAGTCCTTATGGACGGCAGCAGCAGCCTGAACCTGCTTTATCAGGACACAGTGCGCAAAATGGGTATAGACCCCCCAAGGATCAAACCCACAAAAACGACCTTCAAAGGCGTCATACCAGGTGTAGAGGCCCATTGCACAGGCTCAGTGACACTGGAAGTGGTCTTCGGATCCTCGGATAACTTTTGAAACGAGGAGTTAATCTTTGACATAGTCCTGTTCCGCAGTGGCTATCACGCACTTCTCAGGCGAACCGCATTTGCGAGATTCAATGCGGTACCGCATTATGCATACCTCAAGCTCAAGATGCTAGGACCTCGGGGGGTCATCATAGTCAATGGAACATAGAGCGCTCTCTCCGCACGGAGGAGCACACTGCGGCCCTCGCAGCAGAAGCACAAAGCAGTCTCTTAAGGGAATCCATCAGTTCGGCGATTAAAAACCCAGACACCTTCAAGCGCGCCTAGAGTAATCTGCAACAAGACCGCTTGGCTCGTTTCGAGCTCGCATAGCAATGCGACCCCACCCCAGTCCCAGCCAAACGGCGAAGTCCATGCCATGCGTACATAATTACACATTGAAAATACCATGGGCATAGGAGGGGAGGCACGACTACGGCACGCCCCAAAACGTGGCTCAACCGCACTAGGGGCTTCCCGACTTGTTATTTTTTTCTCTTTTTCAGGACTTTACTATCTGGAAACCCCGTCCGGTAGTACGATTGCCGGACACATGATACAACAACGAAGGGGGCAGAAAGCTACGTCGCACCATCGAATTCCCAGGTGGTCTCTGATAACGAGTAAAATACCTGCTTTAAATACCATTCCTCAGCTTGCCCTTGGAGGGGACATGTCAAATAGTCCTACTTTTTGCTTATCGCACTACTTGTATCATTCTGCTTTGACGCACCTTTTTGAATAAACAATGCATAGCACTAGACTATTACCGCATTCTCTATTCTTTTTTATATATATGTTCATTCATGACATTCAGCACCCGTACACTCTGGTACGGCCAATACGCCAGGGGCTTAAGCGTACCCCATAATACGACATGAGAAGTCCGAACACTTTCGACAGTGCGGCACCCCGAACTTATAGCATTATATGCATCAACTCCGAATCATGTCTTGGGTCAATAGTTGGGTTTGCCCGGCTCCCATGTTTTGGTACCTTACGTTCCGCTATATCAGCTAAGGTAGCACTGGGAGAACTACTGCAATTGTGCCCCGGTTCATCTGGGCTAAGCACCTCAGTAGAGAAAGCTAAAACTGACTGTCATGATAAGGCGAGAGCTGGTTGCTGTTCGAGAGGTCTCGAGTCCCTAAAGACTTATGCCGCTTAGGGAGAGGAGTCGGCTTTGTCCGGCTTAGGCATGTATAGCGCCCCGAATTCGGCCTTCCGAATATAGGGGCTTCGCCAAAATTTAAAATTGTAGACTTCTATGGCTAAGTGAGAGTGATAAAGCATTATATTCCGATTGCCTTGTTCGTTGCACTGAGCACCTCCCTCGAAGGACCCAAGAATGGGAAAAAGAGTGCTGACATTTATCCCGAACACCCCAGCACTCGTGGCATGGGGCCAGAAGCCGATGACTGGCCATCTCTTAGATTTGATAAACAGCCGCACAGAAGGTAATATTTTAAATTCAAACAGGCGTTGCATAGCGCACATGAACAAGTTTTCATAATACAGGATCACACGAGCAAGTTCATTCAAAAATTACATCCTTCGCACACTCGTCTGCCACAAGAAGGGAACCCTTTAGGACACCCTCGTAATACATTTCAGGGTGGCGATGCTCCTTGCCCTGTGGCGGCCCCTCCTTCACCAGCTTCTCGGCGTCCATGTTGGCCCAGTGCACCTTCGCACGGGCAAAAGCCCGGCATGCACCTTCAATGCATACTGACCGCTTTATGACTTCCAGTCGTGGGCAGGCATCCACAAGCCGCCTCACCAGGCCGAAGTAGCTGTTGGGAAGGGAGCTGCCAGGCCACAACCGGACTATAAGGCCCCTCATGGCCTGTTCGGCCGCCTTGTGTAGCTCGACCAGTTGCTTCAGCTGGTGGCTCACAGGCATCGGGTGCTCAGTCACAGTATACTGAGACCAGAACAACTTCTCCGTCGAGCTTCCCTCCTCGGCCTGGTAGTACTTTGCGGCATCCGACACGCTGCGGGGCAAATCTGCGAATGCTCCTGGAGAGCTCCGGACTCGGGTAAGTAACAAGTAATTTACTTTCATATGCTTGCTTTGCATAATGAATGCCTTACCCGCCGCTATCTTCCTCATTGCCTCAATTTCTTGGAGGGCCTTTTGGGCTTCAGCCTTGGCATGCTTTGTGCTCTCGAGGGCCACGGCAAGCTCGGACTCTCGTGTCTTCGAGTCAAGCTCCAAAGTCTCGTGCTTCTTCACGAGAGCCTGGAGCTCTTGCTGCACCTCGCCCACCCGTGCCTCTTGTTTCTCCCGCTCAGTGCGCTCCTCGGCCTCTTTATTTTCGGCCTTGGACAGCGCTTGCTTCAGGGTCGCCACTTCGGTCATGGCCTCTGGCACATCCATGATGATCCTATCATTTTGCAACCACATCTTTTTCTTATATATATATGTCTATATATATAAATAGACAAGGTATTACTTAACTTTGTTCTCCTCGAGCTGCCTCTTGGCAAGCCTGAGCTCTTTCTCGGACCGCTCGAGGTTTTGCTTCAGTGCAGCGACCTCTGCAGTCAGTGCGGTAGAGGTCAACAGCGAAGCTTGCATACGCATATAGACATACTTGTATTAGACTCCTGCAGATATTATTTGATCCTCTATTCAGCTTTTCTTTGTGAACACCAAACAGAGCATCAGGGGCTACTGTCTATGCGG
Source organism: Triticum aestivum (assembly GCF_018294505.1). NCBI lineage: Eukaryota > Viridiplantae > Streptophyta > Magnoliopsida > Poales > Poaceae > Triticum > Triticum aestivum. The sequence continues at coordinate 619,232,819 of NC_057812.1, forward strand.
TAATATTTTCCTATATTTTAAATACTTACCTCAAAGCCTGTTAGAAGGCTGGCACAGGCTTCAGTCAGTCCGCTCTTGGCGGACTAAACCTTCTTGATCACCGCACCCATAATAGTGTGGTGCTCTTCGTCAATGGAAGCGCTGCGAAGCGCTTCCAGCAGGTTGTCCGGTGCCTCTGGATAGACAGAGGTCACCGACACGGGCGGCTTGCCCCTCTTGGAAGGGGGCCGCCTGCCGGAGTCCGGAACCACTGGAGGTTCCGGCGTGGTGTTCGACTGAGGGCCGAACTTGGAGCCCTTGGGAGTCTTGCTCCCTTTGTGCCTGTAGTCCGGAAGGTCGCCTTGAGGCGCCTCCAGGTCTACCTCCCCTCAGTTCGGTGCCCCTTGAGACTATACCTGGACATTGTCCGTAGGGCGAGGAGAGGAGGTGGTTGGAAGTGAGTCGCTATTCATATCCGACGAGTCCAAGGAACCGTTCGACGAGGATACGTCGGTGCGGGCTCGGGGTGGACTGCATGATCATATTCGACGTTAGGAGAAGCAGTGCCATAAAAGTATGCTATGAGTTACTCTGGTATCCGAATACTTATGACTTCTCCAGGGGCTTGGCCCTGAGTAACCACTCGTCTTCGCTGTTGGCGGCGGTGGTGGAACAGTCCGGAAGGAGAGTCCTTCCCTTCTTGGACCCTCTGGCCTCCCCAGTTGGGGCGGCCTTCCTTTTCATGTCTCCCCCGGCTGGAGGGGGAGAACCGTCATCTTCCTCCTCCCCGTTTTCACGGGAGGAGGGCATCTCGGAGTTATCGGACGATGAGTCCAATACCACCTGGCACCGGGAACTCTTTCGGGTTCCCGTGGCCTTCTTCTTGATCTTCTTCTCCGGCACCCCATAAGGAGCCGGAGTCCGCATCTCCGTCAGGAGAGCGTCTGTAGGGTCTTCGGGCAGAGGGGCCGGACAGTTAATCTGCTCCGATGTCTCCACCCAGTCCTGTCAAAGGCATGGGAGCTCAGACCCCGCACATGGTTAAACTATGGAAAATAAATACCCTACGAGGTGTACAGAACTTACCGGATTCGCATGGCGCTTCGCGCTTAGCCCGCAGTCCTCGGTAAGGGGAGGGGGGACCTCGGCGCCCTTGAACAGCACCTTCTAGACGTCCTTATGCATCGTGTCGAAGAGCTCGCGTAGAGTCTGGTGTTGGGCCGGGTCGAACTCCCATAAGTTGAAAGCCCGTTGTTGACACAGGAGGATCTGGCGGAAGAGCATGACCTGGACTATGTTGACAAGCTTGAGTTTCTTGCCTATCATGTTCCGGATACACTTCTAGAGTCCGTCTAGCTCCACCGATGAGCCCCAGGACAGGCCCTTCTCCTTCCAGGAAGTGAGCCGCGTGGGGATTCTGGATCGAAATTTGGGGGCTGCCACCCAGTTGGTGTCGCGCGGCTCGGTGATGTAGAACCACCCCGATTGCCACCCCTTTATGGTCTCCATGTAGGAGCCCTCGAGCCATGTAATGTTGGGCAATTTGCCCACCATGGCTCCGCCACATTCCGCTTGTTGGCCACCTACTACTTCGGTTTGACGTTGAAGATCTTCAGCCACAGGCCGAAGTGGGGCCGGACGCGGAGGAAAGCCTCGCACACGACGATGAACGCCGAGATGTTGAGGATAAAATTCGGGGCCAGATCATGGAAGTCCAACCCATAATAGAACATAAGGCCGCAGACGAATGGATGGAGGGGAAACCCCGGTCCGCGGACGAAGTGGGTGAGGAAAACCACCCTTTCGTAAGGTTCCAGGGTAGGGACGATCTGCCCTGCGGCTGGCAGCCGGTGCGCGATATCCCCGGCTAAGTATTCGGCCCCGCACAGCTTTTTGATGTCTCCCTCCGTAACGGAGGTGATGCGAACGTCGACAGAAACTTCAATGGCGTGAATAATTTTCCCCAATCTTTCACGATGCAGAAAATAGCAATAAGTATTTCTTCTCGAAACTGCAGTAGCTATTATTTGCTCTTTCTAGCCTCCCGTATGTCCGAACAGAAACAACACCCAAATCAATTTGTGCAGCAGTGGAACCTTTATCCAGAATTAGGTTTACTAGATGCAAACCCAAACAAACAACATGCAAACCCTGCGAACAGCCGGAATCACATGGACGAGCACAAGTACTCACTTACAGATTAGAAGTCGCAGCCTCCAATCTTCACGCAAACACCCACAAAGTAATCAACTTTTTAACCAGCACTGCTCATATGGGGAGATACCCCGACTTGTTCATGTCGTGTTCCTCTAACCAAAAAATAATAACTCCCCGTACACGGCCGAAGCCGGCCTCTTATATAGGCAATGTAACAACCTGACCCAAACCAACTCAAAACAAGAAAAGAAATACAAGGACTCTCTCTTATCTTAACTAATTATTATAATTAACTAATTTAAAAATTCGGCAACGCTGATCACAAGAAGCCAATATGAACTAGTACTTGCTTTGAGGTTCACGTACACTCAAGAATCATCCAATTGTTACATGGAGTCCGGAAGCATGGCTCAATCTCATCCTGTGGTACAATCTCACACAGGAAATCCCCAAAACGAAGCATAAAACTAGTAAGCTGTCTTCCAAAACTATCAGACTTGCTGTTGTTGTCGTCTCCAGAATGTTTTGTATTCGACTGGATTATCTCACGTATATTTTGTGACTCTCTCCCACAGCGCAATGCCGGGACAATATATTTCGGTGGAACAACATCCAAACAATTACTGAAAATAATAGGCATGCTTGCATCATCCTCCCTTCCTTGAAAAGAAACCGTCCTCGGTTTCGACTTAGGCCTTGGAGATTTCTTCTTAAACACTTCCATAGTACACTTTATATTTTGTGCATCCTTAGGACGAATAGCATAGAACTCACCCTTATGCATAAAAGTGTACTTGTTTGTTCGCCCATGATGAAGAGCGTTAACATCATGCTGCCACGGACGCCCCAAAATAAGGCGACAAACATGTAGTGGCATAACGTCGCATTCCGCCTTATCAACATAGCCATCAACAGAAAAAGGAACCTTCACCCTATGAGTTACCTTCACTTTGCCAACATCATTTATCCACTTCATATAGTATGGTCTTGGGTGCTCCCATGTTGGCAAAGAAAAAGACTCCACCACATCCTTGCTAATCATGTTGCTAGCACTGCCGCCATCAATTATCAGTTTGCACACTTCTCCCTTGATGGTACATGCAGTTTGAAAAATACTCCGTCGTTGTCCTGGTTCAAAAATGACCTTGTCATCTCGCTGGACCTTATGTGCTAGCAAACTCTCCATATCAGGATCATCTTGAGGATAACACAGTATGGTATCACCATGACCTCTTTCGATTCCATCCTCTAACTTTGGCATCTCATCTTCAGATTCTGAAATATATTCTGCATCAACAAGTAGAACCCTTCGTTGATTGGAACATTCATGCTTCATGTATCCACGTCCTCCACACTTGTGGCAAATAATATTGCGATGATGAGATGAAGTCGCATTAGATGAAACCTGAGAGACCTCTGTCGGTGTACTAGAGTAGGGGTACCCTATTATCCCGAACTTGTGCACGGGCAGTCGCAGCATCCCGCGGCAAGGCTTGCCGGGTGACCGCCAAGGTCCTCCGTGGTTCCTTTGGAGCCATTCAAGAACAAAGTATCCAACCAAGACACCACAAGACCCCGGCAAGAGGAGCTTGCCAGGAAGGCCAACCAAGGCAAGGCGCTTAAGGAGACAAGACCCCGGCAAGAGGAGCTTGCTGGGAAGGCCACCCAAGGCATCTCAAGGAACTTGCCGCGACGTGCCTCGCGTCCCGGCAAGGCCCGGTGAGCGACAAGCTCCCGGACGCGACAAGACAACGACCGCGGCAAGGCGCTTGCCGCAGCAAACCACCACTCTGTGCCCACGCTCCAGCACATCCACCAACGTGTCGCTCTGGGACCCTTCCAGGCGTGCGTGGCGGGAAGCTGTGCAGCCAGCGGTGCGCAGTGGCGAGCGGCGCTGACAAGATTGCCATCGTGGCGAGCAGTGGCATCTCTGACGGTCCCTTTTGCACTGTTTAGGCGACACAGACGGGCATTTAATGCCCTTGTCCCTTGCCGTCAGGGTTAGGTATGATACACTATAGCAGGTAGGTGTACCTACCGCAACACCTTTCCATTTTTACCCTTCGTCTCTGTTGCCACCTATCGGTGACCCCTTGAGCATATAAAAGGAGGCCTGTGCGCAACGTAGAGGAGGAGCTAGCTCACAGAACACTCACGCTCGGTCTCATTAGCTGCTGGTGTGTACTGTAGCACTTCACGCTCCCGAGCAAGAATTCAATACAAACCACAAAGCAGGAGTAGGGTTTTACGCATCCGTGCGGCCCGAACCTGGGTAAACCGCTCGTGTGCTTCGCCTCGATCCGCTCTTTGCACGACCTCCGCCCCCGCCGAACCGAAAGGGACTCGGTTCGCCAGTCCCATAGGTGTTCGTGGATTAGTCCCCCGACATCTTTGGCGCGCCAGGTAGGGGGCATCGAGGTTGTGTGAACCAGATCCGGCGTTCGTGTGAGCTAGATCTTCATCATCTTCATCGACATGCCGCCGAAGAAGAAGGATTCGGAGGCAGCTGCTCCGTCCGCGCCGAGCCCACCACCGCCGGAGCAAACGGCTAGTGGGGCAGACGCCGGCGGAAGAACAGGCGTCGACGGAGGAGCTCACGGTGCTGCCAGGTCCAAGGACAAGGCTGCGCTACCCATCAGCGGCGTAGCCGGCTCCCACAACGACCGGGCGCACTCCAAGACCTCGGCGTTCGTACATGCACCGCGCCCATCTCAGGAGGCGCGGGACCGACAGCGTTATGGTACTCACAGTACCATGTGTTTGCTGGACCAAGATCGAGCTGGCGGATCCCGGAGCGCTCAAGACCAGTATGCACGCCAACATGCTGGCACGAGCGAGGCACGGCCGCCTGGACGGGACACTGCTCCTTATAACATAGTTAGAAGTCCGAGCATATCCCACTCCTCGCACCGTTCGCCACCGCCACCCGCCACTGCAGCAGAAGCTTTAGCGCGAGCTCAACTGCTCCTGGACTACCCTCCAACAGCAGACAAGATCGACGACTGGAGGGCCACCATTCAGAGTCTCATCGGCTTTGCCAACGGCGACACTCAACAGCAGCCGAGCACGTCGCAGCCGCGGCAAGCCAGCCAGGCACAAGCCGGTGGCGACAATACCGGTGGGGGTGCAACCACTGTGCACTCTCCGCCCCGAAGGCCAAGATCGCCGACTCGCCGGATCCACCACGACAGCGACTCCACTGCGTCATCAGATGCACGAGCTCGTCGCGATCAGCGCCAAGTTCTTCATGAACGACAGCAAGAAGACGCTCGTACACGCATCGAGCGCCGAAGAGAAGCGCGACATCAATCAGACCAGCGTGCTGGGCCCTCTGTCGACATGCATGCGCCAGGGGAACCAGGCGACTTGCCGTACGTGGTAGGTTGCCCTGCATTCACTCGTGAGCTGCGGCAAGTCCAGTGGCCCAGCATGAAGAATTTCAAGCCAAACGTACCAGAGAAGTATGATGGCAAGTCGCATCCGTCGGAGTTCCTCAGCATCTACACCATCGCGGTGCAGGCTGCCAGGGGGCATGACGACAAGATCCTTGCCAACTACTTCCCGCTGGTGCTCAAGCCCAACGTCAGGTCCTGGCTCATGCACTTGCCGGACAACTCCATATCCTCCTGGGCAGACCTATGCCATCAGTTTGTCGGCGCCTTTACAGGCGGCCACAAACCTCATGGCCAAGAGAGTGACCTTCATCTGCTCGCCCAGAAGGAAGGAGAGCCCCTGCGCAAATATATTCAGAGATTCAGCCGTGTACAGCACAACATCCCAGATGTCCACCCTGCCGCGGTCATCAGCGCGTTCCATCAGAACATGCGTAACCGCAGGATGCGGGAGGAGATGGCGATGTGCAAAATCAGAGACATCAGCGAGCTGTATGCCCTGGCCGACAAGTGCGCGTGTGCTGAGGAAGGGAGGAAACTCCCTAGAGAGAATGTAGGAGCAGGAGAATCTGACAGCGAGGATGCTGCCCCGGCAAAGAAAAACCGGCGGCGGAACAGGAAGAAGAAAGCCAAAGAAGTGCTAGTCGTTGAGCAGTCCAGCAACGAAGGTGGTGCCAAGAAAGCCAAAGATGGTAGCTCCGGCAAGAAGATTGCCGCATGCACCAACTGCCAGGCTGTGGCAGTCGCCGACAAGCAGGACGGCACCGACAAGCAGTACTGCAAGATCCACCGCACCAAGGGCCATGACCTCCAGAGCTGCAAGAAAGTCGAACAGCTTGTCCAGCAGCAAAAAGCCGAATACGAGCGACGCGACAAGGAGAATGCCCAAGGTGGCGATGGAGAATCAAGCAAGAAGCGCGCCGGCCGGGGAGGACGCCGCGGCAAGGCCAAGCAGCGGCAAGGAGACAGACCTCCCCGCGGCCGCGACAAGGATGAAGATGACGACGACGACGAAGACATGGAGGATGTCGAGACCAGTGATCAGGAGTTCCAGAAAGCCACAGAGGTCTTGTGCGTTGACGGCGGTGCATCTCTGCATACTTCTCACCGCCAACTCAAACAGTGGTTGCGGGAAGTCAATGCGGCGGAGCCACCTGTCGAGTCACGCAAGCTTCTGAAATGGTCCAGCACGCCTATCATCTTTGATATTGAGGACCACCCTGATCGCACAACTGCGGTCGGGTGCTTGCCGATGTTGGTTTCACCAACTATCCACAACCTCAAGGTCACTAAGATGTTAGTTGACGGCGGGGCCGGCTTGAACCTGATCTCCTCCGCGGTACTCCAGAAACTCTAGATCCCTGACAGCGAGCTCGAAGAGACCGGAACATTCCAAGGAATCAACGCGGGAAGGAGCAAGCCGAAGGGGAAGGTCATGTTGCCAGTAACATTTGGCAGCGAGCTGAACTTCAGGACTGAGAGGGTCACTTTTGACGTTACCGATATTCCATTGCCTTACAATGGGATACTTGGCCATCCAGCACTCGCCAAGTTCATGGCAGCCTCTCACTACGCATACAACATGCTGAAGATGCCAGGCCCGATAAGCGTCATCTCTGTCCCCGGTGACAAGAAGGATGCCCTTATCTGCGCCGACAAGATCTACCGGGAAGCGGCAGCCGCAACAAATCGCAAGTCACTTGCCGCTGAAGCTCTTGGGGGGAAGAAGAAGGCCAAGTCCGGCAAGAGTTCTGATGCCCACTCCGGCAAGCGCACCTCTTCGGAGTGCTACGCTGCCGTCGAGGACGCATCATCGAGCTCCACCGGCAAGTGTAAGAAGACAATGGCGGCTCCGCCAGAGACGAAGAAGGTGTCCGCCAAGGAGGACGGCACTGGTGGTACCTTCACCATCAGTGCCACTCTCGACCCTAAATAGGAAAGTGCGCTCATTGCTTTCCTGCGGGCGAACGTCGACGTGTTTGCGTGGCAACCGTCTGACATCCCCGGTGTTCCCAGGAAAGTAATTGAGCACCACCTTGCCGTTTGTCCTCATGCACGGCCCGTCAAGCAGAAGATCAGGAAGCAAGCAGTGGAGCGCCAAGAATTCATTGCAGAAGAGATCAAGAAGTTGGAAGCAGCAGGCCTTGTCAGAGGAGTGCTCCATCCTACGTGGTTGGCCAATCCTGTAGTCGTGCGCAAGGCAAATGGGAAATGGAGACTTTGTATCGATTTTACCGATGTTAACAAAGCTTGTCCCAAAGACCCATTTCCTTTGCCGCGCATTGACCAGATTGTTGAATCCACAGCCGGATGTGATTTTCTTTCATTTCTTGACGCATATTCAGGATACCATCAGATCTTCATGGCAGAAGAGGATGAGGAGAAGACCGCGTTTATTACTCCATGTGGCACATACTGTTTCATACGGATGCCTTTCGGATTAAAAAATGCTGGTTCAACATTTGCAAGAGTAGTCCATGTCGCTCTTGAGCCACAGATACACATAAATGTGGAAGCCTATATGGATGACATAGTGGTCAAGAGCAAGGACAAGGCAACTCTGATCCAAGATTTAGACGAGACCTTTGCAAATCTGCGCAAGATCAGCCTCAAACTCAACCCAGAGAAGTGTGTATTTGGAGTCCCCTCCGGCAAGCTTCTCGGGTTCTTCGTGTCTCAGCGGGGAATTGAAGCCAATCCCGACAAGATCAAGGCCATTGAGCAGATTGAAGCACCAAAGCACGTCAAGGATGTACGAAGACTTGCCGGTTGCGTGGCTGCTCTCAGCAGGTTTATCTCTAGGTCTGCTGAGTGCGCCCTGCCGTTTTTCAAATTATTGAAAAAGGCAGGTCCAATGAAATGGACTCCGGAAGTGGAGGTTGCGCTGCAAGACTTGAAGAGATACCTGTCCTCCCCTCCAATACTTGTCGCACCTAAGCCACAAGAGAAGTTGCTGCTGTATATAGCGGCAACCAATCAAGTGGTTAGTGCTGTGTTAGTAGCAGAGAGGGAGGCGGATGACGAGCCAGCAACCACGGCAAGCGCATCCAGCGACAAGCAAGGGGCTTCCCCGGCAAGCTCTGGTCCCGACAAAGATGGATCTGCGCAGATGCGCGAGGAGATACAAAAGAAAACGGTGCAGCGCCTAGTTTACTTTGCCAGTTCCCTTCTGCAGGGGGCTAGGTCAAGGTACTCTGGCGTGCAGAAATTGCTTTTCGGTCTTCTCATGGCCTCGAGAAAGCTGCGCCATTACTTCCAAGCACATGAGATCACAGTTGTCACTCGCTTTCCGCTGAAGAGGATACTACAGAATCCAGAAGCGACAGGCAGGATTGTTTAGTGGGCACTGGAACTGTCAAGCTTTGGCCTCAAGTTTGAGAGTACTTCAACTATCTAGAGCAGAGCATTGGCAGAATTTATAGCAGAATGGACGCCAACACCAGATGAAGAAATTCCAGAAACAAGCATCCCTGTCAACGAAGCAAGCAAAGAGTGGCTGATGTACTTTGATGGTGCTTTTTCGCTGTAAGGCACCGGCGCTGGTGTGCTGCTTATCGCACCCACCGGAGAACACCTCAAGTACATAGTCCAGATGCACTTTCACAAGGAGCAAGCAACAAACAATACTGCAGAGTATGAAGGCTTGCTTGACGGTCTCAGGATCGCGGCAGACCTTGGGATCAAGAAGCTCATTGTCAGGGGTGACTCACAGCTTGTCGTCTGCCAAGTGAACAAGAGTTATCAGAGTCCGTTGATGGAAGCCTACGTCGACGAAGTGAGAAAGCTAGAAGAGCACTTTGACGGCCTGCAGATGGAACATGTTCTAAGAGCTCAGAACGCCATTGCCGATGGCCTGTCAAAGTGCGCTGCACTTAAGTTACCTGTGGAACCAGGGATCTTTGTGCTCAAGCTGACTCAACCGTCCGTGACGCCATCAACTGGACAGAGCAAGAAGAGGAAGTTGATTTCTGGTGACTATTTTCCGGCAGAGCTTCCCAAAGCCGCCGCCAAGAAGGTCCCCAAGATCAACGCCAAGAGCGCTGAGGAGCAGTCTGCTCCGGCAAGCCCTAGGGTTTGTTCCGTTGAAGCAGAAGCTCCCGGCAAGTTTTGCTCCGGCAAGCTTGCCGGGGAACGTCAAGCTCTGGCAGAGCCGCAGGTTCTCGCCGTAGAAGCGGACGTTCCCGCAGCAACAGATTTGCCTGGCGCTGAGGAGCAATCTTCTCCGGCAAACCCTAGGGTTTGTTCCGTTGAAGTAGAAGCTCCCGACAAGTTTTGCTCCGGCAAGCTTGCCGGGGAACGTCAAGCTCCAGCAGAGCCGCAGATTCTCACCGTAGAAGCGGATGTTCCCGCAGCCGCAGATTTGCCTTTAGTCCTTGTTGTCGAGCCACAAGCTCCAGCATGGGCACAGCAGATTGTCCGTTTCCTTCAGACAGGAGAACTTCCCGAAGAGCAAGAAGAAGCAGAAAGAGTAGCCCGGCAGTCAAGTATGTACCAGTTTGTCGACAAGACACTATACAGAAGAAGACTCAACGGTGTGAAATTGAAGTGTATTCACCGGGAAGACGGACAAAAGCTGTTGGCAGAGATACATGGAGGCATATGTGGTCACCACATTGGCGCAAGAGCACTTGCCGGCAAAGCATTCCGGCAAGGTTTCTTTTGGCCGGCAGCCCTCCAGGATGCAACTGCACAAGTTGAAGCGTGCCAGTTCCATTCCAAGCAGATACACCAACCAGCTCAAGCTCTCCAGACGATCCCTTTATCCTGGCCATTTTCGGTCTGGGGGCTCGACATCCTCGGCCCCTTTCCCCGAGCAGTCGGGGGCTTTGAGTACTTGTATGTCGCAATCGACAAGTTCACAAAGTGGCCGGAAGTGGAACCAGTGAGGAAGGTGACAGCACAGTCAGCAGTCAAGTTCTTCAGGTCGATTGTTTGCCGCTTCGGGATCCCTAACAGGATAATCACCGACAATGGTACGCAATTCATGAGCCGCACCTTCATGCAGTACGTCCAAGATCTTGGCGCCAAGGTCTGCTTCGCTTCTGTTGCTCACCCGAGAAGCAACGGTCAAACGGAGAGGGCAAATGCTGAAGTGCTAAAGACTAGGACTTTCGACAGGCTGCACAAGTGCGGAAGAAACTGGATCGAGGAGCTGCCGGTGGTTCTTTGGTCGATCAGGATGACGCCAAATCGAGCCACTGGACAGACACCTTTCGCTCTAGTCTATGGAGCAGAGGCAGTTATCCCACGGAACTCGTATACGGGTCACCTCGAGTGCTCGCTTATGATGAGCTTGAGCAAGAGCAGCTGTGACAAGATGACGCGCTGCTCCTTGAGGAAGACCGTCTTCAGGCTGCTGTGCGAGCTGCTCGCTACCAGCAAGCCTTGCGCCGCTACCATAGCCGCAAAGTTAACGCCAGAAGTTTCGAGGAAGGTGACCTTGTTCTTCGGCGCGTTCAGTCCGCCAAGAATTCCAACAAGTTGACGCCGAAGTGGGAAGGCCCTTACCGGGTGAAACAAGTCACTAGGCCTGGCGCTGTCCGCCTTGAGACCGAAAATGCCATTCTGGTGAGCAACTCCTGGAACATTGAGCATCTTCGTAAGTTTTACCCGTAAGGCGCGGTTGCCGGAACCTGTTCCTGCAACCACCTTTTGTACAAGTCTTGCCGCTGTTGCATGTAATCCTTTGTACAAAGCCGGGCGCAGACCCCGTGCATAAGTAAAGCTCATGTGCTCCGCACATCTTGTCAGTTTCATGCTTTCTATTTTTTGCATATGTGATCTGACACTTTGTGCAGCACCTACTTGTCGCGCCCTTACTTTGTTTCGAGTCCACTCAACAACTTAAGTGAGCTGCGACTAGTTGCGACAAGCTTTCTTGTCGGTAGCAGCACCGCCAGCAGGCTGCTGACGTTCCGCACTCAGCGCTCGCGGCTAAGGTGCCTGCACCGGCAAGTTCCCTAAAAAGCTCATGTGCTCCGCACATTTTGTCAATTTCATGCTCTCTATTTTTTGGCATATATGATCTGACACTTTGTGCAGCACCTACTCCACGGTAAGCAATAACGAGCCGTGAGGCTCCATATCTTTATTTTCTCTTCTTTCTTTTTCCTCAAGGAAAGGAAGGTTCCCTCGCCCACAAGTTTGCCGGGGAGGAAAGGAGAAGATAATGGTATGGGCCAGGCGTCGTTCAAGAAAATTCCGCCTTACCGGGAATCAAACAACAGAAAAGCTAAGTTGCCAAAGTTTGAGCAATCAGATTTTTTAAATTTTAAGTTATCTCCCTTGAACGACCGCACTTTGTATGGAAAACCTGTGCGCGGAGGAACCAACTCGTAGCTAGTTGCGCCCTTATTTTGTTTCGAGTCTGCTCAACAACTTAAGTGAGCTGCGACTAGTTGCGACAAGGTTTCTTGCCGGTAGCGGCACCGCCAGCAGGCTGCTAACGTTCTGCACTCAGCGCTCGCGGCTCAGGTGCCTGCACCGACAAGTTCCCTAAAAGCGTAGGGCGAAAACATACAAAGGGAGGAATCAAGTAAAGGGAATAACATTGCAATCATTACCCAGAATAAAGTTATATTACAAAGATAGCTTGTCACAGCTCTAACAGACTGCTTTCATAACATGACAAACAGCGACAAGAAAAGAAGAAATGGGCGGCCTAATCTACGCGGTCGCCTTCGATCCTCTTGATCCTGCTCACCTTGTCCACAATGGGTGCGACAAGGGCCTTGAGCGCCTCCAGATCGGCATCCGACGGCAAGGTCTTGAGGACGTTGGTGAAGTTGAGGCCCGGATTGCGGAAGGCCACCTTCACCAACACTTTCTGAAGAGCTCCCGCGCAGATCTTGTGCGACTCGTCGGCCAGCTACTTAGGGATCTTCTCCCGGAGCCGCTGAAGGGCCGTCGCCACGCCATTGAAGAACAAGACGAGCTTGGCGCTGGGTTGGAGGTTCTCGTCGGAGGGATACCCGAGATCCTCCATCCCCAGCTGCGCCAACTCCCTGTCAATGTCTGTGGCAGGGTTCACAAGACTCTCTGTCCAGTGCTCCACAGTTTCCCTGAAGGCATTTTGGGTGGCGGCAACACTCTCTAGCAGCGCCTTGTCGGCCTTGATCTCCTCCCTCAAGGCCGCCTCCTGCTTCTTGGCGCTGTCCAATGTCTTGGTCAGAGCGGTCAGCTTCAACTCAAGATTTGCATTGGAGTCCTTGGCGGCGCTGAGCTCTTTGCCCTTCTCGGCAAGATCGACCTCCAGCTGCGCCACCTTCGTCTCCAGCTCCTTCTTGGCGGCCTCGGCGGCGGCGGTAGAATCCTTTGCTTGCTTGAGGGCTCCACCGAGTTTTTCCTCGCGCGTGGCAAGCTCCTCCTCGTGAGCGTCAAGATTAACCTTCCGCTGCGCCAGCTCGCCCTCCTCCGCGGATAGCCTCACGGCGGCAAGCCGCTGTTGCTCTTCGACTTCAGCCTTGTCGAGGAGGAAGGCCTTCTGCGCTTCGGCGAGCTGCTCCCGCTCCTCCGCCAGGGACCGAAGGGCTTCCCGGTGGAAACCCCCGAGCTCCTCCGCGCGTTTCTCGATGTCTGCTCCCTCCTTCGCGACAAGCGCCTCGCAGGACTCCAGCTTGGCTTGCCGCGCGTGGTAGAGCGACACCAGCTTCCGCAGCAGCCGCTCCTCCTCAGGCTCGTTGCTGCTGCTCGGTGCGTCAACCACCGTCAACCCAGCGGAGGCGAGCACCTCCCCGTCGAAGGTCTCTCCCTCGACCGGCGCCCTGGAGCTTGACGCCCAGGGGAGGTTGATGAAGACGTCATCGCCGGCCTTCAAGTAGACGCCCAGCTAGGGCTCCTTGGAGCTTGGCGCTGCGGCTTCGGCGGATGGGTCGGCGGTCGGCGTAGCGCCTAGCACTCCTGCGGCCTCTGGGCCGTCAGTACGATCGCCAGACCCCTCGCCAGTTGCTGCAGCGGCAGCCTTGGCGGCCTTGGCGCCGGTGGGATCGCCAGCGCCGGCTGCTTCTTCGGCGGCGACCTCAGTCTCCATCTGCTCCGCAGCAGATGGGTCTAACAGCCGGCAAGGGGAGAAGAGTCAAGCAAAATCCAGTAAAAACCCAAGAAGATCAAAAGAAGAAGAACCCAAGGGAAGCCTTGAAGCAAGAGGAGTACCTGTGCCGGGTTCTGCAGTCGTGGTCTCCACCGTCGGGGGGCCGCTGGCGCTCTCCCTTGCCGGAGACCTCTCCCTTACCGGGAAGCCCTCCCTTGCCGGAGAATTCTCCCTTGTCGGGGGATTCTCCCTTGGCTCCTGGTGGGCCTGCTCTACTCCTACACAAATCAGCAATCAAATATCAACAAAGACAAGTACCCATGCGCGCCTCGCAGCGGAAAGTAAATCATACACTTACGCTGGGGGCTGCTCTGGAGGAAAGTCGCCGGGTCCGGCAAGGTTGTCTCGGGCGCGCCACCTGCTGTCGCAGTGGGCTCGTCCTCGATGACGATCACCGGGACCTTAGCTCTCTTTGCCGCTCTCTGGGCCAGAGTCCTGAAGAGGAACAAGTTCAGAGTCAAGCAAATGAGATGCAAGAAAAACAGCAAGAATTGAAGAACTACAAGTACAACAAGAGAAGCTTACTCTTCTTCTTCCTCGTCGGAGCTGAACGCGGAGAAGTCGAAGTCCGGCGCGCGCCCAGCGCGAGGAGGCGGAGGAGAAGCTTCCCTTGGCCGCTTGGCGGGAGCAGTGACGGTGGTCTGAGACGACCCCACTCCAGCTGCTGGTGCGGCGTGAGCAGCGGCAGGAACTGAAGCGGTGGTCCGGCTAGATACCGCTCCAGTTGCCGTCACAGCATGAGGCGCTCCCGCGGCAACGGTGTTTGCTGCGGTGGAGCGTGTCACGCGGCGCGGCGACTGTTGACCCGCTTGCCGCTCCGCTACATCACCGGCCTTGCGGAGACGCCTTCTTGGTGGGGATGAAGGTTCTGCTTGCGGCGAGCTGCCCGAAGATGAGGAGGAAGAGGAGTTGATTTCCAGCGAGCCGCTCGTGTCCTTGGCGGGCTCGCTCGGCTCGACGTCACGCCCGGCAAGCTCCTTCTTGTCGGCGGGCTCCCCTCGCTAAGCACAGCTTGCCGCTTCTGCTGCATCTGCCTCCTCCACGGTGAATCCAAAATCGCCCGCGGCTGCGGCTGCCGCTGCCTCTTCCAGCCTAGTGGCAATGAGCGCCATCTCTGCATCGGTGGTGTTGCGGGTGAGGCTGTCCTTCTCGTCGGAGCGGATCGGCACTTCCACCAAATCAACGAAGAACTGCTGCACGACGTCGTCCGCAGGCTCCTCCCAAGATGGCACAATCCCATGCGAGTCGCACTCCGGCATCATTGCACGGATGCGGTCGAGCGAGGAATTGTTGCACAGCGGAACGACGCCCCCCGGCAACCTGAAAACCTCGGGATGTTGGGGGTCATACTTGAACAGCTCCTGCAGCATCGCATTGAGCTCCAGGACAGTGAAGTTGAAGCTGAGGCCCGGCCGCAACCTCATGATATCTGCCGCATTCTTGAACTCCCAGGTAGGTCTTCCTCGTTCCTGCAGGGGGGCGATGCGGCGGCGAAGAAAGTCTGCACCAACAGTGCCTACAGTAAGCCCGGCAAGCCTGAGGCGTAGGATCCTGGTGACGGCAATCTTCAGCTTGTTGTCTTCCGGGGCCACTTCACTCCAATCGCTGCCGCATGCTACTGGGGTTTGGCGCCGGGTGGTGAATGGCTGCGAGTTCTCCTCGTCAATCCAGCACCAATCTGCCCTCCACTCCTCCCACTTGCCGCGGAATTCTCCCTCTAGATAAGTTTCCTTCTTGCCGGCCCTTGAGATCCAGGCGATTCTGCCAGATAGAAGCTCTCCTCTCTCTACTCGGGGTATGAAGAAATGGCGGAAGAGGGCTACACTGGGGTGGACTCCGACAAAGTTTTCGCAGAGATGTGCAAAAACTGCCATGGTCAGAACGGCATTGGGGGTGAAGTCAAGGAGGTGGAATCCGTAGGTATTCATGATGTCGCAGAAGAATTCAGAGAAAGGCGGGCAGAGCCCGCAGTAAAAGAACAATGCGAAGAAAGGGTATTGGTTTGGGGCCTTCTTCCAAGCGGCGGCGGGGAGTACCTTCGTGCGCAGATGCGCGCACGTCTCCGTTGGCCAGAAGAGGTAGTAGTTCTCCCTCAGCTCCTTCGCGGCAAGCTTGGGGGGGAAGACGGCCCGCTCCTTCCGCAGCGCCGCAAGCCGCTGCGCCTCGGTAGACTTCACGACCTTCCCCTTGTCGGCTTTTGGAGCCATGACGGAAGTGGTGGAGGAGGTCGACGGCATTGATGGTGCTGGTGGCGATGGGGGGCAGAGCGCTGCTCTCTCTCTCTCTCTCTCTCAGCTTTGGGTAGGCGAGGGAGCGGCGGAGATTTCTGAGATTGGAAGCAGCAACGGGCGAATGGGCGAACTTCCCCTGTTTCCCCTGCTTATAAAGGGGGGAGGGGGCGGATGTTCCGCATTTCCGAATAAAGAAACCACCGACGATCTCTCCCACGACGCCGCATTCAACGCGTGCCGTTTGGGGAGGGCGCGGCGGATACGGAGAGAGATACGGCGTAACCTAGGCCGCGCGTGCCCGTGCCCTGTTTTGGGCCTGGCCCAACAGCGCTCGGCACCGTGTATGGCCCAGGCCCGGGGGCTCTTGTCGGTGTACTAGAGTAGGGGTACCCTAGTATCCCGAACTTGTGCACGGGCAGTCGCAGCATCCCGCGGAAAGGCTTGCCGGGTGACCGCCAAGGTCCTCCGTGGTTCCTTTGGAGCCATTCAAGAACAAAGTATCCAACCAAGACACCACAAGACCCCGGCAAGAGGAGCTTGCCGGGAAGGCCAACCAAGGCAAGGCGCTTAAGGAGACAAGACCCCGGCAAGAGGAGCTTGCCGGGAAGGCCACCCAAGGCATCTCAAGGAACTTGCCGCGACGCGCCTCGCGTCCCGGCAAGGCCCGGTGAGCGACAAGCTCCCGGACGCGACAAGACAACGACCGCGGCAAGGCGCTTGCCGCGGCAAACCACCACTCTGTGCCCGCGCTCCAGCACATCCACCAACGTGTCGCTCTGGGACCCTTCCAGGCGTGCGTGGCGGGAAGCTGTGCAGCCAGCGGTGCGCAGTGGCGAGCGGCGCTGACAAGATTGCCATCGTGGCGAGTAGTGGCGTCCCTGACGGTCCCTTTTGCACTGCTTAGGCAACACAGACGGGCATTTAATGCCCTTGTCCCCTGCCGTCAGGGTTAGGTATGATACACTGTAGCAGGTAACTGTACCTACCGCAGCACCTTTCCATTTTTACCCTTCGTCTCCGTTGCCACCTGTCGGTGACCCCTTGAGCATATAAAAGGAGGCCCGTGCACAACGTAGAGGAGGAGCTAGCTCACAGAACACTCACGCTCGGTCTCGTTAGCTGCTGGTGTGTACTGTAGCACTCCACGCTCCCGAGCAAGAATTCAATACAAACCACAAAGCAGGAGTAGGATTTTACACATCCCTGCGGCCCGAACCTGGGTAAACCGCTCGTGTGCTTCGCCTGGATCCGCTCTTTGCACGACCTCCGCCCCCGCCGAACCAAAAGGGACTCGGTCCGCCGGTCCCATAGGTGTTCGTGGATTAGTCCCCCGACAACCTCCTTTGGCGCAGCCGCCACTTTGCTCTGTTCAATGCTTCCCGACTTATAAGAAGGAGTCGGTTTAGCACTAAACCCACCATCAATTGGAGAAGAACCACGTGGCCCACTATTGTAAGTTGGACGAGTCTCTGAAGCTTGCTTCTCCAATACCCAACGTTCAACACGCTCCGCTTGATGAAGCAACTCATGAATATCATTATATTGCATTAAATCAACACGGTCACGAATCTTTTCTTCTAACCCCTTAAAGAAACGTACCATGGTCGCCTCCGCGGACTCACGCACAACTGTATGGATCATCAAAACTTGCATCTCTTTGTAGTACTCATCAACTGATTTTGTACCTTGCACTAGACGATGCAGTCTACTATGGAGCTGGTGAGTGTAATAAGCAGGCACAAAACATTCCCTCATGATTCGCTTCATGTCAGTCCATGTCGCTGGTCGCTCATGAGTACGGTTCTTATTATCCCACCATACAAGAGCATACTCTGTAAATTCCATTGATGCAACATGAACCTTCTTCTCCTCGGAGTAGTTGTGACCATCAAAAATCTGATTTACGCGCATCTCCCACAACAAATATTTCTCCGGGTCTGCACAACGTCCTGAGAATTCAGGTATGGTTATCTTGATTCGACCCAAACCATCATCCTCGTGGACACCATTGCCGCCATAGTCACGGCGCCGCCCAGCATGGCGGTGAGCCCCAGCATCATGCCGTGGTCGGTGGGGTAAGCCTCCATGGGCATCAGAATCCTCTGAAAAATAGCCATCATCGTCGTTGTCGTGGTCACGATGTCGTCGTGGTGAGCGGGACTATCGGGGTGCCACATCTCTCGCCTGAAGGCGCCGAACTGCTGCGGTGAGCCGATTAAGACTCTCAGTCACCACATGTAGACTATCAGTGCGCTGTCGGTCACTGGCAGTCAAACGCTCGTTCAACCTGTCCTTGACGCCTACAATATTTGCAGAAAACTCCTCCACCCTTGTCCCAAGCTTCTTGTTGGCTCCCTTGATCACCATCAGATGAATACGCAAATCATCACTTATCTCCAAACCCTTCGGAAGCTCATCGACCTCCTCATGATCAGATTTGTCATGCTGGGAGTTCACCATCTTTCAAACAGTTGAATCAAATAGTAGGAAAAAAAATTTGTACCGTGATCAACCTAGCTCTGATACCACTTGATGCGAACGTCGACAGAAACTTCAACTGGTGAATAATTTTCCCCAATCTTTCATGGTACAGAAATGTCACAGCCCTAGAATTTGTTTGTAATTAGTTGCCTTTGAGAGCATCATGCATCATGTCTAAATTCTGAAAGTTAAATTCAGGTTAGTTGAAACCCTCAGAAGTCACTTCAGAAATAATCAACATTAAAATCTTTTCGAATAGGTCCAAGAAAATGTTCATGTTTCTCTTTGAAAATATTGGCCAGAACTAAACTTCAAACCAATATTTTCAGGAGCTCATAAATATTTATTTTGGGCATTTGGAATTAATTCAATAATTATTTGCATTGGATTTATATTTGATATATTTCAAATATGATCCAATAATTCTGGAAATTGTTGTGGGGCTTTATTAATGTCACTAATCCATACAACAATTTACAGAAGCTCAAAAAATGATTTGGGTTAAAAATCAAATCAAAACAGAGTTACAGAAAAGTAGAAAATAGAAATATAAAAAAACAGAAGAAAGCTTACCTCAGCTTACCTGGGCCACTGCTGGCCTGGCACTGTGCCGGCCCAGCCTACTGGCCAGCGCCAGTCATCCCCTACCTCGCGCCAGAAGGCAGGGGCGCGTGCTCGCCGCGCGCCGGCCACGCGCCGGCCACCTCCTGCCTCCCTTCCTGTCTCCCCGTCGCCCTGAGGATGCCACGCGACCCCCTTGACGCTCTCTCACTCTCTCTCATTCTTTCCTCCTTCTCTGTCACGCTCTCTCTCCCAAAGCCGAGCGGGGCCGTCGCCGTCGTTCGCTGCCGCCGCAGCCACCGACCACCCCTCGCCCTACCGATGAGTCCCGAAGCTCTGCCGCGACGCCCTCGCCCTCCCAACCGAGCCACGCTTCGCCGGAGGCCCTGCATCGCTGCCATCGGGTCGTCTTCAACCTCGGCACCCGCCGGACGCCGTTCATCGATTTGTGTCGTCCAGTGCTTCCCCGGCCTCGACCTCGACTCCGTTCGACCCCTCTGTGAGCCTCCGTCGTTTTCCCCTTGTTTCCCCTCTCCAATCATTCCTCTAGCCGTGATTTTCGCCGGAGCTGAGAGCTCATGCCCGCCGGCCAGGTTGCCGTCGTGTCTACAGACGGCGTAGCTTGCGCCTGCGCGTCATCGTGCTCGGGTTGCTCCTAGGAGACGAACCTGACCACCAGCTGGTCCTACCGTGCACCGTAACACCGAACCCGTGCGTGTCCGAACTTCGGCCGCCGCCTTTTCGGTCGCCGCCGTCGATCCTAGCCACCGCAGCTCTGGCCACCACCACTGGTCGACGCAGCTCGCTCCCAGGAGCACGTAGGAGCAAACCCCGCCTCAAACCGTGGGCTGTAGCGGAGTTCCGACGATCTCCGCCGCACGAAATGGTCGTCGCCGGCGAAACTCCAACGACTGATGACGTTGGCGTCATTAGGCGCTAACCCAACCAGTTAACCACCCTAACAGCCACTGACAACGGGCCCTACCGCAGGGTCAAACCCAGTCAACATTAGGTTTGACCGGGTTTAGTCCTGTGTCACTGACGTGTGGATCCCACATGTCAGGTTTGACCTGGAACAGCCCCGGTTGACCTGGTGACATCATGCTGATGTCATGCTAACGTAATAAAGCTTTTCTGGTGTTTTTATTAATTCAGGAAATTCCAGAAAATGCCTAAAACTTCAAAAAATCATAGAAAAGAATCTATAACTCCAATGAAAATAATTTATATATGAAAAATGATCAGAAAAATCCAAAGAATCTGTTTTTGCCATGATCATGCATGTTTGAACAAGTTAACCTCACTCAATAGGACAAATGATGATTAGGGCAAATTATGAAATAACATTTGGAGTTGGAATTTGATCTTGTTTGAGCTCCACTTCAATTAAATTGGCTAGATATTGCATTAGGTCAATTCAGTACCTTAATATGTCATATCATTCATTCTCTTGTGCATTGCATTGATTGTGTCCTTTCTTTCTTTGCCGGTGGTTGTTCCCCCTCGGTAGATGTATGTTCCGACGATGAGTTCGATGATACCGATGATGAGCTATACTATCTTTAGAAGTGCCAGGCAAGCAAAACCCCCTTGTTCATTCTGATACAATCCCACTCTCTCGCTCCTGCTCTCTTTTACTGCATTAGGACAACAACAATTCAACTATTACTTGCTGTGGTAGTTGAACCCCTTATCCTCTGCATGACCTATCATTGCCACAGTAAATAGATGAAACCCACTAGCATGAGTAGGAGTTGTTTGAGCCCTGATGTGCCTACTCATTCATGCTTGTTTGTCATGCCTGTTATTGCTTAGAGTTGTGTCAGGTCTGATTCATCGGGGATGAATTGGATAGTTGTGAACATGTCCTAATGTGTGTGAGCTAAGTGTGTTGAACACGATTTGGTAAATGTATCGATGAGAGGCCATGTAGGAGTACATGGTGGGTTGTTTCATTGAGGCCTTCCCTAAGAATTGAGATCTGTATGTATGATTTAAGAATCAGTTACTACCATACATTGGGCCCGAAACCAATGGACCCTCTAGGCTTCTTAATCACCCTAGTCCTCTGTCCAGGAGTTGCAACTAGTTTCTGGTGTTTGTAGGATATGTGTTGGCGGCCGTGCGTAGCGCTGACCCCAGGGGTGGGCTATGTTGCGGTAGATACACCGTGGCCGGGTATACCGGGCGCCCGTTTGGTGTCTCGGAACCCTGTACACATCGTTCGGGGCCGTATGTGGAAACCTCAACCGGACTCCCTGCGGATGGAACCTGGATAGGCGATAAACCTGGACTAGAGACTTGAGTGTTTAGGTAGGTCGTGGCCGACACCCTCGTTGGGCTTCCGCTTGAAGGTTGCCGAGTACATGTCGTCTAAACGGCGGTAAGTGGTGAGAGTGTGTGTGAAGAAGTACACCCCTGCAGGGTTAACATCATCTATTCGAATAGTCATGTCCGCGGTAAAGGACTGCTTGGTTGCCTATATAGTTCATAGACAAGTGAAAGTGGATACTATAAAATGCGCAAGATAAGCGTGAGTGCTATGGATGGCATTCTCGTGGGAAGACGGGAGCGGATCCATAGTGGTGTATATAAGCATGAGTGCTATGGATGGCGTTCTCGTGGGAAGATGGGAGCGGATCCATAGTGGTGTATTGATATGGTGAATATGTGGACTCGTGTGCACCACCTCAAAGAGTTACTTGCAGTCGTAGTTCAGGATAGCCACTGAGTCAAAGCTGGCTTGCCGCTGTTAAACTCCACCACCCCCCTTTGTTGATACTGATGCATATGTAGCTAGTTCTGATGTAAGTCTTGCTGGGTACATTTGTACTCACGTTTGCTTATGTTATGTTTGTAGAGAGACTTCAGTCTCACTAGTAGTTCCACGTGGACTTCGACGTTTAGCTTGGTACCTCAGCTACGATCTTGTGCCCTCGGCAGGATCTGGTAGATAGTCAGGCTTCTTAGCCTTTTTCATTTGTAGATGTCTATACTCAGACATGTTAAACTTCCGCATGTGCTTGATTTGTATGCTATGATTGTTGGGTCATGAGACCCATGTTTGTAATATCTTGCTCCTCGGAGCCTAATGAATAAATGCTTGAGTCGTAGAGTTATGTTGTGATGCCATGTTGTATTTACACATATCGAGCATATTGTGTGTATGATTGAAATGCTTGGTATGTGTGGGATCCGACAATCTAGTTGTTTATCCTTGGCAGCCTCTCTTATGGGGAAATGTAGTCTAGTGCTTCCATGAGCCATAGTAGTCCGCTACAGCCCGGTTCACCGGAGTCCTACTAGCCCAGCCCTACTGCTCGGGACACTTAACTGGCCGGCATCTGTTTCACTTCATTCCTGTGTCTGTCCCTTCGAGGAAATGTCGTGCGGTGACATCCGGAGTCCTGCCTAGCCTGCTACAGCCCGGGTTCCCGGAGTCCTGTTAGCCCAGTGCTACAGCCCGGATTCACATGCTGCTGACCGACATGCTCGCTATGATTCATGTATGCCTGTCCCCATAGGTTGGTGCCGCTTTGGGTTCACGACTAGCCATGTCGGCCCGGGTTCTCTGTCATGTGGATGCTAGCGACACTATCATATACGTGAGCCAAAAGGCGCAAACGGTCCCGGGCCATGGTAAGGCGGCACCTGTGGGAATACCGTGCGTGAGGCCGCAAAGTGATATGAGGTGTTACTAGCTAGATCTATGTGACTTGGAATCGGGGTCCTGACAAGAAAATAGCAATAAGTATTTCTTCTCGAAACTACAGTAGCTAGTATTTGCTCTTTCTAGCCTCCCGTACGTCCGAACAGAAACAACACCCAAATCAATTTGTGCAGCAGTGGAACCTTGATCCAGAATTAGGTTTACTAGATGCAAAACCAAACAAACAACATGCAAACCCTGCGAACAACCGGAATCACATGGACGAGCACAAGTACTCACGTACAGATTAGAAGTCGCAGCCTCCAATCTTCATGCAAACACCCACAAAGTAATCAACTTTTTAACCAGCACTGCTCATACGGGGAGATACCCTGACTTGTTCATGTCGTGTTCCTCTAACCAAAAAAATAATAACTCCCTATACACGGCCGAAGCCGGCCTCTTATATAGGAAATGTAACAACCTGACCCAAACCGACTCAAAACAAGAAAAGAAATACACGGGCTCTCTCTTATCTTAACTAATTATTATAATTAACTAATTTAAAAATCCGGCAACACTGATCACAAGAAGCCAAAATGAACTAGTACTTGCTTTGAGGTTCACGTACACTCAACAATCATCCAATTGTTACATGGAGTCCGGAAGCATGTCTCAATCTCATCTTGTGGTACAATCTCACACAGGAAATCCCCAAAACGAAGCACATAACTAGTAAGCTGTCTTCCAAAACTATCAGACTTGCTGTTGTTGTCGTCTCGAGAACGTTTTCTATTCGACTAGATTATCTCACGTATATTTTGTGACTCTCTCCCTCGGCGCAATGCCGGAACAATATATTTCGGTGGAACAACATCCAAACAATTACTATGAATAATAGGCATGCTTGCATCAGGAGGAGACCATCCACTTGCCTCCCGCTCCGGACATATTTGGAGAGGGTTGAGGAGAAGGATGTGGACTCGGGCGCTGGAGCTCGAGTATGCGAGAATGGATGAGCAATTATTTTAAAAAAGTGTTCTCAGAAACGAGCTATCACGTGTGGAGATCAATGGCTTTCAAGCCAAATGATCAATCTTATGGCCACATTCATGGCATAGTTTGTTCAAATGATCTCATATTTTGCACAAGGGTGCATATTGGAATGGCAAACAATATTGCCTAAGGAAGTTTTCATTTTCTTTGAACGAAAAAACCATTTTCCATTTTTCGAGTGCCCAAAAGGAGGTTTTTTTGTGAAGGACCTCCCAAATTATTGTTGCAAAATTGGACCAAATAAATTTTCTAAAATACTAGGACATATTTAATGCACAATTGACAAAATTGTTGGGTGTAAAAAGTTTTGATCCACTTCTCGTGAAAAAGACAAATTTTCGCCGATTTAGTTGCAAGCGGGTCATATTTGAACTGTAGCTGCCTTGTAGTTTGCTATTTATTTTTTCCAAAAATCATTTCTAGGTACATAAGTATCTATGTAATCAGAGAAACACCAAAAAAAATCCAAGATTCAACCATTAGCTAGGAACGGTCATTCCCGCCGTTTTGACGGCATTTTGAAACGGGCATAAAAAATCAAAAAAATAGGAAGCCTTCGCATTGTGTTATTATATGTGGCCAAGTTCCTAGGAAAAATAACAAACTTGTAATACGGCAATTATTTTAAAAAAGTGTTCTCAGAAACGAGCTATCACGTATGGAGATCAATGGCTTTCAAGCCAAATGATCAATCTTATGCCCACATTCATGGCATAGTTTGTTCAAATGATCTCATATTGTGCACAAAGGTGCATATTGGAATGGCAAGCAATGTTGCCTAAGGAAGTTTTCATTTTCTTTGGACGAAAAAACCATTTTCCATTTTTCAAGTGCCCAAAAGGAGGTTTTTTTGTGAAGGACCTCCCAAATAATTGTTGCAAAATTGGACCAAATAAATTTTCTAAAATACTATGACATATTTAATGCACAATTGACAAAATGGATAGGTGTAAAAAAGTTTTGATCCACCTCTTGTGAAAAAGACAAATTTTCATCGATTCAGTTGGAAGCAGGTCAAATTTGAACTGCAGCTGCCTCATAGTTTGCTATTTATTTTTTCCAAAAATCATTTCTAGGTACATAAGTACCTATTTAATCTTAAATACATGGTTTGGTGGCGATACATCGAGGTTTGGGCGGTGGCCGAGGGCCCCAACTCTAGAGCGCGTAAACTCGCATGCCCGCCGCGTGGTCACCGCGTGACCGTGGCGTTGCCATGTGTTCTGGACGGCCTAGGCATGTCTAGTGGGTTGGGCACTCCCCAAGTAGCTGTTAGGAAGAAAATTACAACATAAGATTCTCACGAGGAGACCGATCGATGCTCAAACATGAATTAGCAGCCAAGTGTTTGATTAGTAGTACGAAAAATGTACACGGCTAATGGGCGTGAGTTTTGGCTGAGCATGATCAGTTACTAAGAAGACCGCCTTCCCAAATTTTCAGCGCAAAAGGAGGATCCTAGGTGGTATTTGCTTTGCAAAGTACTACACTGGACATAAATACGAATGTTGAAGCTGGGCTCAAAATAATGAATGGATTGAGCTGGCATTTGGTGTAGGATGGTTATTTGGGCATAGGAAAGTACTGTAGAAAATGGATACTATTTGGACGTGCCAAAGTGGTACTTCCTTCACAAAGTGCTGCTCTGAACAGAATAGGAAAATGAATATTGTTGAATTATTTTTGAACTAGGCAAGGAAGGTTTTTGACATATTTGATGAAGATATGATCCAAACAATTTATGAGAATTTTTTGTGAATTTTTGGAATAACAAAAATATATGTTGCTTCACAACCTAGGGCAAAAATTGACACATGGACATGACACATAGGCAAAACTGATGAGATCGCGCCTAGTCATCGCAACCCACCATAATTTACAAGGCTATGACCATCTATCTTGGTCGTTAACAACTAGAAATAAGGCAGCGGACTAGCATTGTTTGCTTTATGACCATTTCATGTAAGGAAATTACGACCTTTCTGACCAAAATGGTCGCAATGGTTTAGGGTTTCGAGCCCCCAGAACAGCTTTTGACCAATTGGTCTCAAATGGTCATAGATCTATGACAAATTCTTTCAGGGTCACTGACAGAAGGTCACTAGTTGACATATTTCTTGTAGTGTCACCATGGAGGAACGAAAGGGGTGCCACGACAACGACAATGGAAATGGTGCCACAACAACATTCTGATGATCTGACAACTCATTGAGATACCGGTGCAAAAGAGCAAGTGTGCGGATGTGCGGAACATGCTAGAGATGGTGGGGTGATCCCGGTTACCGGGTTCCCACGAGTCGACGCATGGAAAACAAGGAGGACCGAGCAATGACAACTCGGAGACGGTGCAAACACAAGAATCTCATACAACACACATGCATTCGTTCACGAGCGGTCGTCTCGGGGTTATACCTTCGAAGCATGCGTTTTCAGAGCGGATCGGGTTTGATGCGGTGTAGGGGAAGTAGAAGTTCTCGGGACGGTCGTAGTGGAAATAGTGGCACACATTTCATAGTCATACACATTCCATCGATGTTCGGGGTCACAATGAGGAACTTGACGTCCATGGTGTCTTCGAGGGTCGACGGTAGTCGTTCATGTTGTAGTCAAACTGGAGGAATGCACTGGTAGCTGTACGTTGGTCGAAGAGGAACTTGGCGCAACTAGGGTCTTCGGATCATCGTTGTACTTGGCGTCCGATGATGTACTTGGTGAAATCTTTAGAGATGGATAGTGGTACTTGGCGTTCCACGAGAACAGTAGTGGTACATGGTCTTCGCTTTGTAGTCGGACTTGACGGATCCGGGGGCTCCGGGCATCGTGGTACTTAGGGTCTCGGTCTTGGCGACGATAGGCGTACATGGCTCGTAGTGGTACTTGGCGAATCTAGAAACGGTCTTGACCATCTGGCGAGACGACATGGTCTGGGGCAGTCTCGATTCTTGACGGTCTTAGCGATCCAAAGTGGCACAAGTGAGAGGCACATCCACAGAGACTTTAGACTTGGGGTCCGAGTAGGACTTGAGGGTCTCGGTCAGGAGCACTCGTACAGAGAAGTGCCTGCATGCAAGGCGATGCAGCACGAACATGAGGTGAAGAAGATGGCAGCAACACGATCTCTGGCGAGAAGGCGAAGCAGAGGAGGCCGGGGTCGAGCACGGGGAGGCTGGATGCCGGCGGGGCTGTCCAGCCGGCGTGTCAGATGGCGAAGCAGGCGGGGCTTGAGCGGCTAGCGTGGGACTCCAGCGATGAAGGAGCTCCGAGAATAAGACGATGTCGGGGAAGGCCGTGATAGGAGGTTGCCGCTGGGTGTCGGGGCTTGAGGAAGAGCATGGGCCTGGCGGCCGGTCGAGGAGGCAAGGTAGCAGGCCAGTGGCGGGGCTTGATGGATCCAGGCAAGGTCGCCAGTAGCAGAACCTGCGACGTGGCCGAGTTTCGGCTGTCGACGGCTCCGGTGGCTAGCGCGGTCGATGGAGGAGGCGGACGGCGGGTCAGGTGCAGGAGGCAAGGACGAGACGCGGTGGTGGAGGTCGCTAGCGGAGGGATCGGGTGCGGGGATGGTGTGCGTGTGTGGTGGTGCGAGGGACTGAAAAGGGGGAGAATGAGGGAGAGATGGCGGCTGAGGGAGTCCTGGATTAGGGGTTATCCGGACAGCCGGACTATATCCTTTGGCCAGACAGTTGGACTATGAAGATGCAAGATTGAAGACTTCGTCCCGTGTCCAGATGGGAATCTCCTTGCCGTGGAAGGAAAGCTTGGCAGTACCGATATGTAGATCTCCTTCCTTGTAACCGACTCTGTGTAACCCTAGCCCCCTCTGGTGTCTATATAAACCGGAGGTTTTACCCTCTTCGATCTCGTGGTAGATCAACTCTTGTACTACTCATATTATCAAGAACAATCAAGCAGGACGTAGGGTATTACCTCCATCAAGAGGGCCCGAACCTGGGTAAACATCGTGTCCCCTGCCACCTGTTACCATCCGCCTAGACACACAGTTTGGGACCCCCTACCCAAGATCTGCCGGTTTTGACACCGACAGCAGCGCTGCGGGAGGGAGATTGTGAGGGGTTGGGTGCGACATATGCCAATGGATGGCTTATCATGGTGGGAGCGAGTAGAACGTTGCCGGTGCCTGGAAGCGGGATAAGGCATAGACACGAACACCGCCGTACTTTACCCAGGTTCGGGGCTCTCCTAGGAGATAACACCCCTTGTCCTGCTCTGCGGGTTCTCCGCGTGATCACTAAGGCACTAGTGAGTACAATCGTGCTCCTAGAGCTGTATGCTAGAGGTAGGAGAAGGCAAGGCCTGCTTTCCTCTTTCCCTAGGTGTGAGTCTAATTCTAACAGGTTCCAACCCTTTGCATGGGTGCCCTGGGGGGTTATATAGGCCTACCCCCCGGGGGTAGAATGGTAATCTGGCCGGGTATGGGTCCTGGCTGTCAGTCTCTGTGGTCGCCAGCTTCTCCGCCGATTGCTGGGGCCCACCACCTAGTGGGCCCCGCCGACTGGTCTGGTACGGAGTCGATAGGCCGCCTCCGCCGGTCACGGGTCTTGCCGGCTGCGGATTTCTGTTGCCGTGATGCTAATGATGCTTGCTTGGTCAGGGGAGCGTGGCTACAGTCCCACCGCCTGGTTAATGGTGCTTGCTTGATCACTGTAACCACCCCGCGTCTTATCTGGTTAATGGTGCGTGGGGCCCCAAGGAAGGAACGGGCCGACTACTGGGAGCTGGCCTCCCTCGGGTCCGACTGGTGAGGCACCCGCCGTCTTCCGGGCTCTCGCTGACCGGCAGGGCCCATCGTCCTCGGGCCGTACCAACAAGCGGTCGTGGGAACTGGGCTTCGCCTGTCAGGAATGATGTCAGGAGTGGAGTGGCAACAGTGCTGCGTCGGGCGGAGATCTCCGCCTGTACGGAGCACTGTGGCCACGCCCGGCCCTGGATACGGGGGGATGGGCTACACTACAGCCACTCCTTGTCTTGTCTTCTTACTGGGGGGCGCAGACTTTGAGGGCGCCATGGGCCGACTGCTAGGAGCCGGTCTCTCTGGAGGCCGTCTGCTAGGAGTTGGCCTTTCTTGGAGTCGCCTTCTCGAGCATGGCCGCCTTCCGGGAGTCGGCCGCTCGACTAGCCAGCCGCCAGAAGGCGGAGCTCTATCTTGACGTCTTGACGGGCACATCCGGCCCCGATGTCTTGAAAGGTTCTGGTGCTCGGGTTAGGCTACCAGTGGCCCATTACTCTGACAGTAGTCCCTGAAGCTGGTTAGGCACCGCGGCTGATGAGCCAAGGAGCCTCAACTGTTTCCTCCTCCGAGTGCTCTGAAGGAAGCCTCATCCGGCTCCTGGGAAGCCGGTTGGCAGGAGTCGGATACGTCCAGTCGGATCTTTCTGGAATTTCGAATGCAACGGCGGGAACCAGGTGGCGTGCTAGCTAAGCTTCTCGGCCCGCCGCCTGTCATGGGCACGCCACGTGGCGCTAGCCAGCCAGGCCGGCCTGCAAGCCCACGCGCGTGATGGGACATGTCTGCAGGCTAGGCCCGCCACCACCGGGCCTCGGAGCGTGAGTGGATCCACTGCGGCCGAGGCGGGTGGTTGTGTTTCCCCGCGGAGTTACTGCGTGTAGTAACTCGCACGATAAAGGTGGGGACGTGGGGTCGTGGGCACAGTTAATCCCACGATCCCACGCCCGCCCCCTTGGCTTCATAGCCCGTAGGCTATAAGTAGGGGAAGGAGAGGGAGCGGGGGAGCACGCGCGCCCCTCCACCCCGCTCTTGCCTCCTTCTTCCTCTCGCCGCAGCGCCCCCAAGCCATGCCGGAGCACTGCCGTAGTTCGTCTCCGTCGAGCTCGTCCGCCTGAGCCCTCTTTGCTCCACCCATTCCCAGCTCCCTTGCTGTGTCCTTTCTTCATCGAGCTCTCCAGGGCGCACGAGCGAGGAGGAGGCTAGGATGGGTCCAACGTCAATGGGGACCACATCACTTTCCTCCGCGAGACGCGGCGTCTTCCCGGCGCGGGCCTTGTGAAGGCACGTGTGCCGCCGGAGGGGGAGATCTCGCCGGCGCCGAGAGAAGGCGAGTGGGTCGTCTTCCACTCACACTTCATCCCTGGCTTCGGCCTGCCGGCGAGCGGCTTCCTCCATTCGTTTCTTGAATTCTATCACCTCCAGCCCCATCACATCATGCCCAACACCGTGAGGCTCCTGGACGGCTTCATCACGATGTGCGAAGGCTACCTCAGCATCCTCCCCACCATCGAGCTGTGGGGAGCTTTCTTCTACACCAAGCTGGGCACCTCCATCTGGGAGGTGGCTGCCCAGTGTGGCGCCTTCATCGCGGTTCACCGACCGTCGCTGACGAATGCATTTCCCACCATCAAGCTGTCACAGTCGGTCAAGATGTGGCAGCAATCCTACTTCTATGTGGAGAACGTGGACCTGGCATCTGACTTCGTCAACCTACCGGCCTACGTAGCCGGCCGCCTGCCGAGCCCCAGCCAGCTGGGGCTACAAGCCGAAGCCGGTATCAGCAGACGGCGTCGCCGCCAACAAACGGCTCCGGGAGCTGACTGAGACCGAAGGCCTCAAGGCATCCGACTTGCCGGTCACCTTCGTTGAGCGCCGGGTTCTCCTACTCCAAGGTCGGCCGCACCTGATCAGCCGGATGAGCGGGCATCGCGACCCGTGCCGGCTGAGCACCAAGAAGATGCAGGCTGCCGAGGTCGCGAACTTGGTGAACGATATCTCCGGCCTCAAGCTGGATGGGTCTTGGAGCTTCGGCAAGTGGCCATATTCTCGCGCCGACCCGCCGCCTGCGGTAAGTTTTCCAACTCTTTCTTTTTGATACTCGTCTTAGTCTTGATCTTGGTCTTGATCAACCGGTCTCTCATCATCTGAAACAGATCTATATGTCAGACGCAACGGCCGCCACCGTAGGGGCGGGTGGCGACTACCAACCGGACCGGGTGGTGAGTGACGTGGATGACCCCGACTTGGGGGCGGCCGCTTTGGAGGACACCGCGCATGCGGCGTCTACAAAGCAGGCGGCTCCAAAGAAGCCGACATCGAGACCTGGCCTGATGAGGAGGAGGAGGAGGAAGAGCCGCGCCCTACACGGGGCGCCGGTAGGGTGGACGCAGGCCCCTCCGTCGAGCCGACTGCTCGAGGCGGCACACGTAAGTGTAAGCAAGGCGCCGTCTTGTTCGGCAGCGCGCCAAAGAAGGCCAAGAATCCAGCCGCCGCGACCAGGCGCAAAGAGGCCGCAGCGAAGGCGGCCAAGTACGAGAAGCTCCCAAAGGCGCCTCCTATGGTGTCGGTGTAAGTATCTTTCACTTGTGTTCTTCTCTCTCGTTGATTCTTTCTGAACTTCCTTTGTTTTATTTCTTGATTTTAGGCTCCGCTCTCTCTTAAGAAGTCGGCCGCCGCCTCCATCGTGGGGTCGGCGGAGACTTCCACGACCACCCGGTGAACCGATCCGGTCGCCGACCTTGGGGAGGCGACGGAGCGAAACGCGCAGGAGGCGCGCGAGGAGCAGGAAGTCGCCCGCCTGGAGAAGGCAAAGGCGTACAAGGTGGAGGCCGCCGCTTTGAAGAAGCTGGCGGAGGCCGAGGCTGCCGCCACGATGAAAAAGCGGGCCGAGGAAGCCGCGCGCCGTCAGTTGGCGATATTCGTCGCCCCCTGAACTCCGCGCCGCCACCACCAGAGTTCGTGGCACCGATTGGGGGAGATGGAGACAAGCACCCGATCATGGATAGGGACGGCGGCGACGTCGTCATGCCAGACGTAATTGTACCCCCGCCACCACCCTCCGAGGATGCGCGGGATAAACAACTGGCTGACCCGCCGGTGCCACCAGCCAGAGAAGAGCTGGTGACAGGCCCAACTCCTGAGGTCCGCACACCCTCGCGCCGCCGATTTGCAAAAGCGACCTTGGCGCCACGCCCACTAGAGACCAGTGCCATGAGCTCTTCGAACTCGGACACCGAGGCGACCAGCGTCACGCCCACTCGGTGGGTGCGGGGAGGCGGGACGGGCCCTTTGAACAAGGCAATCCTGGACGTCCACGCCAAGCTCCGCGCAGAGGCCGATGCACTCAAGCATTACAACAATGCGTTCCTAGAGTCGCGAGCAGCCATCCGGTTATGCTTCTTGCTTATTTTCTTTTAATTCTTGTACTGCTTCGTGGGGGCGTGCCAACGCACCCACTGGGTGTAGTTTTGGGCCGGCTGCTGAGCAGGCGGCTTGGAACTTTAATTGGCAAGCTCGGAGTACTGATACTGTCCGATATCTTTGCTGCAGGATTATCATTACCTCCATGTGGATGCCTTCAACTCCAAAGTCCAGGAGTCGGATCAACGGGCCGTCGACTTGTCGGAGAGCCGGAGTAAGTCTTTTTCTTTCTCTGTAGGGGCGCGCTGGCGCACCCGCGGGCTGTAGCCCCCGAGATTCGGGCCAACTGCTAAGCAGTCGGGCCGGATCTTCCTGGCAACTGCTTTTCTTCTCTGTTGATATTTTATAACTTCTTTCTCTGTGGGGGCGCGCTGGCGCACCTGCGGGCTGTAGTCCCTAAGATTCGGGCCGACTGCCGAGTAGTCGGGCCGGATCTTCCTGGCAACTACATCTCTCTTTGTTGATTGTTGATGTCCTTTTCTTATTCTACTTTTGTAGAGGCCAACGCCACCCTTCAGCAGCAGCTGAGTGAAGCCAACACCGTGCTGCATGCCAAGGAGGCGGACTGCAACAAGCTGGCCGAGGAGCGTGATCAGTTGGTCACGTAACTGGCGTAGCAAGCGGAGCTTCTGAAGAAGGCCCAGAAGGAGGCAGAGGACAAGGAGGTAGGTCTCCTTGCTGAGTTCGAGATCGAGCGCTCTGCCTGGACCGACAAGGAGGCAATGATGACAGCCGGCTTTGGCGAGATTGAAGACATGGTCGATGGTAAGCTGCCTTCTTTACTCCTTCTTCAAGCCGCCGGCTTTTGAACGAGCCGACTTCTTGTTTCTGATCTGACTCTTTGCTTTTTTGTCCGAGCAGACTTCTTCCCAGGTCACTCTGGTGCTGCCAACCAGGCTATTGAGGCCGATCGCGAAGGACGGAGGGAAGAAGGTGAGGAGATCGCCGCCAACACCCCCCCACACTCTTCGCGAGCAGCTTCTCAGCATCTAGGCTTGTCTTCGGCGCCCAGGCGATCTCCGCCCTATGGCCCGACATGCCGGATCCGCGCACACCCAACCGGACTGCCGACTGGCTGGAGGTGGCGGTCGGCCGCCTTGAGGCATGGAAGGGCTCCTCTGCCTAGGCCGGAGCACGCCGGGCCTTGGAGTTCGTCAAGGCGCGACACCCTGGGCTAAATCTAGCCCAGTTGACCATGTTTCGACAGGAAGCCCATGAGGAGCTAGTGGCAGTGGAGGGTGATCTTGTCAAGCAGGCGGCGGCAATCGCCGAGTACACCACCACCAGCATCTTCATCCAGGAGCTGGCTGAGAACGGTGCCGAGGCGCCACCAGAGTGGTTCGGGCTGAACCTGGAGGATGGCGAGGACTCGGCCGAGGTGATCGACTCCAGCGACGAGGGAGAAGACGAAGAGGAGGAGGAAGGTGAAGAGGAGGCGCCAGAGGTCGCAGCGGACGGCCAGCATCAAATCAACCGCGCCTCTAACAACGAGCCACGCCCAAGCGAGCCGGCTGCTGCTGAAGGCGATCAAGCGGAGACCGACCAGCCGGCACCACCGACTCCACCATTCCGCCGAACCCGTTTGCTGCTTCCTAGGCTGCCATTTTACCTTCGTTTCTTCCTGCTTATCAGTCTCGACAAACTTGTTAACTTCGCACAATTCCACCCCCGGGGTGTATTTCAAACTCTTGTTGGATGTCGTCCAAGGGCCTTTTGATGTGTAAATATTTTTGTCGAGTACTATCTTTCCTTGCTTTCTGCTCTTTGTCTTTTTTCCTCTGCCGCCTTCCCTCGGTTGCCGTCTTGCCAGCCGAACAGCCGTTCCACGGACTATGGCTGGGTCAAGTACTTAGCCACTTTCGGGAAGACAAGTACTTAGCCGATTAGAGTTTTCTAGCAAGTTAAGTACGAGCCGGCCGGCCGGCTGGGAAGCCGTCTTGGACTATGTGTATGCTTTTGGGTCCTTAGCCATTTTCATGCAGACACCCTTTCTGCCTTAACTCCTGCCGAGCGAACAGTCACTCTACGAGCTACGGCTTCTGGCAGGAGAAAGCTTAGGTGCCAACTCATTACTTGTTCGGCTAGAGGAAGCATTTCATAGTACAAGGCGGCAAGTCCCCGGGTCGACTGGTCGAACCCGGTGCCAGACGGACTAATGAAATAACACAAATGACAGGCGTAATACTTATCATATAGATAAAAGACGACAAAGGGCTAGGCAATGGGAATGGTCTTGAGTGTAGAAGCCGGCTGATGTGGATTTGAAAGAAACTTCTGGCACCCTTTGCATTTTTGGACCAATCCTTGGCGTCTTCTAGAGCAGTCGACCAGAAAAAACCATGGCAGAAAGCTTTGGCCACGAGTGCTCTTGAAGCTACTTGGTGTCCACACTCGCCTTGATGGATATCTTTGAGGATTGCTTGTCCTTGCTCCGGCTCTGCGCAGTGCTGATAGACACCAGTGACACTGTGCCTCACAAGCTCTTTGTTGACTATGGTGTACGCTGCTGCCCGGTGTTGCACTTGCCGGGCCGAGATCTCATCAGTCGGCAGCTCTTTTTTCACCAAAAAGTTGAGGATGGGCTAAGCCCATGAAGGTGCTGCAATTTCTTCGGCTGCTAGGACTGCTACTTGCACGAGGGCGGTTGGGCTGGGAGGCGGC
The DNA here is from genome assembly GCF_018294505.1 of Triticum aestivum. NCBI lineage: Eukaryota > Viridiplantae > Streptophyta > Magnoliopsida > Poales > Poaceae > Triticum > Triticum aestivum. Next base: position 619,267,239 of record NC_057812.1, read on the forward strand.
GGGTTGGACTCGGCTGCCACTTGCTGAGTCGATGAAGTCCCCGGGCCAACTGCCGCAGTCTTCGGGCCGCCTGCCGAATTCCCCGTGCCGGCTGCTGGGGTCCTCAAGTCGGATCCGACTGCTTCAGGAGAGGCCGACACAAAGATGGAATCCGACTCTAGCGATGGTCTGACAGACGGCTTGAGGAGGTGTTGCAGGGCGACGCCGGCTGGTATTGCTTGCCGGGTGGAGCCGATTCGTGCCAAGGCGTCAGCTTGCTCATTGTCATTTCTTGGCACATGGAGGAAATCGCACCCTTCAAAGTATCCGCTGAGGTGCTGGACGAGGAAGCGGTAGCTTGCCATGTTTGCATCCTTGGCGTCCTAGTCACCAGACAACTGCTGGACCACCAGGTCGGAATCTCCATAACATAGGATCCAGCAAATGCCAAGTTCCTTGGCAAGCCGGAGCCTGTGAATGAGTGCTTCGTATTCATCAATGTTGTTGGAGGCGGCAAAGTGAATTTGCAGCACATATCTGAGCTCGTCGCCTTTGGGAGAGGTGAGGATGATGCCGGCTCCCAGACTGGTGCGCATCTTGGAACCATCAAAGTGCATTCTCCAATGAGTGGAATCTGGCACTGGCGGCAGGTACTGGGTCTCGGCCCAGTCAACGAGGAAGTTGGCTAGTGCTTGTGACTTGATGGCGGTGCGAGGCTGGTAGTAGATGGTGTAGGGGGCCAAATCTATGGCCCATTTGGCCACTTGGCCAGAGGCATCTCGGCTTCCAATGATCTTGGCAAGTGGAGCTGTGCAGACCACAGTGATGGGGTGTTCTTGGAAGTATGGCTTTAGTTTCTTGGCAGCAAAGTACACGCCGTAGCACATCTTCTGGTAGTGGGGGTAGTTCTGCTTGGAGGTGGACAACACTTCACTCAGGTAATACACAGGCCTATGGACTAGTAGAGCTCTGCCTTCTTCCTTGCGTTCCACTACTATGACCGTGCTGACCACCCGGCTGGTGGCGGTGATGTAGAGGAGCATGGGCTCCTTAGGAGTCGGTGCTGCCAGGACAGGCGGAGTGGTCAACATCTTCTTGAGCTGGAGAAAAGCTCCATCCGCCTTGTCGTTCCACTTGAAGAAAGTGGTCTTCTTCATGAGCTGGTACAGGGGAAGAGCCTTCTCGCCCAGCCGACTGATGAAACGGCTGATGGATGCCAAGTAGCCGGTAAATGTTTGCGCGTCCAGCAGTGGGGTGGGCACCTCTATCCTCTCAATGGCCTTGATCTTCACAGGGTTGCACTCTATGCCGCGCTCTGAGACCAGAAAGCCAAGGAGCTGGCCGACTGGCACTCCAAAGACGCATTTCTCCGGGTTGAGCTTGATCTGAAATCGGCGCAAGTTCTCAAAGGTCTCCTTGAGGTCTTCTAGTAGCATTCCTCGCTTCTCCGTCTTCACTACCACATCGTCCACATAGACGTGGGCGTTTCTGCCGAGTTGCTTGAGGAGACACTTCTGCATGAAACGCTGAAATGTGGCGCCGGCATTTCTCAGGACGAACGTCATGGTCAGGTAACAGAAGGCTCCAAATGACGTGTTGAAGGTGGTCTTCAGCCTGTCGACCGGGCTCAGCTTGATCTGGTGATACCCTGATTATGCATCCAAAAAGCTCAATAGCTCGCATCCGGTTGTGGAGTCAATCACTTGGCCGATTCTCGAGAGAGCAAATGGGTCTTTGGGGCATGCTTTGTTGAGGCTAGTATAATCAATACACATGCGCCATGGCTTGTTTTTCTTCAGCACTAGGACTGGGTCGGCTAGCCACTCTGGAAAGAATACTTCCATGATGAAGCCGGCTGCTAGAAGCCGGGCTATCTCTTCTCCAACAACTCTTCTCTTCTCCTCCGACAAGCGGCGCAAGGGCTGCCTGATTGGTTTGGCATCGGAACGGACGTGTAGCTTGTGCTCAACGAATTCCGTCGGAACACCCGGCATGTCCTTGGGAGACCTGATACGTCCATTTTGCATCATGCTTTTATATCGATATTTATTGCATTATGGGTTGTTATTACACATTATGTCACAATACTTATGCCTATTCTCGCTTATTTTACAAGGTTTACATAAAGAGGGAGAATGCCGGCAGCTGGGATTCTAGGGTGGAAAAGGAGAAAATATTAGAGACCTATTCTGCACAGCTCCAAAAGTCCTGAAACTTCACGGAAGTCATTTTCAGAATATATAAAAACTACTGAGCACAAGAAGTTCTGGAGGGGGGCCACACCCTGCCCACGAGGGTGGGGGGCGCGCCCTACCCCCCTGGGCGCGCCCCCTGTCTCGTGGGCCCCCTAGTGGCCCTCCAATGTCCATCTTCTACTATATAGATTCTTTCGATGAGGAAAAAATCATAAGCCAGCTTTCGGTACGAGACTCCACCGCTATGAGGCGAAACCTTGGCGGGATCAATCTAGGGCTCCGGCAGAGCTGTTCTGCCGGGGAAACTTCCCTCCGGTAGGGGGAAATCATCGCCATCGTTATCACCAACGATCCTCTCATCGGGAGGGGGTCAAACTCCATCAACATCTTCACTAGCACCATCTCCTCTCAAACCCTAGTTCATCTCTTGTATCCAATTCTTGTCTCTAAGTCTGGGATTGGTACCTATAGGTTGCTAGTAGTGTTGATTACTCCTTGTAGTTGATGCTAGTTGGTTTATTTGGTGGAAGATCATATGTTCAGATCGTATATGCATATTAATACTCCTCTGATTATGAACATGAATATGCTTTGTGAGTAGTTACGTTTGTTCCTGAGGACATGGGAGAAGTCTTGCTATTAGTAGTCATGTGAATTTGGTATTCTTCGATATTTTGATGAGATGTATGTTGTCTCTCCTCTAGTGGTGTTATGTGAACATCGACTACATGACACTTCACCATTATTTGGGCCTAGAGGAAGGCATTGGGAAGTAATAAGTAGATGATGGGTTGCTAGAGTGACAGAAGCTTAAACCCTAGTTTATGCGTTGCTTCGTAAGGGGCTGATTTGGATTCATATGTTTCATGCTATGGTTAGGTCTACCTTAATACTTTTGTTGTAGTTGCTGATTCTTGAAATTTTAACATATAAAGTTGCTAGCCAACTTGGATCCACAAAGCTCCCTCGATCTGGTACACTTCTGGACGTCGGATTGGCCATCAGACGCATTTGGGCCGTCAGATCTTCACTTCGTGGTCAAATCCAATTTTCACCCACGATCATTTTCATTGGCATATGACTGGTGGACTCATCTCGTGCGCTCATTGGTTGGGTGTGCCTTTCCCATGTCCCCGAGGGATTCGCCAGTCCCCTCCGCCCGCGCCCCACGCTCGACCTCGAGAACAAGCAAAAAGGTCAAACCCTAGCCGCCAAACCTTCTCGCCCGATCCCCGCGCCCCCTTCGCCTCGTCTCCTCCCTGTTCCATCCTCTCCCACGCCACTGCACCCTCTCCTCACACGCCTCAGCGCCCTGATGCCCTCACCTCCTCCCCGTGCCGCCGGCCCCCTTCCTTCTCTCCGCGCTAGAGCAGAGATGCGCCTCAGTAGGGGTAGAACACCAGGGCTCTCCCTAACCTCTCCTCTCCTTCCTCTCTCTCACATCCTTCCCCTAATTTCTTTGCTTTCTCGATCTGCAGTAGCAGCAGTAGCGTCTCCATGGGTGCAGTGGCGTGACGGCTCCCGGGCATGGATCCCCTCCTCTGCGTCCATCCTCCACCTCTCCGGTCGCCCAGTTGTAACGGTGAGCTCTCCCTTTCCCCGACTACGCTCCTCTCTCACATCAGATCGGATCGTACCCCTGATTTCTTTTTCTGTTGTCCGTAGCAGCAGCAGGCAACCTGCAGCAGCTCCTTGCTACCTTCCATGGACGAGCTCGACGGAGACGCCGTCCAACTCGACCACGGCCATGACTACCCCACGCACAAGGTCCCTTCCTACTCCCCCACCTTCTTCCATGGATCAAGACGCTACATACACTACTGCTGCTATTTTTCAAATGAATGAATGAAACTTCCTTCCTTATTTCTAGAGGAAGGTTGATTCATTTGTCAAATTCATTCCACCGAAGCCATCTGCTCCGTCCACCAACCCGCCCAGAAAGGTAGTTACAGTGAATTGATGTTCGCACCGAGGCCGGAGGCGAGAGGTGAGGGCACGGAGGTCGGTGGAAAGTGCTCAGCAAAGAAGAGGAAGGCGGCGGCGCTGGGCGATGGCTGCGGTTTACGCGAGAGTGAGGTGACCCGCCTAGAAAGGTAGTTACAGTGAATTGATGTTCATATGAACTTCAATGCTGTGAACTTTTTATTAGATCTGAGTTGCAATCCTCAATTTTTTTAGGTTTGAGTAGCAATGCTCCTGCTTTACTAGCTATGACATTTTCCATGATTTTTCTTCTAATATTGTATAGAGTCCATGAATGTGGGTTCAACTTGACGAGCTTTTTTCACCTTCCATCCTATTTTAAGCTCTGTTGATGGATGATTTATGCCATGTTTATGGAGGGGGAGGACGCCAACTACTAGGAGAAGGATCAGTTTAGCAAGTACAGGATGTAACTCTCTTATGATTATGGGTAGATGCCTCCTTTATTTAGTTACCAGAGTTGTTCACTATTGAATATGCAAATTCAGCATCCTTTATATAATGGGATCTTATGAACTCTTTTTGAAGATTGCTGAGAAGCGCAACCTTTTGATCTTCGAGAACCGCAAGTTTGCTGACATTGAAAATACATTCATTATGCAAGACGAATGGTGAGAACTGTGTTATTCCCTATCCTTCCATTTCTATTTGCATATTCGCATAGTATGCTTAGTTTTTTTCCTTTCAAGATGAATATTCTACACATGAGAGCAATATACTTGGTATTATTGATGCTCATATAATTCTTGGACCTGGAATTGTTGATGGCTTGAGGCTTAAGGTATGTTATGTGTTGCATACCTAATAAGTATTAGCAAGCTAATGTTGCAGCTTGACAGATGCTGTGATAACTTCTCCTTTTTCTGTTTGTTAATATCCACTTTGAACTGAGCAGCCATGATCCGGAGTTCCTCTATGTAGCTATGAGATGCATGCAGTTCGTTATTGTGTATCGTGTGCTAAAACATTGATTATTTGACAATGAACACATGGCAATGCCTTAACTATTCAACTTGCCTAGCTCAGTATTTTAACCAATAGAGAAGTTTTTTTGTTGCTTTCCCTTTTGTTAGATATTTTGCTTTCTGTATGTTGAGGGGAGATGGATATGGCCTCGGGACTAAACGCACAGACCACATGAAGTGATCTGATTGTAGGTAAAGTATTTTTTATTGGCAATGCTAATGTCTGGACCAGCTCAATGGTTTTATCTCTATGATGTTCAGTTTAGCATATTACATATACAAATGCATATATACAAATTGTGGTAGGCAACTCACTATTTAGACGAGGCGACTATTCTCTTGATAAGGAGAGTCCCACCATACTCATGTGAGAGTTAGGCGTGGTAGTGGGTAGTGCTTTCTCATCATCCATTATGTGTTTCTTTTGTCTAGCTTGAAGTTGCGTAGTTAGATAATGATTCGCAAATAGTCTTGTTTTTGGTCTCAGTACTTCAGGTTTAGTTTCCAATAAGTACTTTTTGACTCATGTGGTTTTCGGTCTTTTGACTATATGTGGTTTTCAATCTTTTCATCTCTCGGTTTACTTTCATTCTTAATTTATCCGCCTTACTATTCTCAATCTTGTCATTTTTATAGAGGGTGACAAACTTTTCATAATTATCAGTTGTAATTTTCTAGTGTCTGCTCTCTCTTTCTTCAATATGCACTTCTATCTTTTTTCTGTTTTCATTCGTTCTCTCTTTATCTTCAGTCCCTCAGTCTATCTTGGAGGTAGGAGATCGTTGTATAAGTCCTGTCACTATTTTCTATTTTATCCTAATTACTACAGCCATTGTTTGTATCTCTCTTCCCTGTGACGCGAGGAGATTTTAGCTGCTTTATTTATTCCATTACTTTTGTTCTCGATTTTTCTGGAGTCCTTTGCTTCACTCTTTTGCCCCTGATGGAAACAAGTCTACCTTTTTTCAGTTGCTTCATTTTTATGTTGCCTTGTGATTTTTTCTTTGAGTCTTCTTGATCATTCACATTTGATGTCTAGATAATTAACCTCTACTCCTATAACCTTTTCAGTCCTTGTTTAGTCATTATTTCCCCCTCTTTTTTCTGTATGTATATTCATAATGTTCATGCTTAGCTTCAAATGTGAATACTAAGTTCTCCATTCATTCTGTTACATGCATTCTGTTGCACACACTGTTTTCCGATCTATGTCGCTCTATAGGATGCATTTATTTTCCCCAGTTGTTTTCTTTTTGTTCTTGTGCTATTTTTCATAACTGGGACCATAACACTCACACTTTTTTGCATGTAGTCTATGTTCATCTAGAAAAACCAAAGGAAGTAGCTTGTCATTTGGATATCCCAAGCATGGACTGATGAGACTATGGTTTGGCAAGCAGTGGTCCACTAGGACTGAGTGACGAACAAGCACATGAATGGCCGCATCTTGTTCAAGCATGGATGGAAGAAATTTCTCCTGAAAACAGGACTTGAGGTTGGTATGGATGTACTTACATTCAAGATGACCTGAAACAACATGAAATTTGGCCTCCATGACCTCTGAGAGGTTCATAGTGTTGGGGAACGTAGTAATTTCAAAATTTTCCTACGCACACGCAAGATCATGGTGATGCATAGCAACGAGAGGGGGGAGTGTTGTCTACGTACCCTCGTAGACCGGAACCAGAAGCGTTAGCACAACGCGGTTGATGTAGTCGTACGTCTTCACGGCCCGACCGATCAAGCACCGAAACTACGACACCTCCGAGTTCTAGCACGTTCAGCTCGACGACGATCCCCGAACTCCGATCCAGCAAAGTGTCGGGGATGAGTTCCGTCAGCACGACGGCATGGTGACAATCTTGATGTTCTACCATCGCAGGGCTTTGCCTAAGCACCACTACAATATTATCGAGGATTATGGTGGAGGGGGGCACTGCACACGGCTAATATATCAATGATCAATTGTTGTGTCTTTGGGGTGCCCCCTGCACCCGTATATAAAGGAGCAAGGGAGGAGGAGGCCGGCCCTAGGAGGGGGCGCGCCAAGTGTGGAGTCCTACTAGGACACCCTAGTCCTATTAGGATTCCACCTCCCATATGGAATAGGAAAAGAGGAAGGGAAAAGGAGAAGGAAGGAAGGGGGCGCCCCCCTTCCCTAGTCCAATTCGGACCAGACCAAGGGGAGGGGTGCGGACACCCTTGAGGCCCTTTTCCTTCTTTCCCGTATGGCCCAATAAGGCCCAATACGTATTCCCGTAACTCTCCGGTACTCCGAAAAATACCCGAATCACTCGGAACCTTTCCGATGTCCGAATATAGTCGTCCAATATATCAATCTTTACGTCTCGACCATTTCGAGACTCCTCGTCATGTCCCCGATCTCATCAGGGACTCCGAACTCCTTCGGTACATCAAAACTCATAAACTCATAATATAACTGTCATCGAAACCTTAAGCGTGCGGACCCTATGGGTTCGAGAACAATGTAGACATGACCGAGACACGTCTCCGGTCAATAACCGATAGAGGAACCTGGATGCTCATATTGGCTCCCACATATTCTACGAAGATCTTTATCGGTCAGACCACATAACAACATACGTTGTTCCCTTTGTCATCGGTATGTTACTTGCCCGAGATTCGATCGTCGGTATCTCAATACTAGTTCAATCTCGTTACCGGCAAGTCTCTTTACTGGTTCCGTAATACATCATCCTGCAACTAACTCATTAGTTGCAATGCTTGCAAGGCTTAAGTGATGTGCATTACCGAGAGGGCCCAGAGATACCTCTCCGACAATCGGAGTGACAAATCCTAATCTCGAAATACGCCAACCCAACAAGTACCTTCAGAGACACCTGTAGAGCACCTTTATAATCACCCAGTTACGTTGTGACGTTTGGTGGCACACAAAGTGTTCCTCCGGTAAACGGGAGTTGCATAATCTCATAGTCATAGGAACATGTATAAGTCATGAAGAAAGCAATAGCAATAAACTAAACGATCAAGTGCTATGCTAACAGAATGGGTCAAGTCAATCACATCATTCTCCTAATGATGTGATCCCGTTAATCAAATGACAACTCATGTCTATGGTTAGGAAACATAACCATCTTTGATCAACGAGCTAGTCAAGTAGAGGCATACTAGTGACACTTTGTTTGTCTATGTATTCACACATGTATTACGTTTCCGGTTAATACAATTCTAGCATGAATAATAAACATTTATCATGATATAAGGAAATAAATGATAACTTTATTATTGCCTCTAGGGCATATTTCCTTCAGTCTCCCACTTGCACTAGAGTCAATAATCTAGTTCACATTGCCATGTGATTTAACATCAATAGTTCACATCACCATGTGATTAACACCCATAGTTCACATCGACATGTGACCAACACCCAAAGGGTTTACTAGAGTCAATAATCTAGTTCACATCGCTATGTGATTAACACCCAAAGAGTACTGAGGTGTGATCATGTTTTGCTTGTGAGAGAAGTTTAGCCAACGGGTCTGCCACATTCAGATCCGTAAGTATTTTGCAAATTTCTAGGTTAACAATGCTCTGCATGGAGCTACTCTAGCTAATTGCTCCCACTTTCAATATGTATCTAGATTGAGACTTAAAGTCATCTGGATCAGTGTCAAAACTTGCATCGACATAACCCTTTACAACGAACCTTTTTTCACCTCCATAATCGAGAAACATATCCTTATTCCACTAAGGATAATTTTGACCAATGTCCAGTGATCTACTCCTAGATCACTATTGTACTCCTTTGCCAAACTTAGGGTGGGGTATACAATAGGTCTGGTACACAGCATGGCATACTTTATAGAACCTATGGCTGAGGCATAGGGAATGACTTTCATTCTCTCTCTATGTTCTGGCGTGGTCGGGTTTTGAGTCTTACTCAACTTCACACCTTGTAACACAGGCAAGAACTCCTTTTTGACTGTTCCATTTTGAACTACTTCAAAATCTTGTCAAGGTATGTACTCATTGAAAAAACTTATCAAGCGTATTGATCTATCTCTATAGATCTTGATGATCAATATGTAAGCAGCTTCACCGAGGTCTTTCTTTGAAAAACTCCTTTCAAACATTCCTTTATGCTTTGCAGAATAATTCTACATTATCTCCAATCAACAATATGTCTTTCACATATACTTATCAGAAATGCTATAGTGCTCCCACTCACTTTCTTGTAAATACAGGCTTCACCGCAAGTCTGTATAAAACTATATGCTTTGATCAACTTATCAAAGCATATATTCCAACTTCGAGATGCTTGCACCAGTCCATAGATGGATCGCTGGAGCTTGCATATTTTGTTAGTACCTTTAGGATTGACAAAACCTTCTGGTTGCATCATATACAACTCTTCTTTAATAAATCCATTAAGGAATGCAGTTTTGTTTATCCTTTTGCCAGATTTCATAAAATGCGGCAATTGCTAACATGATTCGGACAGACTTAAGCATAGATACGAGTGAGAAAGTCTCATCGTAGTCAACACCTTGAACTTGTTGAAAACCTTTTTGCGACAATTCTAGCTTTGTAGACAGTAACACTACTATCAGTGTCCGTCTTCCTCTTGAAGATCCATTTAATCTCAATGGCTCGCCGATCATTGGGCAAGTCAATCAAAGTCCATACTTTGTTCTCATACATGGATCTCATCTCAGATTTCATGTCCTCAAGCCATTTCGCAGAATCTGGGCTCATCATCGCTTCCTCATAGTTCGTAGGCTCGTCATGGTCAAGTAACATGACCTCCAGAATAGGATTACCGTACCACTCTAGTGCGGATCTCACTCTGGTTTACCTACGAGGTTCGGTAGTAACTTGATCTAAAGTTACATGATCATCGTCATTAGCTTCCTCACTAATCGGTGTAGTAGTTACAGGAACAGATTTCTATGATGAACTACTTTCCAATAAGGAAGCAGGTACAGTTACCTCATCAAGTTCTACTTTCCTCCCACTCACTTCTTTCGAGAGAAACTCCTTTTCTAGAAAGGATCCATTCAAAGCAACGAATATATTGCCTTGAGATCTATGATAGAAGGTGTACCCAACATTTTCTTTTGGGTATCCTATGAAGACGCACTTCTCCGATTTGGGTTAGAGCTTATCAGGTTGAAACTTTTTCACATAAGCATTGCAACCTCAAACTTTAAGAAACAACATCTTAGGTTTCTTGCCAAACCATAATTCATACGGTGTCGTCTCAACGGATTTAGATGGTGCCCTATTTAACGTGAATGCAGCTGTCTCTAATGCATAACCCCAAAATGATAGTGGTAGATCGGTAAGAGACATCATAGATCGCACCATATCTAATAAAGTACGGTTATGACGTTCAGACACACCATTATGTTGTGGTGTTCCAGGTGGCATGAGTAGTGAAACTATTTCACATTGTTTTTAACTGAAGGCCAAACTCGTAACTCAAATATTTTACTTCCGCGATCATATCGTAGAAACTTTTATTTTTGTTACGATGATTCTCCACTTCACTATGAAAATCTTTGAACTTTTCAAATGTTTTAGACTTGTGTTTCATCAAGTAGATATACTCATATCTGCTCAAATCATCTGTGAAGATCAGAAAATAATGATACCTGCCATGAGCCTCAATATTCATCGGACCACATACATCAGTATGTATGATTTCCAACAAATATGTTGCTTGCTCCATTGTTCCGGAGAATGGAGTCTTAGTCATCTTGCCCATGAGGCATGGTTCGCAAGCATCAACTGATTCATAATCAAGTGATTCCAAAAGCCCATCAGCATGGATTTTCTTCATGCGCTTTACACCAATATGACCTAAACGGCAGTGCCAAAAATAAATTGAACCATCATTATTAACTTTGCATCTTTTGATTTCAACATTATGAATATGTGTATCACTACAATCGAGATCCAACGAACCATTTTCATTGGGTGTGTAACCATATAAGGTTTTATTCATGTAAACAGAACAACAATTTATTCTCTTACTTAAACGAATAACCGTATTGCAATAAACATGATCAAATCATATTCATGCTCAACACAACACCAAATAACACTTATTTAGGTTTAATACTAATCCCAAAAGTATAGGGAGTGTGTGATGATGATCATATCAATCTTGGAACCACTTCCAACACACATCATCACTTCACCCTTAACTAGTCTATGTTCATTCTGCAACTCCCGTTTCGAGTTACTACTCTTAGCAACTGAACCAGTATCAAATACCGAGGGGTTGCTACAAACACTAGTAAAATACACATCAATAATCTGTATATCAAATATACCTTTATTCACTTTGCCATCCTTCTTATCCGCCAAATACTTGGGGCAGTTCCGCTTCCAGTGACTAGTCCCTTTGCAGTAGAAGCACTTAGTCTCAGGCTTAGGACTAGACTTGGGCTTCTTCACTTGAGTAGCAACTTGCTTGCCGTTCTTCTTGAAGTTCCCCTTCTTTCCTTTGCCCTTTTCTTGAAACTAGTGGTCTTGTCTACCATCAACACTTGATATTTTTCTTGATTCCTACCTTCGTCGATTTCAGCATTACGAAGAGCTTGGTAATCGTTTCCGTTATCCCTTGCATATCATAGTTCATCATGAAGTTCTACTAACTTGGTGATGGTGACTAGAGAATTCTGTCAATCACTATTTTATCTGGAGATTAACTCCCACTTGATTCAAGCGATTGTAGTACCCAGACAATCTGAGCACATGCTCACTGCTTGAGCTATTCTCCTCCATCTTTTAGCTACAGAACTTGTTGGAGACTTCATATCTCTCAACTCGGGTATTTGCTTGAAATATTAACTTCAACTCCTGGAACATCTCATATGGTCCATGACGTTCAAAACGTCTTTGAAGTCCCAATTCTAAGCCATTTAAGCATGGTGCACTAAACTATCAAGTAGTCATCATATTGAGCTAGCCAAATGTTCATAACATCTGCATCTGCTCCTGCAATAGGTTTGTCACCTAGCGGTGCATCAAAGACATAATTCTTCTGTGCAGCAATGAGGATAAACCTCAGATCACGGATCCAATCCGCATCATTGCTACTAACATCTTTCAACTTAGTTTTCTCTAGGAACATATCAAAAATAAAATAGGGGAGCTAAACGCGAGCTATTGATCTACAACATAGATATGCTAATACTACCAGGACTAAGTTCATGATAAATTAAAGTTCAATTAATCATATTACTTAAGAACTCCCACTTAGATAGACATCCCTCTAATCCTCTAAGTGATCACGTGATCCAAATCAACTAAACCATGTCCGATCATCACGTGAGATGGAGTAGTTTCAATGGTGAACATCACTATGTTGATCATATCTACTATATGATTCATGCTCGACCTTTCAGTCTCCGTGTTCCGAGGCCATATATGTTATATGCTAGGCTCGTCAAGTTTAACCTGAGTATTCCGCGTGTGCAACTGTTTTGCACCCGTTGTATTTGAACGTAGAGCCTATCACACCCGATCATCATGTGGTGTCTCAGCACGAAGAACTTTCGCAATGGTGCATACTCAGGGAGAACACTTATACTTTGATGATTTAGTGAGGGATCATCTTATAATGCTACCGTGAATCAAAGCAAGATAAGATGCATAAAAGATAAACATCAGATGCAATCAATATAAGTGATATGATATGGCCATCATCATCTTGTACTTGTGATCTCCATCTCCGAAGTACCGTCATGATCACCATCATCACCGGCGTGACACCTTGATCTCCATCGTAGCATCGTTGTCGTCTCGCCAATCTTATGCTTCCACGACTATCGCTACCGCTTAGTGATAAAGTAAAGCATTACAGCGTGATTGCATTGCATACAATAAAGCGACAACCATATGGCTCCTGCCAGTTGCCGATAACTCGGTTACAAAACATGATGATCTCATACAATAAAATTTAGCATCATGTCTTGACCATATCACATCACAACATGCCCTGCAAAAACAAGTTAGACGCCCTCTACTTTGTTGTTGCAAGTTTTACGTGGCTGCTACAGGCTTAGCAAGAATCGTTTTTACCTACGCATCAAAACCACAACGATAGTTTGTCATGTTGGTGCTGTTTTAACCTTCTCAAGGACCGGGCGTAGCCACACTCGGTTCAACTAAAGTTGGAGAAACTGACACCCGCTAGTCACCTGTGTGCATAGCACAGCGGTAAAACCAGTCTCGCGTAAGCGTACGTGTAATGTCGGTCCGGGCCGCTTCATCCAACAATACCGCCGAACCAAAGTGTGACATGTTGGTAAGCAGTATGACCTATATCGCCCACAACTCACTTGTGTTCTACTCGTGCGAGGGAGTCCTGGATTAGGGGGTGTCCGGATGGCCGGACTATACCTTCAGCCGGACTCCTGGACTATGAAGATACAAGATTGAAGACTTCGTCCGGTGTCTAGAAGGGACTTTCCTTGGCGTGGAAGGCAAGCTTGGCGATACGGATATGCAGATCTCCTACCATTGTAACCGACTTTGTGTAACCCTAACCCTCTCCGGTGTCTATATAAACCGGAGGGTTTTAGTCCCTAGGACAACATACACAACAACAATCATACCATAGGCTAGCTTCTAGGGTTTTAGCCTCTTCGATCTCGTGGTAGATCTACTATTGCACTACCCATATCATCAATATTAATCAAGTAGGACGTAGGGTTTTACCTCCATCGAGAGGGCCTGAACTTGGGTAAAACTTCGTGTCCCTTGCCTCCTGTTACCATCCGGCCTAGACGCACAGTCCGGGACCCCCTACCCGAGATCCGCCGGTTTTGACACCGACATCATGCATATTACATCAACACATAAAACCTAGGCTCGGATGCTTTCATTGAGAGTTCCTCTTTGTCGTCGCTGTCAGGCTTGATGGCTCCTACGATCATCAATGGCGAGGCAGTCTAGGGTTAGACCTTCCTCCCCGGACAGATCTTCGTCTTCGGCGGCTTCGCACTGCGGGCCAATTCACTTGGCCACCTGGAGCAGATCGAAAGCTATGCCCCTGGCCATCAGGTCAGATTTGGAAGTTTAAACTACATGGCTGACATCCGCGGGGACTTGATCTTCGACGGATTCGAGCCACTGCCGAGCGCGCCGCACTGTCACGACGAGCATGATCTAGCTCTGCCGCCGAATAGTGCCCTGGAGGCCGCACCCGCATCGGCTTTGACCCTTAATTTGGAGCCAACTGCACCGATCGAGGATGGGTGGTTGGACGCCGTCTCGGGGGCTGCGATCCCAACGGCGATCGAGCCGAACACCAGCCCCGCACTCTGTGAGACTCGTGACTCCAAGGAGCCGGACTCCGAACCCTCCGCGCCCTTACCGATCGAATCCGATTGGGCACCGATTATGGAGTTTACTGCCGCGGACATCTTTCAGCACTCGCCTTTCGGCGATATTCTGAAGACACTGAAGTCTCTCTCTTTATCAGGAGAGCCCTGGCCGGACTACGGTCAGCAAGGTTGGGATTCGGACGACGAAGAAATTCAAAGCCCACCCACCACCCACTTTGTAGCCACTGTCGACGACTTAACCGACATTCTCGACTTTGACTCCGAAGACATCGACAGTATGGACGCTGATGAAGGAGACGATGAAGAACCAGCGCCTATCAGGCCCTGGAAAGCCACCTCATCATATGACATATACATGGTGGACACCCCAAAAGAAGGAGATGGCGATGGAACAGCGGAGGATGACCCCTCCAAGAAATAGCCTAAGCGCCTGCGTCAGCGGTGCCGCTCAAAATCCCTCCAAAACAAATACGGTGATTCCAGCACGGGAGATAATAATACTCCGGAATGTGCCGAAGAAAACCCCCTCCAGCAATATTTAGCACAGGAGGATGGAGAAACCAGCCCTCATGAGAGAGCGGCAGACAGAGAGGTCGAGGACGATAATTATATGCCTCCCTCCAAAGACGAGGCAAGCCTCTACGACGAAGAATTCGTCGTGCCAGAGGACCCCATCGAGCAAGAGCATTTTCAACGCAGGCTTATGGCCACGGCAAGAAGCCTCAAGAAAAAATAGCAACAGCTAAGAGCTGATCAAGATTTGCTAGTCGACAGATGGACTAAAGTCCTTGCGGCCGAAGAGCATAAACTCGAACGCCCCTCCAAGAGCTACCCAAAGGGCAAGTTGCTACCCCGATTAGAGTAGCAAGCACTTGATGCGGCCGACCGGCCATCTCGTGGCCGCGACAGAGAGGCCTCTCGGCCCTCCACTCAAGCCGCACCCCGTACGAAGGCACGGGAATATGCGCCGGACTTACGAGATATGTTGGAGGACAAGGTAAGGCAAACAAGATCGATCTACGGATCGCGGGGGCGCCCCACGGCTCGAGACGGTAACCGTCACGCCGGCCACAAATTCGACAGGGCCGAACACAGTAGACAAAGCTCATTGGAGCTACGTCGTGATATAGCCCAGTACAGAGGCGCCGCACACCCATTATGCTTCACAGACGAAATAATGGATCATCAAATCCTCGAGGGTTTCAAACCCGTAAATATCGAATCATATGATGGCACAACAGATCCCAGGGTATGGATCGAGGATTATCTCCTTCATATCCACATGGCCAGCGGCGACGATTTGCACGCCATCAAATACCTCCCACTCAAGCTTAAAGGACCAGCTCGGCATTGGCTTAACAGCTTGCCAACAGGATCAATCCGTTGTTGGGAGGACCTGGAAGCTGCATTCCTCGACAATTTCCAGGGCACTTATGTGCGACCCCCAGACGCCGATGACCTAAGTCGCGTAATTCAGCAGCCAAAGGAATCGGCCAGGCAATTCTGGACACGGTTCCTAACAAAGAAAAATCAAATAGTCGACTGTCTGGACACTGAGGCCCTAGCAGCCTTCAAGCACAATATCCGTGACGAGTGGCTTGCCCGGCACCTTGGACAGGAAAAGCCGAAGTCTATGGAAGCACTCACGACACTCATGACCCGCTTTTGCGCGGGAGAAGACAGCTGGCTTGCTCGTAGCAACAATATGACCAAGAACCCTGGTAATTCGGATACCAGGGACAATAGTGGCAGGTCGCATCGCAACAAGCAGAAGTGTCGCTGTAACACCCCGGATATATTTTTCCCAATATGTATTCCAACTCTTGCCGTTTCCGGCCTTAAGTTATTTTATTTTCTTGGGTTCGGGTTTTTGTCTCCTTGTGTTGTTGTCGTTGTCATGCATCTCATATCATGTCATCATGTGCATTGCATTCGCATACGTGTTCATCTCATGCATTTGAGCATTTTCCCCGTTGTCTGTTTTGCATTCCGGTGCTTCGTTCTTCTTTGGTGGTCATTTCTACCTTTCTTTCGTGTGTGGGGATTAAAAATTTCCGGATTGGACCCAGACTTGCCAAGCGACCTTGGTTTACTACCGGTAGACCGCCTGTCAAGTTTCATACCATTTGGACTTCGTTTGATACTCCAACGGTTAACCGAGGGATCGTAAACGCCTCGTGTGTGTTGCAGCCCAACACCCTTCCAATTTGGCACAAAACCCACCTAAACCCTCTCCATCATCTAGAGCGTTCAATCACGATCGCGTGGCCGAAAACCGCACCTCATTTGGACTCTCCTAGCTCCCTCTATGCCTATATATACCTCCCCCATTCCAAATCCGGATCTCTCCTCTTCGAAACCCTAAAATCCCAGATCCGCCGCAAACCGGACGTGTCCGGCCCGCGCCAGACAGTGTCCGCTCCCCCCGCGACCACCCACGGGCTGCCACGTGTCCCTCCGGCTTCCTCGCGCCGCCGGCCCGCCGGGCCCAAGGCCGGCCCCCTCCGTCCCGCGCCCGGGCCTCGCCTCCTCCTCCCGAGCGCCGCCTGACGCCGCTGCCCCCGCGCCGCCTTCCTCAATGTCGGGCGCCCCGCCGCCGCGTGTAGGTCGCCGCCCGAGCTCCGGCGACCGGACCTCCTCGCCGCCCCTCACCTCAAGTCCGGCTCCCCGGCCGCGCCGCCCCGCGCCGCCGACGGCCTCCGCCCGGCGTCCTCGCGCGAGCTCCGGCCGGCCTCGTCCCCTCCTCCGCGGCAAGTCCCATCTCCGGTGACCTCAAGTTCTCCGGCGAACCTCGGATTGCGTGCAGCTACAGTAACCCGCCAGATCTAGATCCGGAAACGGTTGACTTTTTACCCGAAACCCTAGCTCATATGCTCCTGTTCATTGCATCGTAACTCCTCATCCGTAGCTCTGTTTTTGGCATATAGCATATCAAAATGTTTGCCTCAGAGAGCACATCATTTAATTCCATTGCATCATTTTCGTTTGAGTTCATCTTGATGCCCGAAATGCTGTTAGAAGAGTGCTACTTGAGATAATTGTCAGATCTGCTGCTCCATTTAGATATTTGTCATTTTTGCCATGATTATTGTGTGCATGAAATGCCCATGAGCTCTACATGTGTTTTGTTAAGGGTTTTGCCATCTTTCCAGAGGTGCAACCCATGTATTTTTTTTGATGTATGTGGTGACTAGCACAAGCTTGCAAAGTGAGGCTCTTGGTAATGCTGATTTCAGGGATTTAGCATTTCCACTAAGTCCTTGAGCTGTTTATCTCATATGGCCATATGTTCATGTTGTTTCCGAGTGATCCCTGCCTCTTTTGAGGATGATCAGTAAGGATGTTTTGTTAATCTTGTAGTGCTCTATCCATCCATGTCTTTGTTTGCAATTATGTAGCACCCTAGCTTGAGTCAATTGAGCTCTACTTTTTCTACTTCGTGAATCTGGACAGATTGTCTACTTGTTAGCAATTTTGCCGAGGATGTTGTAGTTGATCCGTGCATGCTATGCTATTGTTCTTGCCATGTCTAGCTTGCATTTTGTGTATTATTGATGGGTGTATGCTTAGATTATCATGACTTGCTCTGTGGTGAGTGCATCGAGCTCGTAAACATGCCTACTTCATATCTATTTTCAGCATGTTCCAGTTTTCACTAAGTCTGAGAACTGATTATGTTTTTGCCATGTTCACATGCTTGCAAATGTATTTTCTGATCCCTTTTGGCTCAAGTTCACTAAGGGACTTTTGTTAAGCTCTTTGAGTAGCTCCATGCCATGCTTTACTTTGCCATGTTCAGGTCCTGTAGCATGTAGTTTTGTTGCTCCGAAGAGTGCTATCTGATCTGAAATTCCATACAAGTGTTAATTTCACTAAGTTTGAGATCTGTTTACCATATGCATTTTTGCCATGCTTGTTTGAACCTGTTAATGGATGAATTGGCCGTAGCTCAGTGCTAGACTTTTGTTAAGCATCATGAATGCATCCCTGCCATGTATTTTGATGCCATGTTTGAATGTTGTAGCATGTTCATCTCATTGCATTTAGATGACCACTTGCTGTAAATCGCAGAACGTGGCCATATTTGAATCGCTTGCCATTTCCAAACCGTAACTCCGATTCCGGCGTTCTTTATATCGTTTTCAAGCGATTTCATCTCATCTTTCTAGTGGCACACTTGGATTCCCAAGTTGAGGCCAGATTATTGCATTTGTCAAATCTTGCATATGCATCCCGCACCGCATCCCGCATAGCATACCATCTTTGCATCATATTGTTTGAGCTTACGTGGTTGATTGTGTTCCGTTTGCTTGTTTGTCTTGTTTGGGTAGAGCTGGGAGACGAGTTCGCTAACGAGGAGCCCGTTGAGTTTGCTTTCGAGGATCCAGTCAACTCTGACAACTTTGCAGGCAAGATGATCATACCCTCGAAATCACTACTATCTTTGCTTTGCTAGATGCTCGCTCTTTTGCTATGTCAATGCTACGATGCCTACCACTTGCTTTCAAGCCTCCCAAATTGCCATGTCAAACCACTAACCCACCATGTCCTAGCAAACCGTTGATTGGCTATGTTACCGCTTTGCTCAGCCCCTCTTATAGCGTTGCTAGTTTCAAGTGAAGATTGGAGACCGTTCCTTGTTGGAACATTATTTACTTGTTGGGATATCATTATATTGCCATGTTATCTTAATGCATCTATGTACTTGGTAAAGGATGGAAGGCTCGGCCTCTTGCCTAGTGTTTTGTTCCACTCTTGCCGCCCTAGTTTCCGTCATATTGGTGTTATGTTCCCAGATTTTGCGTTCCTTACGCGGTTGGGTTATAATGGGAACCCCTTGATAGTTCGCCTTGTTTAAAGCTTTTCCAGCAATGCCCAACCTTGGTTTTACCATTTGCCACCTAGCCTCTTTTTCCCTTGGGTTTCCGGAGCCCGAGGGTCATCTTATTTTAGCCCCCCCCCCCCGGGCCAGTGCTCCTCTGAGTGTTGGTCCGAACTAGAGTCCTATGCAGCGCCCCCTCGGGGAAACTCAAGGTTTGGTTTTAGTTGTATGGAGCGCTCATCTGAGTGTGCCCTGAGAACGAGATATGTGCAGCTCCTATCGGGATTTGTTGGCACATTCGAGCAGTGTTGCTGGTCTTGTTTTAACCTGTCGAAGTGTCTTGAAGAACCGAGATACCGAGTCTGATCGGAACGTCTCGGGAGGAGGTCTATTCCTTCGTTGACCGTGAGAGCTTGTGATGGGCTAAGTTGGGACTCCCCTGCAGGGATTTGAACTTTCGAAAGCCGTGCCCGTGGTTATGGGCAGATGGGAATTTGTTAATGTCCGGTTGTAGATAACTTGAACCTTAACTTAATTAAAATGAATCAACTGAGTGTGTTACCATGATGGCCTCTTCTCGGCGGAGTCCGGGAAGTGGACACGGTGTTGGAGTAATGCTTGCGCAGGTTGCCCTCTAGTTTCTCGCTCGCGCTTTGCATCCTCTTCTCGCCCTCTTTTGCAAACAGGATAGCCACCATATATGCTAGTCGCTTGCTGCAGCTCCACATATTTACCCTGCCTTACCTATAAGCTTAAATAGTCTTGATCGCAAGGGTGCGAGATTGCTGAGTCCCTGTGGCTCACAGATTACTATTAAACCAGATGCAGGGCCTGATGATTCCACTCCAGGTGACGCGCTTGAGCTCAAGTGGGAGTTTGACGAGGACTCTCAACGATACTATGTTTCGTTTCCTGATGATCAGTAGTGGTGCCCAGTTGGGGTGATCGGGACCGTGTCGCATGTTGGGTTATCTTTATTTTGGCATCGTAGTCGGGCCATGAGTGTTTGGATGATGTAATGTTATTTATGTACTTCATTGACATGGCGAGTGTAAGCCAACTATGTTATATCCCCTTTTATTATCTATATATTACATGGGATGTTGTGAAGATTGCCTAACTTGCGACATATGCCTTCAATGCGATTATGCCTCTAAGTTGTGCCTCGACACGTGGGAGATATAGTCGCATCGAGGGTGTTACAGTCTCATTAACAGCGACAATGCTGAGGATACGACAGTTAATGCCGGATTCAGAGGCTCTAAATCCGGTCAGCGGAAAAAGCCATTCAAAAGGAATCCTAGGGGCCCGTCCAGTTTGGACCGAATACTCGACCGCTTGTGCCAGATACATGGCACCCCCGAAAAGCCGGCCAATCACACCAACAGGGATTGTTGGGTGTTCAAGCAGGCAGGCAAGTTAAACGCCAAAAATGAAGACAAGGGGCTGCATAGCGATGACGACAAGGAGCCCCGACCACCGAACAACAGTGGACAGAAGGGTTTTCCCCCACAAGTGCGGACGGTGAACATGATATACGCAACCCACGTCCCCAAAAGGAAGCAGAAGCGCGCGTTAAGGGACGTATACGCGGTAGAGCCAGTCGCCCCAAAGTTCAACCCATGATCCTCCTGCCCGATCACCTTTGATCGAAGGGACCATTCCACTAGCATCCGTCATGGCGGATTCGCCACATTGGTTCTAGACCCAATTATTGACGGATTTCATCTCACTAGAGTCCTTATGGACGGCGGCAGTAGCCTGAACCTGCTTTACCAGGATACAGTGTGGAAAATGGGCATAGATCCCTCGAGGATTAAGCCCACCAAAACTACCTTTAAAGGCGTAATACCAGGTGTAGAGGCCAACTGTACAGGCTCACTCACACTTGAAGTGGTCTTTGGATCTCCAGATAATTTCCGAAGCGAGGAGTTAATCTTTGACATAGTCCCATTCCACAGTGGCTATCACGCACTGCTCGGGCGAACCGCATTCGCCAAGTTCAATGCGGTACCGCACTACGCATACCTTAAGCTCAAGATGCCAGGCCCTCGAGGAGTAATTACGGTCAATGGAAAAACCGAATGCTCCCTCCGAACGGAGGAGCACACGGTGGCCCTTGTAGCGGAAGTACAAAGCAGCCTCTCCAGGCAGTTCTCCAGTCCGGCCATTAAACGACCAGACACCTTCAAGCGCGCCCGGAGTAACCTACAACAAGACCGCCTGGCACGATTTGAGCAGGCGTAGCAATGTGGCCCCAACCCCAGCCCTCGCAAAAATGCGACACCAGTACTTCGCGTACATAACTATGCTCTAGAAATACCATGGGTACAGGGGAAGGGGCACCATCACGGCACGCCCGAAACACGGCTTAAACCGCACCAGGGGCTGCCGATTTTTTCATTTTCTCTTACTTTCAGGACTCCACACTTCGGAAGGCCTGTTAGGCAGTTCAATTGCCGCACAAACGATGCAAGAACCTGGGAAGCAGACAAGCCGCGCCGCATTACGGAACTCCCAGGTGGTCTCTATCACGAGTATACCTGTTTCGCATACTATTCCGTAGCTTGCCCCTGGAACGGACATGGTACATAGTCCAACCTTTTGCTTATCACATTATTTGTATCGTTCTGCTTTGATCGCAACCCTCTTTAATAAAAAGTGCATAGCTTTTGTCTATTTTTGCATTACTCTTTATATATATATGTTCCTTAACGACATATTGCACCCGTACACGTTGGTACGGCCTAAATACGCCAGGGGCTTTAGTACCCCTCAATATGGTGTGAGAAGTCCGAACACTTTAACAAGTGCGGCATCCCGAACTTATAGCATTATATGCATCGGCTCCGAATCATGTCTTGGGTCAATAGTTGGGTTTGCTCGGCTCCTATGTTTTGGAGCCTTACGTTCCGCTATATCGGTAAAGGTAGCACTAGGAGAACCACTGCGATTGTGCCTCAGTTGAGCTGGGTCAAGCACCTCAGTGGAGAAAGCTAAAACTGACTGTCATGATGAAGCGAGAGCTGGTCGCTGTTCGAGAGGTTTTTCGAGTCCCTAACGACTTATGCCGCTTAGAGCGAGGAGCCGGCTTTGTCCGGCCAAGGCGTGGATAGCGCCCCGAACTCGGTCTTCCGAATACCAGGGGCTTCGCCGAAATTTAAAATTATAGAATTCTATGGCTAAGTGAGAGTGTTCACGCATTATAGTCCGATTGCCTTGTTCGTTGGGCTAAGCGCCTCCCTCGAAGGACCCAAACATGGGAAAAAGAGCGCTCAGGTTTATCCCCGAACACCCCAGCACTAGCGGCACGGGGGCAGAAGCCGACGACTTGCCATCTTCCAGAATTGATAAACAGTCGCACAGAAGGTAATATTTTAAATTCCAAACAGCATTGCTTAGCGCATATGAACAAGTTTTCAACACAGAGGACAAAACGAGCAAGTTTCACTAAAAAATTACATCCCTAGAACACTCATCCGCCACAAGGCAGGCACCCTTCAGAACATCCTTATAATAATTCTCGGGCTTGCGGTGCTCTTTCCCCGGCGGTGGCCCGTCCTTCACAAGCTTCTCAGCATCCAGCTTGCCCTAGTGCACCTTAGCACGGGCAAGGGCCCTACGGGCACCTTCAATGCAGACGGAGCTCTTGATGACTTCGAGCCTTGGACAAGCCTCCACCAGCCGCCGCACCAGCCTGAAATAGCTCCCAGGCAGAGCCCCTCCAGGCCACAGCCAAACTATGAGGCCCTTCATAGCCTGTTCGGCCGCCTTGTGGAGCTCGAACAGTTGCTTCAGCTGGTCGCTCAGGGCACGGGGTGTCCGGCCTCAGCATACTGAGACCAGAACACCTTCTCTGTCGAGCTGCCCTCCTCGGCTCGATAGAATGCGGCGGCATCGGACACACTCCGGGGAAGATCTGCGAACACTCCTGGAGAGCTCCGGATTCGGGTAAGTAACAAGTAACTCATGTTTATGTGTTTGCTTTGCATAAAGAATGCCTTACCTGCCGCTATCTTCTTCACCTCATCCAACTCCTGGAGTGTCTTCTGGGATTCGGCCTTGGCAGACTTGGCATTTTCAATAGCCACCGCGAGCTCGGACGCTTGCGTCTTTGAGTCAAGCTCCAAACTCTCATGTTTTTCCATGAGAGCCTGGAGCTCTTGCCGTACCTTGCCAACCTCGGCCTCACACTTCTCCCGCTTGGTGCGCTCGGTGGCCGCCCTCTTCTCGGCTTCGACCAGCGCTTGCTTAAGGGTCGCCACCTCAGACGTGGCCCCTATAATAGCCATGATAATCCTGTCATTTTTTGCAATTGCATCTTTTTATATATATTTAAACAAGGTATTTCTTACCTTCATTGTCCTCGAGCTGCTTCTTGGCACGCCCGAGCTCTTGCTCGGACCGCTCGAGGTTCTGCTTTAACGTGTCCACTTCCGCAGTCAGCACGGCGGACACAAGCAGAGAAGCCTACATACGCATATTGACTCCTTTTTGCTAGACTCCTACGAATTTTAATTGATCCTCTATTCGGCTTTTCTTCCCGAACGCCAAACAGACCATCAGGGGCTACTGTCTATGCAGTAATATTATTTACACTTTCTTTACTTACCTCAAAGCCTGTTAAAAGGCTAGTACAAGCTTCAGTCAGTCCGCGGCGGACTGAACCTTCTGGACCACCGCACTCATAATGGTGCAGTGCTCCTCGTCAGTGGAGGCGCCTTGGAGCGTCTCCAACAGATTGTCTGATGCCTCCGGTTGGATGGGGGTCACCGGCACGGTGGGCTTGCTCCTCTTGGAAGGAGGTCCCCCGCCGGACTCTGGAACCTTTGAAGGTTCCGGAGTGGTGTCCGGCCTAGAGCCGGACTTGGAGCCCTGGGGGGTTTCATCCCCTTTACTCCTGGAGTCCGGGAGGACGCCTTGCGGCACCTCCAGGACCACCTCCTCCCGGCTTGGAACCTGTTGGGACAAAACTTCGGTGTCGTCCATAGGGCGGGGGGAGGAAGCCGTCAGAAGCGAGTTCACATCCGACGAGTCCAGTGAGCCGCTCGTTGACGCGTCGAGCCACTATTTGGGTGGGCTGCATAAACATATTCGACATAAGGGAAAGCTATGCAATAAACGAATACTATGAATTACTCTGGTATCCGGATACTTACGATTTTGCCAGGGGCTTGGCGCTAGGCAGCCACTCCTCTCCACTGTCGTCGGCGTCGGTGGAGTAGTCCGGAGGAAGGGTTTTCCCCTTCTTGGACCCTTCGGCCTCCCAAGAGAGGTCAGCCTTCCTTTTCTTCTCTCCTCCTGCTGGAGGGGGAGAGGCCTCTTCTTCTTCCTCCTCGTCTTCACGGGAGGAATGCGCCTCGGAACCGTTGGATGATGTATCCGACACCTCCTGGCGCCGGGCACTCTTTCGAGTCCCTGTGGCCTTTTTTGCGGCCTTCTTCTCCGGCACCACATAGGGTGCCGGAACCAGCAGCTTCGCCAAGCGAGCGTCCGCTGGGCCTTCGGGCAAAGGAGCCGGACAGTTGATCTGTCCGGACGTCACCTGCCAATCCTGTCAAAGGTAAGGGAGCTTAGATCCCGCATGGAGTCAAACTATGAAAAACTGATACCCTGTAAAAGAAAAAAAAAACAGCTTACCGCATGAGCGTGACGCTACGTACTGAATCCGCGATCCTCGGTAGCAGATGCGGGGGCCTCGGCGGCCTTGAAAAGCACCTTCTAGGCATCTTCGTACGTCGTGTCAAAGAGCCTGCTCAGAGTTTGGTGCCGCGCCTGGTTGAACTCCCATAGGTTGAAAGCCCGTTGTTGACACGGGAGGATCAGGCGGATGAGCATAACCTGGACAACATTGACAAGTTTGAGCTTCTTGTCCACTAGGGTTTTGATGCATGTTTGGAGTCCGGTCAGCTCTCCTTTTTTACCCCCTGACAGGCCCGTCTCCTTCTAGGAGGTGAGCCGCGTAGGGGGTCTGGATCGAAACACGGGGGCTGCGACCCATTCGGTGTCGCGTGGCTCGGTGATGTAAAACCACCCCGATTGCCACCCCTTGAGGGTCTCCACAAAGGAGCCCTCGAGCCATAAGACGTTGGCCGTCTTGCCCACCATGGCGCCTCCGCACTCCGCCTGGTTGCCGCGCACCACCTTCGGCTTGACATTGAAAGTCTTGAGCCATAGGCCGAAATGGGGGCAGATGCGGAGGAAAGCCTCACACACGACGATAAACGCCGAGATGTTGAGGACAAAGTTCGGGCCCAGATCATGGAAATCCAGGCCATAGTAGAACATGAGCCCCCGGACAAATGGGTGAAGAGGGAAGCCCAGTCCGCGGAGGAAATGGGGGAGGAACACCACCCTCTCATGGGGCCTAGGGGTGGGGATGAGCTGCCCCTTTTCAGGAAGCCGGTACGCAATGTCATTAGACAAGTATCCAACCTTTCTCAGTTTTTTGATGTGTCCCTCCGTGACGGAGGAGACCATCCACTTGCCTCCCGCTCCGGACATGGCTGGAGAAGGTTGAGATAGGGAGTGCGGACTTGGGCGCTGGAGCTCGAGTGCGCGAGAATGGATAAGCAAGGGAGGAAGAAGGCATAGGTGAAAAGGTGGATCCTTATCCCCTTATATGGGTGGACGCAACTACGTGTCCCCACCAGCCTGGTAAAATTCGCTTATCTCCAAGCGCCGTAATCAATGGCGCGGTTGGGTTACCCACGCCTGTATTCATGAGAATCCCGAAATAAGGGGACACGATCTCTGCTTTAACAAGACATGCCAAGGAAACCACCTCGCATGACGCACTGAGGTGGGATAATGAAACAACTTGGATAAAGGCTTGGTCGTGGTGTGTCACATTACGAAATACGTCAGCAGATTAGATTTGTGTAAATGTTATTCTCTCTATGGCAATATGTGGAAACTTATCTTGCAGAGCCAGACACTACCTTTGTGTTCAAAATCTTCTATGAAGTACTTGGAGGAGGAACCCGCCTTGCAATGCCGAAGACAATCTGCGCGCCAGACTCGTCATCATTGAAGCCTGGTTCAGGGGCTACTAAGGGAGTCCTACATTAGGGGGTGTCCGGATGACCGGACTATACCTTCAGCCGGACTCCTGGACTATGAAGATACAAGATTGAAGACTTCGTCCCATGTACGGAAGGGACTTTCCTTGGCGTGGAAGGCAAGCTTGGCGATACGGAATGCAGATCTCCCACCATTGTAACCGACTTTGTGTAATGCTAACCCTCTCTGGTGTCTATATAAACCGGAGGGTTTTAGTCCGTACGACAACATACACAACAACAATCATACCATAGGGTAGCATCTAGGGTTTTAGCATCTTCGATCTCGTGGTAGATCTACTCTTGTACTACCCATATCATCAATATTAATTAAGCAGGACATAGGGTTTTACCTCCATCGAGAGGGCCCGAACCTGGGTAAAACTTCGTGTCCCTTGCCTCCTGTTACCATCCGGCCTAGACGCATAGTTCGGGACCCCCTACCCGAGATCCGCCGGTTTTGACACCGACATCATGCATATTACATCAACACATAAAACCTAGGCTCGGATGCCACTGTTGGGGAACGTAGTAATTTCAAAATTTTCTACGCGCACGCAAGATCATGGTGATGCATAGCAACAAGAGGGGAGAGTGTTGTCTACGTACCCTCGTAGACCGGAAGCGGAAGCGTTAGCACAACGCGGTTGATGTAGTCGTACGTCTTCACGGCCCGACCGTTCAAGCACCGAAACTATGGCACCTCCAAGTTCTAG
The DNA here is from genome assembly GCF_018294505.1 of Triticum aestivum. NCBI lineage: Eukaryota > Viridiplantae > Streptophyta > Magnoliopsida > Poales > Poaceae > Triticum > Triticum aestivum. The sequence goes on from NC_057812.1 coordinate 619,294,301, forward strand.
CATACGTTCAGCTCGATGACGATCCCCGGACTCCGATCCAGCAAAGTGTCGGGGATGAGTTCTGTCAGCACAACGGCGTGGTGACGATCTTGATGTTCTACCGTCGCAGGGCTTTGCCTAAGCACCGCTACAATATTATCGAGGATTATGGTGGAGGGGGGCACCGCACACGGCTAAGAGATCAATGATCAATTGTTGTGTCTTTGGGGTGCCCCCTGCACCCGTATATAAATGAGCAAGGGAGGAGGAGGCCGGCCCTAGGAGGGGGCGCGCCAAGTGTGGAGTCCTACTAGGACTCCCTAGTCCTAGTAGGATTCCACCTCCCATATGGAATAGGAAAAGAGGGAGGGAAAAGGAGAAGGAAGGAAGGGGGCGCCCCCTTCCATAGTCCAATTCGGACCAGACCAAGGGGAGGGGTGCGGCCACCCTTGAGGCCCTTTTCCTTCTTTCCCGTATGGCCCAATAAGGCCCAATACGTATTCCCGTAACTCTCCGGTACTCCGAAAAATACCCGAATTACTCGGAACCTTTCCGATGTCCAAATATAGTCGTCCAATATATTGATCTTTACGTCTCGACCATTTCGAGACTCCTCGTCATGTCCCCGATCTCACCCGGGACTCCGAACTCCTTTGGTACATCAAAACTCATAAACTCATAATATAACTGTCATTGAAACCTTAAGCGTGCAGACCCTACGGGTTCAAGAACAATGTAGACATGACCGAGACACGTCTCCGGTCAATAACCAATAGAGGAACCTGGATGCTCATATTGGCTCCCACATATTCTACGAAGATCTTTATCGGTCAGACCGCATAACAACATACGTTGTTCCCTTTGTCATCGGTATGTTACTTGCCCGAGATTCGATCATCGGTATCTCAATACCTAGTTCAATCTCGTTACCGGCAAGTCTCTTTACTGGTTCCGTAATACATCATCCTGCAACTAACTCATTAGTTGCAATGCTTGCAAGGCTTAAGTGATGTGCATTACCGAGAGGGCCCAGAGATACCTCTCCGACAATCAGAGTGACAAATCCTAATCTCAAAATACGCCAACCCAACAAGTACCTTCGGAGACACCTGTAGAGCACCTTTATAATCACCCAGTTACGTTGTGACGTTTGGTGGCACACAAAGTGTTCCTCCAGTAAACGGGAGTTGCATAATCTCATAGTCATAGGAACATGTATAAGTCATGAAGAAAGCAATAGCAACAAACTAAATGATCAAGTGCTATGCCAACGGAATGGGTCAAGTCAATCACAGCATTCTCCTAATGATGTGATCCTGTTAATCAAATGACAACTCATGTCTATGGTTAGGAAACATAACCATCTTTGATCAACGAGCTAGTCAAGTAGAGGCATACTAGTGACACTCTGTTTGTCTATGTATTCACACATGTATTATGTTTCCGGTTAATACAATTCTAGCATGAATAATAAACATTTATCATGATATAAGGAAATAAATAATAACTTTATTATTGCCTCTAGGGCATATTTCCTTCACATAGGTCCTAATTGAGGTTGTCTTCCGTTGATTATTTTTATCGCTGCTATGTTAGCTCTTTTGTGAGGGTCCAATTTGGTGACCGCCTTAGAAAGAACAAGTTCTGGTGCCATTAAAATGAACAACTTCGAAGGCACAAATCCGAAGGTGGTGAACGGTCAAAGAATTAAACATTATATCTCAGTTAATCCTATAAATGTTGAAATCAATGTAATAGAAACCGTAACCCCGGAGGAATACATAAGGGACACTTTCTGGAACGTTTTAGACTCTGAAAAGGAATAGGTATGTGGTACGGTAAGTAAACCGTCTCCAAAACAGTTCTAACAGCAATTTTCCTCCGTTTTGGAATATTTAGAAAAATAGAAAAATAAGAAACAGTCCGGGAAGGACATGAGGTCTCCACGACGGTGGAGGGTGCACCCTACTCCCCTGGGCGCGCCCCCTACCTCGTGGGCACCTCTTGTGCTCTCCGGACTCCGTTTTCTTGCACGTTACGTATTTTGGTCGGTAAAAATTCATTATATAATCTCCCGAAGGTTTTGACCACCGTATCATGCAAAAATCTCCTATTCTTGTTTCGAGCTGTTTTCTGCCAGGGTTGTCAAAGCCAAGCATCATGTCGTATCCCTCCTCCTCCAATAATGAGGGCAATGATTCTTGGCTAATGAAGATACAGCTGAAGAGAGAAGAATCCATGGAGATCAACAAGGATGAAGGGATCAAGAAGGCTACGGAGGACCAAGTTCCGGAAACAGAAGACATCTTTCAACTTGATCACAATCTTCTTACCCCAACTGAGATTGAAGCTTTCAAGATGATTGAGCTAGCTCGTATACAAAACAAGTATCTCACACGTGAAAATATTTTGTTGAAGGAGCATATCATCACACTCAAGGGCATTATCCGCAAGTTGGAAGACCTCCTACGCTCGATGTGCGACTATTCATCATCACCACCATCTTCTTCACCAACTAAGGAGACATAATCACATGGGTATGGGCACTCCCCTTGGCAACTGCCAGGCTTGGGGGAGTGCATCGGTATCGTATCACCATCACTTCTATCTTTACCGTTTTTTTCTTTGTTCTATCCTTTTGATAATATCTTGATCTAGTAGAATAAAGTTTTAGTATGATCTAGTTCTGAGTTTTGCTTTATGATCCTTCTATGTAATTGAGTCCGTGAGCTATATATAATAAAGATTAGTGTTGACCAGGGCTTGATTATCTTGCTATGATCTTGAGAGAATAAAACAAAAGAGAAAGAATAAAAAGGAAATAAAAGAGATCCTATGGATCTTATGGAGAGTAATGAGCTCACATATAAAAAGTATGATGAATAAAAGTTGTTGAGAGTTGACAAACATAGTTTTGGTCATCGTTGCAATTAATAGGAAGTAATAAAGAAAGAGAGCTCTTCACATATAAATATACTATCTTGGATATCTTTTATGATTGTGATCACTCATTAAAATATGACATGCTAAAGAGTTGACGTTGGACAAGGAAGACAACGTAATGGGTTATGTTTTCTTACATCTGAGATAAATTATATTGTCATGGATCATCCAACATGATTGATCTTGCCTTTCCCCTCATGCTAGCCAAATTCTTTGCACCTGGTAGAGATACTACTTGTGCTTCCAAACACCCTTAAACCAGTTTTGCCATGAGAGTCCACCATACCTACCTATGGATTGAGTAAATCCTCCAAGTAAGTTGTCATCGGTGCAAGCAATAAAAATTGCTCTCTAAATATGTATGACTTATTAGTGTGGGAGAAAATAAGCTTTATAAGATCGTGTGACATGGAAGAAATAAAAGTGACGTACTGCATAATAAAGGTCCATATCACAAGTGGCAATATAAAGTGATGTTCTTTCGCATTAAGATTTTGTGCATCCAACCATAAAAGCGGATGACAACCTCTTCTTCCCTCTGCGAAGGGCCTATCTTTTACTTTTATCTCCTACCTTACATAAGAGTCTTGGTGTTCCTCACCCTTCCTTTTTACATTTTATCTTTTGGCAAGCACAACATGTTGGAAAGATCCTGGTATATATGGCTAATTGGATGTGAGTTTTCATGAACTATTATTGTTGACATTACCCTTGAGGTAAAACGTTTGGAGGCAAAACTATAAGCCCCTATCTTTCTCTATGTCCGATTAAAACTCCATACCCATAAGTGTTGCGTGAGTGTTAGCAATTGTGAAAGACTATATGATACTTGAGTATGTGGACTTGCTGAAAATCTCTTATATTGACTCTTTCCTATGTTATGATAAATTGCAATTGCTCCAATGACTGAGATTATAGTTTGTTAGTTTTCAATGAAGTTTATGATTCATACTTGAAATTGTGATTGAATTGTTACTCTAAGCATAAGAGATCATATGACAAGAATTATATAAGTTGCTATTCTAAGAATGATCATGATGCCCTCATGTCCGTATTTTATTTTTATCGACACCTCTATCTTTAAACATGTGGACATATTTTTCGATTTCGGCTTTCGCTTGAGGACAAGCAAGGTCTAAGCTTGGGGGAGTTGATACATCCATTTTGCATCATGCTTTTATATCGATATTTATTGCATTATGGGCTGTTATTACACATTATGTCACAATACTTATGCCTATTCTCGCTTATTTTACAAGGTTTACATAAAGAGGGAGAATGCCGGCAGCTGGGATTCTAGGGTGGAAAAGGAGAAAATATTAGAGACCTATTCTGCACAGCTCCAAAAGTCATGAAACTTCACGGAAGTCATTTTCAGAATATATAAAAACTAGTGAGCGCAAGAAGTTCCGGAGGGGGGCCACACCCTGCCCACGAGGGTGGGGGGCGCGCCCTACCCCCCTGGGCGCGCCCCCTGCCTCGTGGGCCCCTTGGTGGCCCTCCAATGCCCATCTTCTGCTATATGGATTCTTTCGATGAGGAAAAAATCATAAGCCAGCTTTTGGGACGAGACTCCACCGCCACGAGGCGGAACCTTGGCGGAATCAATCTAGGGCTCCGGCAGAGCTGTTCTGCCAGGGAAACTTCCCTCCGGTAGGGGGACATCATCGCCATCGTTATCACCAACGATCCTCTCATCGGGAGGGGGTCAATCTCCATCAACATCTTCACTAGCACCATCTCCTCTCAAACCCTAGTTCATCTCTTGTATCCAATTCTTGTCTCTAAGTCCGGGATTGGTACCTGTAGGTTGCTAGTAGTGTTGATTACTCCTTGTAGTTGATGCTAGTTGGTTTATTTGGTGGAAGATCATATGTTCAGATCGTATATGCATATTAATACTCCTCTGATTATGAACATGAATATGCTTTGTGAGTAGTTATGTTTGTTCCTGAGGACATGGGAGAAGTCTTGCTATTAGTAGTCATGTGAATTTGGTATTCTTCGGTATTTTGATGAGATGTATGTTGTCTCTCCTCTAGTGGTGTTATGTGAACATCAACTACATGACACTTCACCATTATTTGGGCCTAGAGGAAGGCATTGGGAAGTAATAAGTAGATGATGGGTTGCTAGAGTGACAGAAGCTTAAACCCTAGTTTATGCGTTGCTTCGTAAGGGGCTGATTTGGATTCATATGTTTCATGCTATGGTTAGGTCTACCTTAATACTTTTGTTGTAGTTGCGGATGCTTGCAATTTTAACATATAAAAGTTGCTAGCCAACTTGGCTCCACAAAGCTCCCTCGATTTGGTCCACTTCTGGACGTCGGATTGGCCATCAGACGCATTTGAGCCGTCAGATCTTCACTTCATGGTCAAATCCAATTTTCACCCACGATCATTTTCATTGGCATATGACTGGTGGACTCATCTTGTGCGCTCATTGGTTGGGTGTGCCTTTCCCATGTCCCCGAGGGATTCGCCAGTCCCCTCCGCCCGTGCCCCACGCTCGACCTCGAGAACAAGCAAAAAGGTCAAACCCTAGCCGCCAAACCTTCTCGCCCGATCCCCGTGCCCCCTTCGCCTCGTCTCCTCCCCGTTCCATCCTCTCCCACGCCGCCGCACCCTCTCCTCACACGCCTCAGCGCCCTGATGCCCTCACCTCCTCCCCGTGCCGCCGGCCCCCTTCCTTCTCCCCATGCTAGAGCAGAGATGCGCCTCAGTAGGGGTAGAACACCGGGGCTCTCCCTAACCTCTCCTCTCCTTCCTCTCTCTCTCACATCCTTCCCCTAATTTCTTTGCTTTCTCGATCTGCAGTAGCAGCAGTAGCGTCTCCATGGGCGCGGCGGCGTGACGGCTCCCGGGCACGGATCCCCTCCTCCGCGTCCATCCTCCACCTCTCCGGTCGCCCAGTTGTAATGGTGAGCTCTCCCTTTCCCCGACTACGCTCCTCTGTCACATCAGATCGGATTGTACCCCTAATTTCTTTTTCTGTTGTCCGTAGCAGCAGCAGGCGACCTGCAGCAGCTCCTTGCTACCTTCCATGGACGAGCTCGACGAAGACGCCGTCCATCTCGACCACGGCCATGACTACCCCATGCACAAGGTCCCTTCCTACTCCCCCACCTTCTTCCATGGATCAAGACGCTACATACACTACTGTTGCTATTTTTCAAATGAATGAACGAAACTTCCTTCCTTATTTCTAGAGGAAGGTTGATTCATTTGTCAAATTCATTCCACCGAAGCCATCTGCTCTGTCCACCAACCCGCCCAGAAAGGTAGTTACAGTGAATTGATGTTCACACCGAGGCCGGAGGCGAGAGGCGAGGGCACGGAGGTCGGTGGAAAGTGCTCAGCAGAGAAGAGGAAGGCGGCGGCGCTGGGCGGTGGCTGCGGTTTATGCGAGAGCGAGGTGACCCGCCCAGAAAGGTAGTTACAGTGAATTGATGTTCATATGAACTTCAATGTTGTGAACTTTTTATTAGATCTGAGTTGCAATCCTCAATTTTTTTAGGTTCGAGTAGCAATGCTCCTACTTTACTAGCTATGACATTTTCCATGCTTTTTCTTCTAATATTGTATAGCGTCCATGCTTGTGGGTTCAACTTGACGAGCTTTTTTCACCTTTCATCCTGTTTTAAGCTCTGTTGATGGATGATTTATGCCATGTTTATGGAGGGGGAGGACGCCAACTACTAGGAGAAGGATTAGTTTAGCAAGTACAGGATGTAATTCTCTTATGATTATGGGTAGATGCCTCCTTTATTTAGTTACCAGAGTTGTTCACTATTGAATATGCAAATTCAGCATCCTTTATATAATGGGATCTTATGAACTCTTTTTGAAGATTGCTGAGAAGCGCAACCTTTTGATCTTCGAGAACCACAAGTTTGCTGACATTGAAAATACATTCATTATGCAAGACAAATGGTGAGAACTGTGTTATTCCCTATCCTTCCATTTCTATTTGCATATTCGCGTAGTATGCTTAGTTTTTTTCCTTTCAAGATGAATATTCTACACATGAGAGCAATATACTTGGTATTATTGATGCTCATATAATTCCTGGACCTGGAATTGTTGATGGCTTGAGGCTTAAAGTATGTTATGTGTTGCATACCTAATAAGTATTTGCAAGCTAATGTTGTAGCTTGACAGATGCTGTGATAACTTCTCCTTTTTCTATTTGTTAATATCCACTTTGAACTAAGCAGCCATGATCTAGAGTTCCTCTATGTAGCTATGAGATGCATGCAGTTTGTTATTGTGTATCGTGTGCTAAAACATTGATTATTTGACAATGAACACATGGCAATGCCTTAACTATTCAACTTGCCTTGTTGCTTTCCCTTTTGTTAGATATTTTGCTTTTTGTATGTTGAGGGGAGATGGATATGGCCTCGGGACGAAACGCACAGACCACATGAAGTGATCTGATGGTAGGTAAAGTATTTTTTATTGGCAATGCTAATGTCTGGACAAGCTCAATGGTTTTATCTCTATGATGTTCAGTTTAGCATATTACATATACAAATGCATATATACAAATTGTGGTAGGTAACTCACTATTTAGACGAGGCGACTATTCTCTTGATAAGGAGAGTCCCACCATACTCATGTGAGAGTTAGGCGTGGTAGTGGGTAGTGTTTTCTCATCATCCATTATGTGTTTCTTTTGTCTAGCTTGAAGTTGCGTAGTTAGATAATGATTCGCAAATAGTCTTGTTTTTAGTCTCAGTACTTCAGGTTTAGTTTCCAATAAGTACTTTTTGACTCATGTGGTTTTCGGTCTTTTGACTATATGTGGTTTTCAATCTTTTCATCTCTCGGTTTACTTTCATTCTTAATTTATCCGCCTTACTATTCTCAATCTTGTCATTTTTATAGAGGGTGACAAACTTTTCATAATTATCAGTTGTAATTTTCTAGTGTCTGCTCTCTCTTTCTTCAATATGCACTTCTATCTTTTTTCTGTTTTCATTCGTTCTTTCTTTATCTTCAGTCCCTCAGTCTATCTTGGAGGTAGGAGATCGTTGTATAAGTCCTGTCACTATTTTCTATTTTATCCTAATTACTTCAACCATTGTTTGTATCTCTCTTCCCTGTGACGCGAGGAGATTTTTTGGGAGCTGCTTTATTTACTCCATTACTTTTGTTCTCGATTTTCCTGGAGTCCTTGGCTTCACTCTTTTGCCCCTGATGGAAACAAGTCTACCTTTTTTCAGTTGCTTCATTTTTATGTTGCCTTGTGATTTTTTCTTTGAGTCTTCTTGATCATTCACATTTGATGTCTAGATAATTAACCTCTACTCCTATAACCTTTTCAGTCCTTGTTTAGTCATTATTTCCCCCTCTTTTTTCTGTATGTATATTCATAATGTTCATGCTTAGCTTCAGAAGTGAATACTAAGTTCTCCATTCACTAGATTTTATTGTTTCATGAACAAGGTCTGGTTTTAACCTTAGGTTCAGTTACATGCATTCTGTTGCACACACTGTTTTCCGATCTATGTCGCTCTATAGGATGCATTTATTTTCCCCAGTTGTTTTCTTTTTGTTCTTGTGCTATTTTTCATAACTGGGACCATAACACTCACACTTTTTTTGCATGTAGTCTATGTTCATCTAGAAAAACCAAAGGAAGTAGCTTGTCATTTGGATATCCCAAGCATGGACTGACGAGACTATGGTTTGGCAAGCAGTGGTCCACTAGGACTGAGTGACGAACAAGCACATGAATGGCCGCATCTTGTTCAAGCATGGATGGAAGAAATTTCTCCTGAAAACAGGACTTGAGGTTGGTATGGATGTACTTACATTCAAGATGACCTGAAACAACATGAAATTTGGCCTCCATGACCTCTGAGAGGTTCATAGTGTTGGGGAACTTAGTAATTTCAAAATTTTCCTATGCACACGCAAGATCATGGTGATGCATAGCAACAAGAGGGGAGAGTGTTGTCTACGTACCCTCGTAGACCGGAAGCGGAAGCATTAGCACAACACGGTTGATGTAGTCGTACGTCTTCACGGCTCGACCGATCAAGCACCGAAACTACGACACCTCCGAGTTCTAGCACGTTCAGCTCGACGACGATCCCCGAACTCCGATCCAGCAAAGTGTCGGGGATGAGTTCCATCAGCACGATGGCGTGGTGACAATCTTGATGTTCTACCCTCGTAGGGCTTTGCTTAAGCACCGCTACAATATTATCGAGGATTATGGTGGAGAGGGGCACCGCACACGGCAAAGAGATCAATGATCAATTGTTGTGTCTTTGGGGTGCCCCCTGCACCCGTATATAAAGGAGCAAGGGAGGAGGAGGCCGGCCCTAGGAGGGGGCGCGCCAAGTGTGGAGTCCTACTAGGACTCCCTAGTCCTAGTAGGATTCCACCTCCCATATGGAATAGGAAAAGAGGAAGGGAAAAGGAGAAGGAAGGAAGGGGGCGCCCCCCTTCCCTAGTCCAATTCGGACCAGACCAACGGGAGGGGTGCGGACACCCTTGAGGCCCTTTTCCTTCTTTCCCGTATGGCCCAATAAGGCCCAATACGTATTCCCGTAACTCTCCGGTACTCCGAAAAATACCCGAATCACTCGGAACCTTTCCGATGTCCGAATATAGTCGTCCAATATATCGATCTTTACGTCTCGACCATTTCGAGACTCCTCATCATGTCCCCGATCTCATGAGGGACTCCGAACTCCTTCGATACATCAAAACTCATAAACTCATAATATAACTGTCATCGAAACCTTAAGCATGCGGACCCTACGGGTTCGAGAACAATGTAGACATGACCGAGACACGTCTCCGGTCAATAACCAATAGAGGAACCTGGATGCTCATATTGGCTCCCACATATTCTACGAAGATCTTTATCGGTCAGACCGCATAACAACATACGTTGTTCCCTTTGTCATCGGTATGTTACTTGCCCAAGATTCGATCGTCGGTATCTCAATACCTAGTTCAATCTCGTTACCGGCAAGTCTCTTTACTCGTTCCGTAATACATCGTCTTGCAACGAACTCATTAGTTGCAATGCTTGCAAGGCTTAAGTGATGTGCATTACCGAGAGGGCCCAGAGATACCTCTCCGACAATTGGAGTGACAAATCCTAATCTCGAAATACGCCAACCCAACAAGTACCTTCGGAGACACCTGTAGAGCACCTTTATAATCACCCAGTTACATTGTGACGTTTGGTGGCACACAAAGTGTTCCTCCGGTAAACGGGAGTTGCATAATCTCATAGTCATAGGAACATGTATAAGTCATGAAGAAAGCAATAGCAACAAACTAAACGATCAAGTTCTATGCTAACAGAATGGGTCAAGTCAATCACATCATTCTCCTAATGATGTGATCCCGTTAATCAAATGACAACTCATGTCTATGGTTAGGAAACATAACCATCTTTGATCAACGAGCTAGTCAAGTAGAGGCATACTAGTGACACTCTGTTTGTCTATGTATTCACACATGTATTATGTTTCCGGTTAATACAATTCTAGCATGAATAATAAACATTTATCATGATATAAGGAAATAAATAATAACTTTATTATTGCCTCTAGGGCATATTTCCTTCACATAGGTCCTAATTGAGGTTGTCTTCCGTTGATTATTTTTATCGCTGCTATGTTAGCTCTTTTGTGAGGGTCCAATTTGGTGACCGCCTTAGAAAGAACAAGTTTCAACTATTGCTAAAGCTATTAAATCAAAAGATTATTCTTACGGCAGGAGGTTTGCATCCAATCTCCTGAAGTTAATTTGTTAATATATGTGATCATGTACCATGTGGTCCATAGCATATAACAGCTTTGTAGTTGACATATGTGGCCAAAGATCTGTACTGAAACATATAGAGAAATCATCAGAGATTATACTATGAATGAGAATGGACTTGGAAATTGTGATAAACCTTCCTTTAGGTACACGCTAAGTCGGTAACTGTAATACAAGGCTTTACGAATCTATCAATTGAAGTGCAGATCAACCAAAATGTCATATGCAATGGTTGAAAGCTGAAGACTAAAGACCATGGAGAAGATTACACCATCTTTTATTCCAAGGAAAGAAACAACATGGTCACTTGACTTTACAGACAACCTACTACTATTAACTTCTGTTTAATTGATCGACATCGCATCTTTGTTATTAGATATATACTTAGGAACATGCCTATGAGTATATACTTAGTTTATGTATGCGAGACATTTTTGTTTTGTTTTTTTCCCTTAGTTCTATCCAGAAATGACTATTTGTGTCTTTCTATTTATTCTGCACTAGCCCTTTTTTGGAATTCCTATGTATTTCTGACTGAGGGAGTCCTAGGTTAGGGGTTGTCCGGATGGCCGGACTATACCTTCAGCCGGACTCCTAGACTATGAAGATACAAGATTGAAGACTCCGTCCCGTGTCCGGAAGGGGCTTTCCTTGGCGTGGAAGCCAAGCTTGGCGATACGGATATGTAGATCTCCTACCATTGTAACCGACTTTGTGTAACCCTAACCCTCTCCGGTGTCTATATAAGCCGGAGGGTTTTAGTCCGTAGGACAACATACACAACAGCAATCATACCATAGGCTAGCTTCTAGGGTTTAGCCTCTCCGGTCTCATGGTAGATCTACTCTTGTACTACCCATATCATCAATATTAATCAAGCGGGACGTAGGGTTTTACCTCCATCGAGAGGGCCCGAACCTGGGTAAAACTTCGTGTCCCTTGCCTCCTGTTACCATCTGGCCTAGACGCACAGTTCGGGACCCCCTACCCGAGATCCATTGGTTTTGACACCGACATTGGTGCTTTCATTGAGAGTTCCTCTGTGTCGTCGCCATCAGGAAGGATGCCTCGCCCCGTCTTTAAAGACGGCACCGTTGCTAAGGGAGCTTTGGTTGTCGGCCAAACCCTCTGGCTAGGTGGTTTTCTTATGACCGCATGTTCGGCTTCTGCTCGATGATGACCTCTCGAGCCATCAAAAACAATCTTCATGTCAGCTCGGAACTAACTGATAATAGAAGAGTTCAAGGGTTACTAACCTTAAAATTGTCTATATATTATAAATGACTAACTGATAATAGCAGAGTTCAAGGGTTTGTTATGTTCTGCAATTAGCATTCATCAGGAACCAAATGGCAACCCTCCAAACTTTTCAGCAACTTATTCCTATGTTTGGTGTCCTTTGATAATTGATAGTATGTTTCTCTTTAGATATATACCTGAGTACTACACTTTTAACTTATACGTCCATGCTCGTGCTTGAAGATTGTTGTCATGTTTTTGTGTGTTGTGCTGTCGCATACTATTATCTGAAGCACCCCACTTAAATGGGTAGGATTACAGGGAACATGCCTACTATGGATATGGAGCTCATTACATGGCGGATCAGTGCAAGTTACACGCTTCATGGGAAAGATAGGAAGAAATTCCTGCTTTGGTGTGATGGTGGTCTATCCAAACTGGAGAGAGGAATGCGTTGATTTTTGACAACCAGATTACGTTGATTCTGAGGTTATGAGTCAGCTGAAAGCTAATGGCTACTGGTTAGGAATCATTTAGGTCCTGGTCGTCTTTTGGACCTGCTTTAGTTGTACTCCCTCCGTTTCATAATAGATGACTCAACTTTGTACTAAGTTTAGTACAAAATTAGTATAAAGTTGGATCATCTATTTTGGAACGAAGGGAGTACTTGGCAGTTTCTCTGCGTTTTTCTAGACTACTTGTCGTTGAGTGCTGACCACCCTCTGTTGTTTCTCTGTCATGCAACTCTCCTACATGGTTAAAAAACTAATTTAGACATTTTGTTTCTTTGACCGTTACTCATTTCTCTTATCCTTGTTGTATCAAATCAATTGTATCATCATTGATGGCCGTTTTTCTTTCTTTCCGTGATCTTTTTTTAGCAGAATGAGATGTGGCATAAACTCCTCCGAAATGTTTGGTTACCTTCAAACAATTTATTAGCTAACTAATTTTGGTTGTTGTTGCACACAATACAATTGTACTTTGTTGTTGCCATCTTGCCTTTTATGTGAGCTTAACTCTACAATAAATTAAACTTTTACATAGAAAGCCAATTTCTTATCGTTTGTAGTTGCTCAAATACATAGTTATTGAAAAATACAAATATTTTCAATGAGCACATGGCTTTAAATGGGTCTCTGCGCCATTTGGCGCAACTGGTCATCTAGTAGAGGTTAATTATAAGTGGGATGCTTGTCCAAGTAAGGGCAGTACCCAAGCACCGGTCCACCCACATACCAAATTATCAAAGTACCGAACGCGAATCATATGAATGTGATGAAAACTAGCTTGACGATAATTCCCATGTGTCCTCGGGAGAGCTTTTCTCTATATAAGAATTTGTCCAAGCTTGTCCTTTGCTACAAAAAGGATTGGGCCACCTTGCTGCACTTTATTTACTTTTGTTACTTGTTGCTCGTTACAAATTATCTTATCAAAAAACTATTTGTTACCTATAATTTTAGTGCTTGCAGAGAATACCTTGCTGAAAACCGCCTATCATTTCCTTCTGCTCCTCGTTGGGTTCGACACTCTTACTTATCGAAAGGACTACAATAGATCCCCTATACTTGTGGGTCATCAAGACCATGCAAAGATGTTCCGATTCTCATAGAGGAAATCGATGAGCTGCCTTCCTATTTGCTGTCAAGGTTTGCACCTATGACAACGTGCCTCTCCGGGTGCTCCGGGTCCAAGGGTATCTTCTTTGTTTCGTTTTCCGACTTGAACAAGCCCTCGACTTCCGACTCCTTGGGGTTGGGTGATATTTCCGGCTGCTTGCCGGCCATCGCCACAACCCGGTCAAGGAGCCGCTTCTCAGCCGTGATCACAAGGGACTCAGCTAACCGGCTGCTCTCTGCTGTGCAGGTGGACGACTTCTTGTAGTCCCCTACCACGGTCAGGATTCCCTTGGAGCTCGGCATCTTCATCTTCAGGTAAGCATAGTGGGGGACCACCATGAACTTGGCCAGGGCAGGCCGGCCAAGTAATGCATGATAAGGGCTCTCAAGGTCCACCACCTCAAACCAGACTGGCTCTCGGCAGAAATGATTTTTTCCCCAAAGAGGACATCTATCATAGTCTTGCCGATTGGTGAGCACGGAAGGCCAGGAACTATGCCATGGAAAACTGTCTGGCTGGGCTGAAGATGTCTCTGCTTGATTCCCAACTTCTCCATGGTATCTTTGTACATAATGTTGATGCTGCTGCCGCCATCTATCAGAACTTGGGAGAAGCGAGCAGCTCGCCTCTCTATGGCAAACGTGGCATCCAACACCAGAGCATATGAGCCGGGATTGGGCATCACCTCCGGATGGTCGGCTCTGCTCCAGCTGATGGGCTTCTCAGACCAATGCATGAATTCCGGGGTCTCTGATGCCACCACATTTACTTTTAGTCGCTGATACGTCTCCAACGTATCTATAATTTTTGATTGCTCCATGCTATATTATCTACTGTTTTGGACTATATTGGGCTTTTTTCCACTTTTACATTATTTTTGGGACTAACCTATTAACTGGAGGCCCAGCTCAGAATTGCTGTTTTTTTTTTGCCTATTTCAGTGTTTTGGAGAAACAGAATATCAAATGGAGTCCAAACAGAATGAAACCTTCGGGAACGTGATTTTCTCACCGAACGTGATCCAGGAGACTTGGACCCTAGGCCAAGGCATCAGAGAGGCGGACACGAGGGTGGGGGCGCCCCCCCCCCCTAGGGCGCCCCCTACCTCGTGGGCCCCTCGAAGCTCCACCGACGTACTTCTTCCTCCTATATATACCTACGTACCTGCAACTTTCTGTATCCACGAGATCCCATCTTGGGGCCTGTTCCGGAGCTCCGCCGGAAGAGGGCCGTTATCACGGAGGGCTTCTACATCATCATAGCCTCTCCGATGAAGTGTGAGTAGTTTACTTCAGACCTTCGGGTCCATAGTTAGTAGCTAGATGGCTTCTTCTCTCTTTTTGGATCTCAATACAAAGTTCTCCCCCTCTCTCGTGGAGATCTATTCGATGTAATCTTCTTTTTGCGGTGTGTTTGTTGATACCGATGAATTGTGGGTTTATGATCAAGTCTATATATGAATAATATTTGAATATTCTCTGAATTCTTTTATGCATGATTGGTTATCTTTGCAAGTCTCTTCGAATTATCCGTTTGGTTTGGCCAACTAGATTGGTAGTTCTTGCCATGGGAGAAGTGCTTAGCTTTGGGTTCGATCTTGCGGTGTCCTTTCCCAGTGACAGAAGGGGCAGCAAGGCACGTATTGTATCGTTGCCATCGAGGATAACAAGATGGGGTTTATTTCATATTGCATGAATTTATATCTCTACATCATGTCATCTTGCTTAAAGCGTTAATCTGTTTTTAACTTAATACTCTAGATGCATGCTGGATAGCGGTCGATGAGTGGAGTAATAGTAGTAGATGCAGAATCATTTCGGTCTACTTGTCATGGACGTGATGCCTATATACATGATCATGCCTAGATATTCTCATAACTATGCTCAATTCTGTCAATTGCTCAACAGTAATTTGTTCACCCACCGTAGAATACTTATGCTCTTGAGAGAAGCCACTAGTGAAACCTATGGCCCCCGGGTCTATTCTCATCATATTAATCTCCATCACTTTAATCTTGCTTTGCTTTTTTACCTTGATTTTACTTTTCACTTTGCATCTTTATACTAAAAATACCAAAAATATTATATCTATTAGATCTCACTCTTGTAAGTGACCGTGAAGGGATTGACAACCCCTAATCGCGTTGGTTGCGAGTAGCTATTGTTTTGTACAGGTACGAGGGACTTGAGCGTGGCCTCCTACTAGATTGATACCTTGGTTCTCAAAAATTGAGGGAAATACTTACGCTACTCTGCTGCATCATCCCTTCCTCTTCGGGGAAATCCAACGCAAGCTCAAGAGGTAGCAAGAAGGATTTCTGGCGCCATTGCCAGGGAGTCTACGCAAAAAGTCAACATACCAAGTACCCATCATAATCCCTATCTCTCGCATTACATTATTTGCCATTTGCCTCTCGTTTTCCTCTCCCCACAATTCACCCTTGCCGTTTTATTCGCCCTCTCTCTCTCTATCCTCCCTCTCCTTTTGCCTCGTTTGCCCGTTTGTTTTTGTTTGCTCGTGTGCTAATTTGTTTACTTGTCATCATGGCTAGTCTCATATCTTCTCCGTTGTCTCCCGAGAATGAAGTTCTAAATTTTAAACAAAGGGAGGGAGAAAATCTAAAAGATGCTTGGTATAGAATTTGCAATGCTCAAAATAGATCTACCAGGAAGCAATCTACTTCAGTTCTTCTCCACAATTTTTATGTAGGTGTTAATCCTTGGTATAGATATATCCTCGATACCATTATCGGAGGGAACTTCTTGGGTAGCCATACTTTTGATTCTTATAATGCTATGCTAGATTTATTTGGCTCACCACCTCTTTTGGTTAATGGAACCATGTTAACTTTGGAGCATGTTATGCAAAGACTTGAAATTATTGAAAATAAAGTTGCTACTATTGAATTAATTGAAAATCTAGATAAAAAGATCCACAATCAAATTACTCAATATGGATCTAAGGTAGGAATGACTTTGAAGAATATCAAGGAAAAGGAACCCATAGTTAATGAGAAGATAAACTTAGATTTTACTAGAATTGATAAACTTGAGGGTATCATTACAAACTTGGGAACCGCTTTTTCTTCCGTAAATAACACTCCAAGTCCTCCTACTAAAATTGCCAAGCTTATGTATGTTCCTAAAAATAAGGGTGAATCATCTAGTAAGGAAACTGTGGATCTTAAATCTATAAGTATTCATCCGAATCTTTTTGCTATCATTGAGGAACCAATTGTTAAAAATGAATTTTTCGATCTTGCGCCTAAAAAATTGATAATCACTAGAAAGAAAGAAATTCCTAAGGGAAATAGATGCCTAATCAAAGAATTGCCTACCAAAGATGGCAATACCTAGATCTATCTTCTCTTCTATGCCTAGCTAGGGGCGTTAAACGACAGCGCTTGTTGGGAGGCAACCCAATTTTATTTTTATTCCTTGATTTTTGCTCCTGTTTAGTAATAAATAAATTATCTAGACTCTTTTTTGGTTGTGTTTTTTGTGTTTAATTAGTGTTTGTGCCAAGTAGAACCGTTGGGAAGACTTGGGGAAAGTCTTGTTGAACTTGCTGTAATAAACAGAAACTTTAGCGCTCACGAGAACTGCTGTCATTTTTATTTGGAGAGCGATATTTAGTTAATTCTTTTTGCAGATGATTAATAGATAAATTACTCACGTCCAGCAATTTATTTTAGAATTTTTGGGGTTCCAGATCTTGCGATAGCTACAGATTACTACATACTATTCTGTTTTTGACAGATTCTGTTTTTCATGTGTTGTTTGCTTATTTTGATGAATCTATGGTTAGTAAAATAGTTTATAATCCATAGAGAAGTTGGAATACAGTAGGTTTAACACCAATATAAATAAAGAATGAGTTCATTACAGTACCTTGAAGTGGTCTTTTGTTTTCTTTCGCTAACGGAGCTCACGGGTTTTCTACCTTAAGTTTTGTGTTGTGAAGTTTTCAAGTCTTGGGGAAGGATTTGATGGATTATGGAACAAGGAGTGGCAAGAGCCTAAGCTTGGGGATTCCCGTGTCACCCCCAAGATAATCTAAGGACACCTAAAAGCCAAAGCTTGGGGATGCCCAAGCATCCCCTCTTTCGTCTACTTCTATCGGTAACTTTACTTGGAGCTATATTTTTATTCACCACATGATATGTGTTTTGCTTGGAGCGTCTTGTATTATTTGTGTCTTTGCTTGTTAGTGTGCCACAATCATCCTTTCTGTACATACCTTTTGAGAGAGCCATACATGAATTAGAATTTGATAGAATACTCTATGTGCTTCACTTATATGTTTTGAGCTAAGTAGTTTTGCTCTATGTGCTTCACTTATATCTTTTGAGCGTTATAATTTTGCTCTATGTGCTTCACTTAGATCTTTTAGCGCACGGTGGTGGACTTATTTTAAAGAAACTATTGATCTCTCATGTTTCACTTAAATTATTTTAAGAGTCTCTTAATAGGATGGTAATTTGCTTAATAATAATATGCTTGGTATTCAAGATTTGTGAAACTTTCTTTTGAGTGTGTTGAATACTAAGAAAAGATTGAAGCATGATAATTGTTTTCAGATATGGAGGTGATAATATTAAAGTCATGCTAGTTGAGTAGTTGTGAATTTGAGAAATACATGTGTTGAAGCTTATGATTCCCGTAGCATGCACGTATGGTGAACCGTTATGTGATGAAGTCGGAGCATGATTTATTTATTGATTATCTTCCTTATGAGTGGCGGTCGGGGACAAGCGATGGTCTTTTCCTACCAATCTATCCCCCTAGGAGCATGCGCATAATACTTTGCTTTGATAACTTCTAGATTTTTGCAATAAGTATATGAGTTCTTTATGACTAATGTTGAGTCCATGGATTATATGCACTTTTTCCCATCCTTCGACCACTGCTAGCCTCTCTAATACCGCGCACCCTTCGCCGGTATCATACACCCACCATATAGCTTCCTCAAAACAGCCACCATACATACCTATTATGGCATTTCCATAGCCATTCCGAGATATATTGCCATGCAACTTTCCACCGTTCCATTTATTATGACACACTCCATCATTGTCATATTGCTAGCATGATCATGTAATTGACATCGTATGTGTGGCAAAGCCACCGTTCATAATTCTTTCATACATGTCACTCTTGATTCATTGCATATCCCGGTACACCGTCGGAGGCATTCATATAGAGTCATATTTTGTTCTAAGTATCGAGTTGTAATTGTTGAGTTGTAAGAAAAATAAAAGTGTGATGATCATCATTATTAGAGCATTGTACCAGTGAGGAAAGGATGATGGAGACCATGATTCCTCCACAAGTCGGGATGAGACTCCGGACGAAAAAAAAGAGGCCATAAAAAAAGAGAAGGACCAAATAAAAAAATGAGAGAAAAAGAGAGAAGGGACAATGTTAGTATCCTTTTACCACACTTGTGCTTCAAAGTAGCACCATGTTCTTCATAGTAGAGAGTCTCTCATGTTATCACTTTCATATACTAGTGGGAATCTTTCATTATAGAACTTGGCTTGTATATTCCAATGATGGGCTTCCTCAAATTGCCCTAGGTCTTCATGAGCAGGCAAGTTAGATGCACACCCACTTAGTTTCCTTTTGAGCTTTCATATACTTATAGCTCTAGTGCATCCGTTGCATGGCAATCCCTACTCACTCACATTGATATCTATTGATGGGCATCTCCATAGCCCGTTGATACGCCTAGTTGATGTGAGAATATCTTCCCATCTTTTTGTCTTCTCCACAACCACCATTCTATTCCACATACAGTGCTATATCTATGGCTCACGCTCATGTATTGCATGAAGATTGAATTTTTTTTGAAAAAGTTAGAGTATGAAACAATTGCTTGGCTTGTCATCGGGGTTGTGCATGATTTAAATACTTTGTGTGGTGAAGATAGAGCATAGCTAGACTATATGATTTTGTAGGGATAACTTTCTTTAGCCATGTTATTTTGAGAAGACATAATTTCTTTGTTAGTATGCTTGAAGTATTAGTACTTTTATGTCAATATAAGCTTTTGTCTTGAACCTTTCTAATCTGAATATTCATATCACAATTAAGAATATTTGCATTGAAATTATGCCAAGTAGCACTCCGCATCAAAAATTCTCTTTTTATCATTTACCTACTCGAGGACGAGCAGGAATTAAGCTTGGGGATGTCTGATACGTCTCCAACGTATCTATAATTTTTGATTGCTCCATGCTATATTATCTACTGTTTTGGACTATACTGGGCTTTATTTTCCACTTTTATATTATTTTTGGGACTAACCTATTAACCAGAGGCCCAGCCCAGAATTGCTGTTTTTTGCCTATTTTAGTGTTTCGGAGAAACAAAAGATCAAACGGAGTCCAAACGGAATGAAACCTTCGGGAACGTGATTTTCTCACCGAACGTGATCCAGGGACTTGGACCCTACGCCAAGGCATCAGAGAAGCGGTCACGAGGGTGGGGGCGCGCCCCCTGCCTCGTGGGCCCCTCGAAGCTCCACCGACGTACTTCTTCCTCCTATATATACCTATGTACCCCTAAACAATCAGAACAGGAGCCAAAAACCTAATTCCACCGCCGCAACTTTCTGTATCCACGAGATCCCATCTTGGGGCCTGTTCCGGAGGTCCACCGGAAGAGGGCCGTTATCACGGAGGGCTTCTACATCATCATAGCCTCTCCGATGAAGTGTGAGTAGTTTACTTCAGACCTTCGGGTCCATAGTTAGTAGCTAGATGGCTTCTTCTCTCTTTTTGGATCTCAATACAAAGTTCTCCCCCTCTCTCGTGGAGATCTATTCGATGTAATCTTCTTTTTGCGGTGTGTTTGTTGAGACCGATGAATTGTGGGTTTATGATCAAGTCTATCTATGAATAATATTTGAATCTTCTCTGAACTCTTTTATGCATGATTGGTTATCTTTGCAAGTCTCTTCGAATTATCCGTTTGGTTTGGCCAATTAGATTGGTAGTTCTTGCCATGGGAGAAGTGCTTAGCTTTGGGTTCGATCTTGCGGTGTCCTTTCCCAGTGACAGAAGGGGCGGCAAGGCACATATTGTATCGTTGCCATCAAGGATAACAAGATGGGGTTTATTTCATATTGCATGAATTTATCTCTCTACATCATGTCATCTTGCTTAAAGCGTTACTTTGTTTTTAACTTAATACTCTAGATGCATGCTGGATAGCGGTCGATGAGTGGAGTAATAGTAGTAGATACAGAATCATTTCGGTCTACTTGTCACGGACGTGATGCCTATATACATGATCATGCCTAGATATTCTCATAACTATGCTCAATTCTGTCAATTGCTCAACAGTAATTTGTTCACCCACCGTAGAATACTTATGCTCTTGAGAGAAGCCACTAGTGAAACCTATGGCCCCGGGGTCTATTCTAATCATATTAATCTCCATCACTTTAATCTTGCTTTGCTTTTTTACTTTGCTTTTACTTTTCACTTTGCATCTTTATACTAAAAATACCAAAAAATATTATAGCTATCAGATCTCACTCTC
This sequence comes from Triticum aestivum, assembly GCF_018294505.1. Classification (NCBI taxonomy): domain Eukaryota; kingdom Viridiplantae; phylum Streptophyta; class Magnoliopsida; order Poales; family Poaceae; genus Triticum; species Triticum aestivum. The sequence continues at coordinate 619,315,428 of NC_057812.1, forward strand.
GTACATGACCGTGAAGGGATTGACAACCCCTAATCGCGTTGGTTGCAAGCAGCTATCGTTTTGTGTAGGTACGAGGGACTTGAGCGTGGCCTCCTACTGGATTGATACCTTGGTTCTAAAAAACTGAGGGAAATACTTACGCTACTTTGCTGCATCATCCCTTCATCTTCGAGGAAATCCAATGCAAGCTCAAGAGGTAGCAGTCGCTGCTGCCGTCTGCTACGCCTGTCGTCGGCCACGCTGGTGAACACGACATTAGCTCCATGCTCTTCAGGATAATCATCTTGTATGGCGCCGACTGGTCGAGCCGCCGGCTGCTGTGGAGGAGGAGGCGGCGGGCCGGCTGGCGGAGGGGGCTGGAGTCCGTCACCCTTGGCGATCCTGGTGAGCCAGTGGGACTTCCGAGTGGTGTGATTGGACGACTTCGCACCACTATGGAGCTTGCAGGGTGCGTCGAGAGTCTGTTCATATGAGAAGGCAGGCAGCCAGTTGGGCTTGCCGCCCTTCTGGGGTTTGGGAGGAGTCTGCCCCTCTGGCTGCTGATCTTCAACTGTAGCCACCTGCCGGCTTGTGGAAGCCGGCTGCATGGCCTTGCGCTTGTTGTTGTTCGGTTGTTGTCGCCGACTGACCTCACAAGCCGGGGTCCGAGGAGCTTGAGGGGCCACCTTGCCTGACACATTGACTTGAATCTCCGCCTTCATGGAGGAGTCGGCCATGGCGTACTTGTATGCTATGATTAGCAGTTTGTCGAGGATCGCCGGCTCGTCGCAGAGAAGCTTATGCTTGAGGAGGGTGCCCTCTTGGCACCCGGCAGTGAAGTACTCGATGGCCTGCACCTCGTGCACGCCCTTGCAAGAGTTGCGCAACTCGGCCCAGCGCGTGAGATAGTCGCGAGTCGACTCGTTGGGGCCCTGGACGCATAAGGAGAGCCGACGAGGCTTGGGCAGCCGCTTGTACGTGCCGGTGAAGTTGCGGACGAATGCTTCAGTAAAATCAACCCAGCTGTTGACGCTGCGGGGCTTCAGGCTGTTCAGCCATGTCCGGCCGTGCCCTGGAGCAAGAGCGGAACGTACTTCATGGCAACACGCTTGTTGTCGTTGGCGATGCTAACGGCTGTGGAGTAGTCAACCAGCCAGTCCTCCGGCTTTACAGAGCCGGTGTACTTGGGTGTATCTCTTAGGAGAGTGAACCCTTTGGGGAAGGGCTCATCTCGGATGCGGGGGCCAAAACAAGGCGGGCCCAGCTCATCTTCTTCTTCTAGTGCCAGGGATCGATTGAGGCGATCGATCCGATGGCGAGCATCGTTTTCTATGATTCCTTCTCAACGGCCAAGGCGGTCGCCGAGTGATGGGTGATCAACAGGCGGCGGGGAAATGCACCTCTCCCTGCGGGGAGGAGGAGGCGGACAGTCGTCTCGCCGCCGCACTGCTCTTGGGAGACCGTCTTGGTCGCGCTCGATGGTGATGTGAGTCCGGCTGCGGCTGGCAGCCGACTCCTTGTCTCTTCTATCGCGGACGCCACCAGTCGGCATCCAGGATGTCACGCCTTGATCTCGGTGAGGAGGTGGGTCGTTGTTTGGCCGGTCGGGCACTTCGGTGCGGCACCCGGCATCTTGCTGCTCAGCAGCCGCGTCGAGGACCTGCTGGACTCGCTCCGTCATGTGGCGAAGCTCGTCGCCCTCGAGCTTGTCTAGCTCGTCTGCCGCCGCCTGGGCAGCTCGTATCTTCTCTGCAGGCGTGGCGTATACGGGGCGATCTGTCCCGAACATGCTGGCGATGGTCGCGCCACGCTGTCGGACCAAGCCAATGCGGCTAGGCCCACCAGGAGCCGGAGTGCCACCGACAGCACGGTCCATCTCCCGCTGGTAGGCCTCCGAAAGGCGTCTCGTGTTGGCCAGCCAGTTGGCGCTCTCGACGAGCTGGACGTGGCGTGCTACCAGCATCTCAGTGTTGGCGTCTTCCGGGATAGGCACAGCCAGGTCTTGCATCGCCGCCTGCAACGGATCCGGGCCACCTCTGCTAGAATGCTCGCGCGTGGCTGATGACGAGCACCTCCGTCCGCCTCTGTCTGTGCGAGGAAGCGGCTCGTCGTAGACCACCACGTTGGAGGGGAACGCGTCAAGTGGTGCCGTGTCGGAGTCGACCAACATCGTATCGGTGGAGCCAACCAACTCCAAGTCAGTAGCAGGCTCGCTGGCGACATGGAGCTGATCGAGGAGGCTCACGAGGCGGCTCTCGGGGCCGTCGGTGCCCGCATCAGACGCGGGCTCGTCGGAGAGGCGAATCTCACCAACAAGATCGGTGAGGCAGCTCGCCGCGCAGGCAACCTCTGCGCCATGCAACGCGTTGGCGCAGACGCCGTCTGGCGTGCCGGGATGGCTGCACTCACCAAGAAGGAACAGGGTTCCCGTCCAGAATAGGTCTTTGGGAGACGGTGCACCTGGCCCCATGGTGGGCGCCAAATGTCGGGGGTTGGGTGCGACATATGCCAATGGATGGCTTATCATGGTGGGAGCAAGTAGAACGCCGCCGGTGCCTGGACATGGGATAAGGCATAGACACGAACGCCGGTGTACTTTACCCAGGTTCGGGGCTCTCCTAGGAGATAACACCCCTAGTCCTGCTCTGCGGGGTCTCCGCATGATCACTAAGGCACTAGTGAGTACAATCATGCTCCTCGAGCTGTATGCTAGAGGTAGAAGAAGGCAAGGCCTGCTTTCCTCTTTCCCTAGGTGTGAGTCTAATTCTAACAGGTTCCAACCTTTTGCATGGGTGCCCTGGGGGGTTTATATAGGCCTACCCCACAGGGGTACAATGGTAATCTGGCCGGGTATAGGTCCCAGCTGTCAGTCTCTCTGGTCGCCGGCTTCTCCGCCAACTGCTGGGCCCCGCCGGCTGGTCTGGTACGGAGCCGACAGGCCGCCTTCGCCGCTCACGGGTCTTGCCGGCTGCGGTTTACTATTGACGTGATGCTAATGATGCTTGCTTGGTCAGGGGATCGTGGCTACAGTCCCGCCGCCTGGTGGGAGATCATTGTAGCCACCCCGCGTCTGATGGTGCGTGGGGCCCCGAGGAAGGAACGGGCCGACTGCTGGGAGCCGGCCTCCCTCGGGTCCGACTAGTGAGGCACCCGCCGTCTTCCGGGCTCTCGCTGATTGGCAGGGTCCATCGTCCTCGGGCCGTACAGACAAGCGATCATGGGAACATGGCTTCGCCTGTCAGGAATGATGTCAGGAGCGGAGTGGCAATAATGCAGCGCCGGGCGGAGATCTCTGCCTGTACGGAGCACTGTGGCCACGCCCGACCCTAGATATGGGGGGATGGGCTCTGGATACGGGGGGATGGGCTACACTGCAGCCACTCCCTGTCTTGTCTTCTTAATGGGGGGCGCAGACTTTGAGGGCGCCATGGGCCGACTGCTAGGAGCCGGCCTCTCTGGAGGCTGTCTGCAAGGAATCGGCCTGTCTTGGAGCCGCCTTCTCGAGCATGGCCGCCTTCCGAGAGTCGGCCGCTCGGCCAGCCGGCCGCCAGAAGGTGGAGCTCTATCTTGACGTCTTGAGGGGCACAACCGGCCCCAATGTCTTGAAAGGTTCTGGGGCTCGGGTTAGGCTACCCGTGGCCCATTACTCTGACAAAGATGGTGAGATCAAGAGGATGGGGATCCTGCGCCCTAGCGGTTAGGGTTAGCAGCGGGGGCTGTTGGGCCTTAGGTGTAAATGGGCCTAGGTGGGCTGGCGTGGGAGTTGGGAGGCCCAGTTGGGCTGGCTCTCCCCTCTCTCTCTAATAATAATCTTAACAGAAAATTTGCCAAGAAAAATGAAGGGTCAAGCTAGAGTTCCAACAAGTGACATATTTTCCTGGAGACAGAAAAATATAGAGGATTGGAAAGAGTTTAGAAGATACTAATTCAAATAAGTTTGAATAAAACTCAAACTGTTTGAATTTGGGAGCTATTTAAATAGATACCAAATGAGATGAGATTTAATTGGTAACCCTACATGAATAGCATGATTTATGGGCAGAAGCTGGACATTTATGGATAAAATAAAATTGCAACTCAATTTCACTAAAAGGCTCCAAACAAAGAAAAGAAGTTGAGTTGGATAAAAGGAAATTTGAAGAACAGTGCAAATGTGTTATGGGTAATTCCAAGACAATGGAATGGTTTTATATATCTCCCTAAATATTGGGAGGATATGTTATAAACTGAACTCGTCATGTGAATTCCCTTAGTTTAAATATATCGAAATATCTATGCAATTTATTTATGAGAAAACATTTAAGTTGGTAATGATGACATGATGCAATGCAAATGATGCAATCGTGAAAGCAACAAACAAATAAGTCACACGGCGAAATTCGGAATCCACATAAGTCCTCTAGAGTGTCGGTGTCGGGTCGTCACAACTCTCCTCCACTTACAAGAGATCTCGCCTCGAGATCTAGGGATGGCACCGGAAAGAAGCGAAAGAGTTATAGGTAAAATAAAGTTGCTTCTTCGACAAATGAGTGAAACCATGAGCATTGAGAGGTTGAAAAATCTTGCAAGAAATAATACAATGGTGATGAACAAAGTTGAAAACACTCCGTTAGAAAAGAGGAACAAGGAACATTATGAGAACCTTGTAGGTTGCAAGCACATGAATCAAGAGCTCAAGGGTCACAAAAGAATTTAAAACCACTCCGGTTGAAAAGAGAAGCAAGGTATACAAGAGAATTTGGGCAGCGCTTCGGTAGAAAGAGAAGGAACTTGGTAAGATGGAAGGAGCTTGAAAATAGGACGCAACACTCATGTTAACTAGATAAGCACGAAAAGAACATGATCCTGACAAAACGAGATGATGAGTGAAGAGAGCAACATCACAATGCCTCCGGAATGAAAGAGTGGGACACATAGAAGAGGAACCAACATCTTCTATCCCAATCACGTGATGAATTCATGATTGGGGCACAACCGCATTTCGAGCGCATAGCAAGGTGGATATCATTACAACATACCATGTACTGAATATATGAGAATACAAGATAAAGGCTTACACTCGCCACAAGCTACATCATGAATACAACAATTCATTAATACATAGCAATCATCATACAGAAGAGCAGGATCCGACTACGAATGAAATCAAACAAAAAAAGAACGACATCCACCCTACTAATCCTAGGCTCCCCGACCCAGAACCTAATTCCTTGATCGAATAAGAAGACCTCCAAAAGCAATCAAGCGTCACTCTGACGTCAGAACATCGCATTACCTGTACCTGCAACTGTTGTTGTAGTAATCTATGAGCCACGAGGACTTAACAATCCCATTACCATGGGTATCAAGACTAGCAAAGCTTAATGGGTATGGCATGGATAAATGGTGAGGTTGCAGCAAGCGACTAAGCAATGTATGGTGGCTAACTTACGACTACAAGAATAAGATGAGAAACTACGCAACGGTCGCAAACTATTAATGATCAATAAGTGATCCTGAACTACTTATGTTCAAACATAACCCCACCGTGTTCTCTTCTCAACTCACTCGAAAAGAGACCGTCACAGTTACACATGTGGTTGGTGTATTTTATTTTGGGTCTGGTGTCAAGTTCTCTACAACCAGACATTAAAAATTCCCATCTGCCACATAACCGCGGCCACGCCTCTCAAAAGTTTAAACCCTGCAGGGGTGTCCCAACTTAGCCCATGACAAGCTCACGATCTGCGGAGACAATCCTCCATCTCGGGACCCTCTGATCAGACTCGGAATCCCGGTGCACAAGACATTTCGACAATAGTAAAACTAATCCAGCAAGACCTCCCGACGTGCCGACACCTTGATAGTAGCTGCGCGTATCTCATCTCAGGCCACGATCAGATGGGTCAACCTACAAGTAAAACCAGATCCTCGGGTTTCCCCGTGGTGGCCCCGCAGGTTGCCCGTTTGGGACCAACACCATCAACACTAACCCCCCTGTATTATGTTGAAAAGAATCCTCGGGGATGCGATCCCCTATGCTAATTAATTAATTACCAGGTTTAGTTATTATGTTGAGCAAAAGGTAAAACCAATGTTGGGCCTTGATGAAAGAGTTTTATTCAAAGCAAATTGTCAAGAGGGGCCCATAAACCCTCATCGTGTTAGGGACGCAAAATCAAGGAACATAACACCGGTATGACGGAAACTAAGGCGGCACGAGTGGAACAAAACACTAGGAAAAAGGCCGAGTCTTCCACCCTATACCAAGTATATAGATGCATTAATTAAATAAGAGATATTGTGATATCCCATGATATCCAAGTCCCAACATGGAACAACCTACACTGCACCTGCAACTAGCAATGCTATAAGAGGGGCTGAGCAAAGCGGTAACATAGACAAACAACAGTTTGCTAGGATGGTGGAAAGGTTAGAGGCTATTTCATGGCAATGTGGGAGACTTGATAAACAGGTGGTGGATGGCGCAACATAGCGATAGCAACGAGACAACTAGCATAGCAAAGATAGTAGTGAGATCCAAGGTGACGGTCATCTTGCCTGAAGTCCCGCTAGGAAGAAGAATGAGTGCATGAAGAAGACGAACCAACTTACCCGGACGAATCCTCATGATCGCAACAAAACAGGAACTATCGAGAAGAAGCACAACCGGAAAGAAGCAAATAACATGGTAAATCAACAAGCATAATCATGGCATGATGCACAAACAAGTATGATGCATGTGCGGTTTAATGACGGATGGCATGGGAAAGTGCAACAAACAATACTACAAATTAAGTGCAGCTCAATATGCAACGAGTTGCATATTGACGAAACACCACATTTAATTATTTAGTTCGCTCCCATTAAATCTACTCAACAATAATAAATGTTGTTAAACATGGCAAGAGGTGAAACATAACACCGGTATGACGGAAACTAAGGCGGCACCAGCGGAACAAAACACCATGCAAAAGGCCGAGCCTCCCACCCTTTACCTAGTATATAGATGCATTAATTAAATAAGAGATATTGTGATATCCCATGATATCCATGTCCCAACATGGAACAACCTGCACTGCACCTGCAACTAGCAACACTATAAGAGGGGCTGAGCAAAGTGGTAACATAGCCAAACAATGATTTGCTAGGATGGTGAAAAGGTTAGAGGCTGTTTCGTGGCAATGTGGGAGGCTCGATAAACAGGTGGTAGGTAATGCGACATAGCGATAGCAACGAGACAACTAGCATATCAAATATAGTAGTGAGATCCAAGGTGATGGTCATCTTGCCCGAAATCCCGCTAGGAAGAAGAATGAATACATGCAGAAGACGAACCAATGTAGCCGATTGAATCCTCACGATCACAACGAAACAGGAACTTTCGAGAAGAAGCACAACCGAAAAGAAGCAAACAACATGGTAAATCAACAAGCATAATCATGGCATGATGCACAAACAAGTATGATGCATGTCCGGTTTAATGAGGCATGGCATGGCAAAGTGCAACAAACAATACTACAAATTAAGTGGAGCTCAATATGCAACGAGTTGCATATTGACGAAACACCACATTTAATTATTTAGTTCGCTCCCATTAAAGCTACTCAACAATATTAATTATTGTTAAACATTGCAAAAGGCGAAGCATAATTAAACTACCTATCTAGGCAAGTTTAAATGAGGCCGGAAACAACAACAATTCCGGTAAAATCCCCACATATCATTTAGCAATTTAAAGCAAACAACAATTTTAAACATCTTTAATGTTGTTATCATGATGCGAATGACATAAACATGTTTTATGCAATTTTGTGAAAATTTTGACATGAGCATGTTATGAAGCATTTGGTCACCATAGCAGAACGAAAGGGGTGTCACGGCAATGACAATGGAAATAGTGCCACGACAACATTCTGATGATCTGACAACTCATTGGGATACCGGTGCAAAAGAGTAAATGTGCGGATGTGCGAAACATGCTAGAGATGGTGGGGTGATCCCGGTTACCGGGTTTCCATGAGTCAACGCATGGCAAACGAGGAGGACCGAGCAATGACAACTCGGAGATGGTGCGAACACGAGCATCTCATACATCACACATGCATTCATTCATGAGTGGTCGTCTCGGGGTTATAACTTCGAAGCATGCGTTTTCAGAGCGGATTGGGTTCGATGCGGTGTAGGGGAAGTAGAAGTTCTCGGGACGGTCGTAGTGGAAATAGTGGCACACATTTCATAGTCATACACATTCTGTCGATGTTCGGGGTCACAATGAGGAACTTGACATCCACGGGGTCTTAGAGGGTTGACGGTAGTCGTTCACGTTGTAGTCAGACTTGAGGAATGCACCGGTAGCTGTACATTGGTCGAAGAGGAACTTGGCGCAACTAGGGTCTTCAGATCATCGTTGTACTTGGCGTCCGATGCGGTACTTGGTGAAATCCTCGGAGATGGATAGTGGTACTTGGCATTCCACGAGAACAGTAGTGGTACATGGTCTTCGCTTTGTAGTCGGACTTGACAGATCCGTGGGCTCTGGGCATCGTGGTACTTGGGGTCTCGGTCTTGGCAACGATAGTTGTACATGGCTTGTAGTGGTACTTGCGAATCTAGAAACGGTCTTGACCATCTGGCGAGACGACATGGTCCGGGGCAGTCTCGATTCTTGGCGGTCTTAGACGTCCAAAGTGGCACAAGTGAGAGGCACATCCACAGAGACTTTAGACTTGGGCTTCGGTTAGGACTTGAGGGTCTTGGTCAGGAGCACTTGTACAGAGAAGTACCCGCATGCAAGGCGATGCAGCACGAACAGGAGGTGAGGAAGATGGCAGCGACGCGATCTCCGGCGAGAAGGCGAAGCAGAGGAGGCCGGGGTCGAGCACGGGGAGGCCGGACGCTGGCGGGGCTCTCCAGCCGGCATGTCAAACGGCGAAGCAGGCAGGGCTTGAGCAGCTAGCATGGGACTCCAGCGACGAAGGAGCTCCGGGAAGAAGACGGCGGCGGGGAAGGCTGGGACAGGAGGTTTCCGCTGGGTGTCGGGGCTTGAGGAAGAGCACGGGCCTGGCGGCGGGTCGAGGAGGCGGGGTAGCAGGCCAGTGGCGGGGCTTGACGGATCCAGGTGAGGTCGCCGGTAGCAGAAGCTGCGACGTGGTCGGGCTTCGGCTGTTGACGGCTCCGATGGCCGGCGCGGTCGATTGAGGAGGCGGACGGCGGGTCAGGTGTAGGAGGCAAGGACGAGACGCGGTGGTGGAGGTCGCCAGCGGAGGGATCGGGCGCGGGGATGGTGTGCGTGTGTGGTGGTGCGAGGGACAAAAAGGGGGAACGAGGGAGAGATGGCAGCGCTGCGGGAGGGATATGGTGAGATCGAGAGGAGGGGGATCGGGTGCCCTGGCGGCTAGGGTTAGCAGCGGGGGCTGCCGGGCCTTAGGTGCAGATGGGCCTAGGTAGGCTGGCGTGGGAGATGGGAGGCCCAGTTGGGCTGGCTCTCCCCTCTCTCTATCTAATAATATTCCTAACAGAAAATTTGCCAAGAAAAATGAAGGGTAGAGCTTGAATTCCAACAAGTGACATTTTTTCCTGGAGACAGAAAAATAGAGGATTTAATGAAAATGGTTGGAAAGAGTTTAGAAGATACAAATTCAAATAAGTTTGAATAAAACTCAAACTATTTGAATTTGGAAGCTATTTAAATAGAGACCAAATGAGATGAGATTTAATTGGTAACCCTACATACGGATAAAGTAAAATTGCAACTCAATTTCACTAAAAGGCTCCAAAGGAAGAAAAGAAGTTCAGTTGGATAAAAGGAAATTTGAAGAACGGTGCAAATGTGTTATGGGTGATTCCAAGACAATGGAATGGTTTAATATATCTCCCTAAATATTGGGAGGATATGTTATAAAGAGAACTCGTCTTGTGAATTCTCTCAGTTTGAATAGATCGAAAGATCTATGCAATTTATTTAAGAGAAAACATTTAAGTTGGTAATGATGACATGATGTAATGCAAATGATGCAATGATGAATGCAACAAACAAATAAGTCACACGACGAAACTCGGAATCCTTAGAAGTCCTCTAGAGCGTCAGTCTCGCGTCTTCACAACTCTCCTCCACTTACAAGAGATCTCGCCCCGAGATCTAGGGATGGCATCGGAGAGAAGCGGAACAGTTATAGGTAAAATAAAGTTGCTTCTTCGACAAACAAGAGAAACCATGAACATTGAGTGGTTGAAAAATCTTGCAAGAAATAATACAACAGAGATGAACAAAGTTGAAAAAACTCCGTTAGAAAAGACGAACAAGGAACATTATGAGAACCTTGTAGGTTGCAAGCACATGAATCAAGAGCTCAAGGGTCACGAAAGAATTTAAAACCACTCCGGTTGAAAAGAGAAGCAAGGTATACAAGAGAATTTGGGCAGCGCTCCGGTAGAAGGAGAAGGAACTTGATAAGATCGAAGGAGCTTGAAAATAGAATGCAACACTTAGGTTAACTGGATAATCATGAAAAGAACATGATCCTGACAAAATGAGATGATGAGTGAAGAGAGCAACATCACAATGCCTCCGGAATGAAAGAGTGGGACACATAGAAGAGGAACCAACATCTTCTATCCTAATCACATGATAAATTCATGATTGGGGCACAACCGCATTTCGAGCGCATAACAAGGTGGATATCATTACAACATACCATGTACTGAATAGATGAGAATACAAGCTAAAGGCTTACACTCACCACAAGCTACATCATGAATACAACAATTCATCAATACATAGCAATCATCATACAGAAGAGCAGGATCCGACTATGGATGAAATAAAACGAAAAAAAGAACGACATCCACCCTGCTAATCCCAGGCTCCCCGACCCGGAACCTAATCCCTTGAACGAAGAAGAAGAACTCCAAAAGCAATCAAGCATCGCTCTCACGTTAGATCATCACATTATCTGTACCTGCAACTGTTTTTGTAGTAATCTGTGAGCCACGAGGACTCAACAATCCCATTACCATGGGTATCAAGACTAGCAAAGCTTAATGGGTATGGCATGGATAAATGGTGAGGTTCTAGCAAGCGACTAAGCATTGTATGGTGGCTAACTTACAAGTACAAGAATAAGATGAGAAACTACGCAAAGGTAGCAAACTAGTAATGATCAATAAGTGATCCTGAACTACTTACGTTCAAACATAAACCCACCGTGTTCTCTTCTCGACTCACTCGAAAAGAGACCGTCACGATTACGCACGCGGTTGGTGTATTTTATTTCGGGTCTGTTGTGAAGTTCTCTACAACCGGACATTAACAATTCCCATCTGCCACATAACCATGGGCAAGCCTCTCAAAAGTTTAAACCCTGCAGGGGTGTCCCAACTTAGCCCATGACAAGCTCACGATCTGCGGAGACAATCCTCCATCTCAGGACCCTCCGATCAGACTCGGAATCCCGGTGCACAAGACATTTCGACAATGGTAAAACTAATCCAGCAAGTCCTCCCGACGTGCCGACACCCTAATAGTAGCCGCGCGTATCTCGTCTGAGGCCACGATCAGATGGGTCAAGCTACGAGTAAAACTAGATCCTCGGGTTTCCCCATGGTGGCCCCGCAGGTTGCCCGTTTGGGACCAACACCATCAACACTGACCCCCCTGTATTATGTTGAAAAGAATCCTTGGGGACGTGACCCCCCTAGGCTAATTAAATAATTATTAGGTTTAGTTATTATGTTGAGAAAAAGGTAAAACCAATGTTGGGCCTTGCTGGAAGAGTTTTATTCAAAGCAAATTGTCAAGAGGGGCCCATAAACCCTCATCGTGTTAGGGACGCAAAATCAAGGAACATAACACCGGTATGACGGAAACTAAGGCGGCACGGGTGGAACAAAACACTAGGAAAAAGGCCGAGCCTTCCACCCTATACCAAGTATATAGATGCATTAATTAAATAAGAGATATTGTGATATCCCATGATATCCAAGTCCCAACATGGAACAACCTACACTGCACCTGCAACTAGCAATGCTATAAGAGGGGCTGAGCAAAGCGGTAACATAGACAAACAACAGTTTGCTAGGATGGTGGAAAGGTTAGAGGCTATTTCATGGCAATGTGGGAGACTTGATAAACAGGTGGTGGATGGCGCAACATAGCGATAGCAACGATACAACTAGCATAGCAAAGATAGTAGTGAGATCCAAGGTGACGGTCATCTTGCCTGATATCCCGCTAGGAAGAAGAATGAGTGCATGAAGAAGACGAACCAACTTACCCGGACGAATCCTCATGATCGCAACGAAACAGGAACTATCGAGAAGAAGCACAACCGGAAAGAAGCAAATAACATGGTAAATCAACAAGCATAATCATGGCATGATGCACAAACAAGTATGATGCATGTACGGTTTAATGATGGATGGCATGGGAAAGTGCAACAAACAATACTACAAATTAAGTGCAGCTCAATATGCAACGAGTTGCATATTGACGAAACACCACATTTAATTATTTAGTTCGCTCCCATTAAATCTACTCAACAATAATAAATGTTGTTAAACATGGCAAGAGGTGAAGCATAACTAAACTACCTATCTTGGCAAGTTTAAGTGAGGCCGGAAACAACAACGATTCCGGTAAAAATCCCCACATGTCATTTAGCAATTTAAAGCAAACAACAATTTTAAACATCTTAAATGTTGTTATCATGATGCGGATGACATAAAAAGGTTTTATGCAATTTTGTGAAAATGTTGACATGGGCATGTCTTGAAGCATTTGGACACTACGGCGGAATGAAAGGGGTGCCATGGCAATGACAACGGCAATAGTGCCACGACAACATTCTGATGATCTGACAACTCATTGAGATACCGGTGCAAAGGAGCAAGTGTGCGGATGTGCAGAACATGCTAGAGATGGTGGGGTGATCCAGGTTACCAGGTTCCCATGAGTCGATGCATGGCAAACGAGGAGGACCGAGCAAAGACAACTCAGAGACGGCACAAACACGCGCATCTCATACAACACACATGCATTCGTTCACGGGAGGTCATCTCGGGGTTATACCTTCGATGCGGTGTACGGTAAGTAGACGTTCTCGGGACGGTCGTAGTGGAAGTAATGGTGCACATTTCGTAGTTGTACGCATTCTCACAACAAGGAACTTGACGTCCACAGGTTCTTCGAGGGTCTACAGTAGTCGTTCATGTTGTAGTCGGACTTGAGGAACACACCGGTAGTTGTACGTTGGTCGAAGAGGAACTTGGTGCAACTAGGGTCTTCAGATCATCGTTGTACTTGGTGTCCGACGCGGTACTTGGTGAAATCCTCGGCGATGGATAGCGGTACTTGGTGTTCCATGGGAACAGTAGTGGTATATGGTCTTCGCTTTATAGTTGGACTTGATGGATCCGGGGGCTCCGGGCATCGTGGTACTTGGGGTCTCGGTCATGGCGATGATAGTTGTACACGGCTCATGGTGGTACTTGGCGAATCCTGAAACGGTCTTGACCATCCGGCGAGACGAAATGGTCCGAGGCAGTCTCGATTCTTGATGGTCTTAGCGATCCAAAGTGGCACAAGTGAGAGGCACATCCACGGAGACTTCAGACTTGTGCTCCGGGTAGGACTTGAGGGTCTCGGTAAGGAGCACTCGTGCAGAGAAGTGCCTGCATGCAAGGCGATGCAGCATGAACAGGACGTGAAGAAGATGGCAGTGATGCAATCTCCAGCGAGAAGGCGAAGCAGAGGAGGTCGGGGTTGAGCACGGGGAAGCTGGACGCCGGTGGGGCTCTCCAGCCGGCGCGTCAAACGGCGAAGCAGGCGGGGCTTGAGCGGCTAGCGTGGGACTCCGGCGACGAAGGAGCTCCGGGAAGAAGACGGCGGCAGGGAAGGCCGGGACAGGAGGTTGCCGCTCGGTGTTGGGGCTTGAGGAAGAGCACGAGCCTGGTGGCGGTCGAGGAGGCGGGGTAGCAGGCCAATGGCGGGGCTTGACGGATCCAGGCGAGGTCGCCGGCAGTAGAGGTTGCGACGTGGCCGGGCTTCAACTGTCGATGGCTCCGATGGCCAGCACTGTCAATGGAGGTGGCGGACAGCGGGTCGGGTGCGGGAGGCAAGGGCGAGGCGCGGTGGTGGAGGTTGCTAGCAGAGGGATCGGGTGCGGGGATGGTGTGCGTGTGTGGTGGTGCGATGGGCAGAAAGGGGAAGAACGAGGGAGAGATGGCGGCGCTGCGGGAGGGAGATGGTGAGCTCGAGAGGAGGGGGATCGGGCGCCTTGGTGGCTAGGGTTAGCAGTGGGGGCTGCTGGCGTTAGGTGCAGATGGGCCTAGGTGGGCTGGCGTGGGAGTTGGGAGGCCCAGTTGGGCCGGCTCTCCTCTCTCTCTCTCTCTCTAATAATAATCTTAACAGAATTTGCCAAGAAAAATGAAGGGTAGAGCTGGAATTCCAACAAGTGACATATTTTCCCAAAGAGAGAAAAATATAGAAGATTTAATGAAAATTGTTGGTAAGAGTTTAGAAGATACAAATTCATATAAATTTGAATAAAATTCAAACTGTTTGAATTTGGAAGCTATTTAAATAGAGACCAAATGAGATGAGATTTAATTGGTAACCATACATGAATAGCATGATTTATGGGAAGAAGCTGGACATTTATGGATAAAGTAAAATTGCAACTCAATTTCACTAAAAGGCTCCAAAGGAAGAAAAGAAGTTGAGTTGGATAAAAGGAAATTTGAAGAACGGTGCAAATGTGTTATGGGTGAGACAATGGAATGGTTTAATATAGCTCCCTAAATATTGGGAGGATATGTTATAAAGAGAACTCGTCATATGAATTCCCTCAGTTTAAATAGATCGAAAGATCTATGCAATTTATTTAAGAGAAAACATTTAAGTTAGTAACGATGACATGATGCAAGGAAAATTATGCAATGATGAATGCAACAAACAAATAAGTCACACGACGGAACTCGGAATCCATGGAAGTCCTCTGGAGCGTCGGTCTCGGGTTGTCACATACTCCCTCTGTATTGAATTAATTGTTGATCAATTGTATGTATTTAGAACTTAATAGTGCTAGATAAATCCATTTGAGCGACATGTAATAACGAACGGTGGTGGTATTACTATAGTTGCATCGCGAGATAGTTGATTGTCTAGCATTACTCTGAATCTTATTTGCCCTGCCCTCCACTTTCTCCAAATTATCATATCTACATTTACTCTTACCAAAATGTTGAATAAAGCCAATGCCACTGCACACGTTGATGTCTGCATTCCTCTTGTCAGTACCTTTTGCCTTGTAACGCTGTACTTAATTAATTGCTATTTGATTATGAATCATCAGTCTGCACCTGAGCTTCATTATCCTCTGTTTCTTCCAATATTATTTGATCTATATTTACTCTTTGCAAAATGTAGAATAATGGCAACGCTTATAAAGAATTTTCTTTCGGAAATTTATCAACATG
Organism: Triticum aestivum; assembly: GCF_018294505.1. NCBI lineage: Eukaryota > Viridiplantae > Streptophyta > Magnoliopsida > Poales > Poaceae > Triticum > Triticum aestivum. Next base: position 619,330,863 of record NC_057812.1, read on the forward strand.
GAGAAGGGCTTTGTCCAGCCCGTGTTAACATGTAATGTAAGTTCATCCTTCTCAAGCCTTCAAACTTTGTTCTAGTATAGATTTGGATAGGCATCATTTCCTCCACTGCTGTTTACTTTGCTGTTTACATCTGATTGGATGTTTGCAACAACTAACATTTTTAAATTGTAGTTGTGAAAGCATGTTCCTTATGCAGAACAGATCCATTTATTTGCTTATATAATTGTGAAACCTATTACGTGTCTCCTTGTTTCTCTTTCAGAGTCGTATCTCTTATGCCAGGAAGAACTTTAGGGAAGATAGTGAGCCAAACCATCTTGAGGAGAGCAATATGACCCCAAGGTCCTGTCTTGTTGAAGACAGTGAGTTGAAGCTACTCACCAGCAGGTGTGAGGCAACCTCTGTGCAGTCGCTGCCTCAATCAGTTCGACTTCTTTAGTCTCAACTTAAAGTGGAAAGGCTTGCTTCAGCTCAGCTCCGAATTGAAGTCAAAGATGCAATGAAGATGTTAGAGGACTGCCTTGCGCACTATGGTGCTATACAGCTAGGGATGGAGCATCTATCATTGACACAACTGAGGTCTCACCAGCTTTTTCGGCTGCTTGCGGGGCCCATCCTAGCCAGGCCTAGTGCCTTCTGAAGTGCACTTAGTTTTGTATATTCTTTTGTCGGCGTGTTTATATGCACTAGTGGCAACCTTTGATCCTAGTGTATGTAATCCGCGGTCACATTGCGCTTTATTATCACCAGTAGAAAACTTTGATTCCCAGTGGATGTAATATACAGTAATTTCTTTATTGTATAGTCTAGGTTTGTTGTTTGGTTGGTATGCTGTAATTTAGGCCGAAAGGTTCAGTGGATCTTAGTGTTGTCGGTCTTCAGGCCGGCTCGTTACTCATATGGGCCAAAACATGGGACTATAATCGTCTTGGGCCATTAGCAGGTCTAAACCAATAATAGGCCGAGTAAAGTTTAACAGGCCGAGTAAAGTTCTGGCCAGCTGGGCCAGAGAATACCATGGGCTTTTAACAGGCTAAAACCTAGATTGGGCTAGCGTTGAGCCGAAAAATTCATGGGCCAATACAGCCAAAACTGCCTAAGGCCCATGTTTGGCCCAAATAGGACGAGCAGTTAACATGCCAAAATAGATCTCGGGCTTGTTTGTCGCAATAAAATTATGGGCTTTAAGCAGGCCGGTATCCACGTGGGCCATAGGCCCAAAAGTGTCACGGGCCATTACTAGATGGGTTGTAAGCAGGCCAGATTCATCGTGGGTTGTTGATGCGACTTGAAGCTACGTTGATATTTCCCCAAAGAGGAAGGGATGATGCAACACTGCTGCGGTAAGTATTCCCCTCAGATGAGACCAAGGTTATCGAACTAGTAGGAGAACCAAGCCACACAACATAAACAACACCTGTACACAGATAACAGATCCTCGCAACCCCGACGTGTTAAAGGGGTTGTCAATCCCTTCCGAGTACGGCGCCTCAAGATAGGCAAACGGATGTGAGATAAAATTGTAGTAGATTGATAGATCAAACACCAAATAAAATAAATAAGAATAAATTGCAGCAAGGTATTTTGTATTTTTAGTTTAATAGATCTGAAAATAAATGCAAAGGAAAATAGATCGGAAAGGCAAATAATATGAGAAAGAGACCCAGGGGCTGTAGGTTTCACTAGTGGCTTCTCTCCAGAAAAATAGCAAATGGTGGGTGAAAAAATTACTATTGGGCAATTGATAGAACTTCAAATAATCATGATGATATACAGGCAATGATCATTACATAGGCATCACGTCCAAGATTAGTAGAACGACTCCTTCCTGCATATAGTACTATTACTCCACACATCAACCGCTATCCAGCATGCATCTAGTGTATTAATTTCATGGAGAAACGGAGTAATGCAATAAGAATGATGACATGATGTAGCTTTTTATCCCTAGTAGCAAAGATACATACATGTCGGTTCCCTTTCTGTCACTGGGATCAAGCACCGTAAGATCGAACCCGCTACAAAGCACCACTTCCCATTGCAAGATAATTATATCAAGTTGGCCAAAAAAACCCAAATATTGGAGAATAAATACGAGGCTATAAGTAATCATGCATAAAAGAGATCAAAGAAACTCAAATACTTTCATGGATATAAAAAGATAAATCTGATCATAAACTCAAAGTTCATTGATCCCAACAAACACACCACAAAAGAGTTACATCATATGGATCTCCAAGAGACCATTGTATTGAGAATTCAGCGAGCGAGAGAGAGGAAGCCATCTAGCTACTAACTACGGACCCGAAGGTCTATAAAGAACTACTCACACATCATCAGAGAGGCACCAATGGAGGTGGTGAACCCCATCCGAGATGGTGTCTACATTGGATCTGGTGGTTTTGGACTCTGCGGCGGCTGGATGAATATTTCGTCGACTCCCCTAGGGTTTTGGGAATATTGGGGTATTTATAGAGCAAAGAGGTGGTCCGGGGGGCACCCAAGGTGGGCACAACCCACCAGGGCATGCCTAGGCCTCCTGGCGCGCCCTGGTGGGTTGTGCTTTCTTCAGAGCACCCCCAGGCACAATCAGGGCCCATTATGTTCCTTCTAGTCCAAAAAAATCTTCGTAAAGTTTCGTTGCATTTGGACTCCGTTTGGTATTGATTTCCCGCGATGTAAAAAACATGCAGAAAACAACAACTGTCACTTGGCACTATGTCAATAGGTTAGTACCAAAAAATGATATAAAATGATTATAAAACATCCAAGATTGATAATATAACAATATGGAACAATAAAAAATTAAAGATACATTGGAGACGTATCAGCTGTAATTAGGCCCAACTATTACACGGGCCATTAACAGGCCGATAGGCCAGTTGGGCTGAAATTTATCCACGAGGAATACGGGCTGTTAAGAGGCCTAAAGTTACTTCGGACAAGAAATAGCCCAGTTTCTGCATGGGCTATTAAATGGCCTAAAGTTAAACCGGGCCGGCAACATCCCAAATGCACCATGGGCCGCTAACAGGCCAAAACTATTATTGGGTTGAACTGGTAAACATACATTTAACAGGCTGAAATATAAACCTGTCTCAGAATGAGCCCAAAAGAACAGTGGACTCACAACGGGTCTAATCCGATATGGGTTGTAATTTGGCCCAAAACACGGCAGGCTGTGAACGGGCCTGATTTGGTATGGCCCTCAATTTGACCCAAAACATGGCACGCTGTTAACGGGCCAGCCCACAAGTGTCTAAAAAAACATGGTGGGCCTTTAGCTAGGCCAGCCTTTTTACCTAAAATGGGCCACTGTTGGGCTGTGCCATGTGTCGACATATCATAGGCGTCTTCCGTCCATTGTAGGAATGACATCTGTCCCAACGATTAGCTGACACATGCATTATCTAGCGAATGAGAATTTTACACATGGAAAATCCCCATTGGCCAGGGCTGTTAATGGGTTATCGGATCCAAACCAGAACCCAATAGCTTAACGGTGACCCGTTACGATGGATGCCACGTGTCGGTCATCCTTGACGAAAGCACTTCCATGACACGTGATTTATCATCATGGAAGTGGACACTTCCATGATGATAATTTTGGTAACGTCATGGAACACTTCTACGACAACACAAGTATGACTATCTTGATTATGTCATAAAATCATCATGGATGTACATGCATGACAGAAAACGTGACCTACTGTGACAAACACGTATCATCACGGAAGTGTATTTTTTTTGTAGTGATGCCTCTACTTGACTAGCTCGTTAATTAAAGATGGTTAAGTTTCCTAACCATAGACATGTGTTGCCATTTGATGAACGGGATCACATGATTATAGAATAATGTGATGGACAATACCCATCCGTTAGCTTAGCATAATGATCGTTAAGTTTTATTGTTATTGCTTTCTTCATGACTTATACGTAATCCTCTGGCTATGAGATTATGAAACTCCTGAAAATCGGCGAAACACCTAGTGTGCTATCAAATGTCACAATGTAACTGGGTGATTATAAAGATGCTCTATAGGTGTCTCTGAAGGTGTTTGTTGGGTTGGCATAGATCAAGATTAGGATTTGTCACTTTGAGTATCGAAGAGGTATCTCTGGGCCCTCTCAGTAATTCACATCACAATAAGCCTTGCAAGCAATGTGACTAATGAGTTAGTTACGGGATGATGCATTACGGAACGAGTAAAGAGACTTGCCAGTAACGACATTGAACTAGGTATGATGATATCGACGATCGAATCTCGGGCAAGTAACATACCGCTGACAAAGGGAATAACGCATGTTGTTATTGCGGTTTGACTGATAAAGATCTTTGTAGAATATGTAGGAACCAATATAAACATCTAGGTTCACTATTGGTTATTGACCGAAGATGTGTCTCGATCATGTCTACATAGTTCTCGAACCTGTAGGGTCCGCACGCTTAACGTTTGATGAAGATTTGTATTATGAGATATGTGTTTTGGTGACCGAAGTTTGTCTGGAGTCCCGGATGAGATCACGGACATGACAAGGAATCTTGAAATGGTCTATAGGTAAAGATTTATATATTGGAAGGTAGTATTTGGACATCATAATAGTTTCGAGTGGTTTGGGTATTATACCAGAGTACCGAGGGGTTACCGGAACCCCCTGGGGAAGTACTGGGCCAACATGGGCCTTAGTGGAGAGAGAAGGGAGCCCGCACGGGGTGGCGTGCAATGAGGGAGTCTTGGATTAGGGGGTCCTCGGACAGCCAGACTATACCCCTTGGCCGGACTGTTGGATTATGAAGATACAAGATGGAAGACTTCGTCCCGTGTCCGGATGGGACTCTCCTTTGTGTGGAAGGCAAGCTTGGCAATTCGGATATGTAGAACTCCTCCCTCGTAACTGACTCTGTGTAACCCTAGCCCCCTCTGGTGTCTATATAAACCGAAGGGTTTAGTCCATAGGACAACAACAATCATACCATAGGCTAGCTTCTAGGGTTTAGCCTCTCTGATCTCGTGGTAGATCAACTCTTGTAATACTCATATCATCAAGATCAATCAAGCAGGAAGTAGGGTATTACCTCCATCGAGAGGGCCCGAACCTGTGTAAACACTGTGTCCCCCGCCTCCTGTTACCATCCGCCTTAGACGCACAGTTCGGGACCCCCTACCCAAGATCTGCTGGTTTTGACACCGACATTGGTGCTTTCATTGAGAGTTCCACTGTGTCGTCACCATAAGGCTTGATGGCTCCTTCAATCATCGGCAATGATGCGATCCTGGGTGAGGTTTTCCTCCCCGGACAGATCTTCGTATTTTGCGGCTTCGTACCGCGGGCCAATTCGCATGGCCATCTGGAGCAGATCGAGAGCTACGCCGCTGGCCATCAGGTCAGGTTTGGAAGCTTGAACTATACCGCCGACATCCGCGGAGACTTGATCTTCGGCGGATTCGAACCCATGTCAGGTGCCCCGCACAGTCACGACGGGCATGACTTAGCTCTGCCGCCAGACAGTGTTCAGGAGATCACACCTGTGGCGACTCCATGCCTCAATCCGGAACAGATCACGCCGTCCGAGGATGGGTGGATGGACCCCGCCACGGAGGACGCACACTCAGCGGCGATAGAGCCGAATGCTGACTTCACCTCCTATGAGACATGTGTTGCCGGACACTCGGATTTGTCCCCGGCCACAGACTTCGAACCGCTCGCGTCCGTGCCCATCCAATCTGATTGGGCACCGATCATGGAGTTCACCTCCACGGATATCTTTCAGCGCTCGCCCCTAGGCGACGTGCTAAACTCATTACGGTCTCTCTCCTTGTCAGGAGACCCTTGGCCAAACTATGTCCGGCTCAAGTGGGAAGCAGAAGGCGAAGAAATACGTTCGCCACCCACCACCCAATTAGTAGCCACTATCGATGACTTAACCGACATGCTCGTTTTCGGCTCCGAAGACATCGACGGTATGGACGATGATGCGGGAGACAAACAAGAACCACCGCCCACAGGGCACTGGACTGCCACCTCATCGTATGATATATACATTGTGGACACCCCCAAAGAAAGCGGTGGCAATAAGGAAACGGAGGATAATCCCCCCGAGAAGCAATCCAAGAACCGGCGTCATTGGCGCCACTCTAAGCCCCGCCATAGCAAAAATAGCGATACCGGCACAGGAGACAATAATGCGCAAATAGTGCCAAAGACGAAGACAATCCCCTCCAGCTAGGCTTTGAGCAGGAGGATGGGCAAGCCAGCCCTAAGGAACAAGAAAAAGACGGAGAATCAAAGGATGACAATTACATGCCTCTCTCCGAAGACGAGGTGAGCCCCGGGGACGAAGAATTCATCGTGCCCGAGGATCCCGTCGAACAGGAACGCTTCAAGCGCTGGCTTATTGACATAGCAAAAAACCTGAAGAAAAAGCAACAACAGCTTCAAGCTGAGCAAGATCTGCTAGAGGATAGATTGACCGAGGTCCTGGCAGCCGAGGAATACGAACTCGAGCGCCCAATCAAAAGTTTCCCAAAGCGCAAGTTGCTACCCCAACTTGAAGAGGAAGCATTAAAGCCTGCGCTTTCAGCGTATGATGCGGCATACCGGCCACCTCGTGGCCGGGACAAAGTGGCATATCAGCCCGAAGTCCAGCCCGCACCCCGTCGCCAGTCAAACAAAAACAACAAGGCCCGGGGCAACACATAGGACCTGCGAGATGTATTGGAAAACAATGCAGGACACAAAAAATTGATCTTCGGATCATGAGGGCGTGCCCCAACACATGAGGACGACCGTCACGCCGGATATACCAAAAGGAAATCCGGCCGGGCCGAACACAGCAGACAAGACTCGTATGAACTGCATCGTGACATAGCCTGGCACAGAGGCACCGCACACCCCCTATGCTTCACTGATGAAGTAATGGATCACGAATTCCCAGAAGGGTTTAAACCCGTGAAAATTGAATCATACGTTGGTACTACTAACCCCGCGGTATGGATAGAGGATTTCTTCCTCCACATTCACATGGCCCGCGGGGATGACCTACATGCCATCTAGTACCTCTCGTTAATACTCAAAGGACCAGCTCGACATTGGCTAAATAGGTTGCCATCAAACTCCATCGAAAGTTGGGAGAACCTGGCAAATGCATTCCTGGACAACTTCCAGGGCACTTATGTGCGACCACTAGATGCTGATGATTTAAGTCACATAACACAAAAGCCCGGAGAGTCAGCCAGGAAATTTTTGACTCGGTTCCTAACCAAAAAGAACCAAATTGTGGACTGTCCGGATGCTGAAGCCCTAGCGGCATTTAAACATAACATCCGTGATGAGTGGCTCGCTCGACATCTCGGCCAAGAGAAGCCAAAGTCCATGGCAGCCCTCACGACACTCATGACCCGCTTCTGCGCGGGCGAGGATAGCTGGTTGGCCCGTAGCAACAACACAGCAAGCAATCCTGGCACATCAGAGGCCAGAGACAGCAACAGCAAGCCATGTCGCAACAGATACAAGCGCCGCAATAACGGCGATAACGCTGAAGACACGGCAGTCAATGCCGGATTCAGTGGCTCTAAATCCAGTCAGCGGATAAAGCCGTTCAAAAGAAACAATCCGGGCCCATCCAGTTTGGACCACATACTTGACCGCTCGTGTCAAATTCACGGCACCCCTGATAAGCTAGCCAACCACACCAACAAAGAATGCTGAGTGTTCAAACAGGCCGGCAAGTTGAATGCCGAAAGCAAGGAAAAGGGGTTGCACAGTGTTGACGAGGAGGAGCCCCGGCCGCCGAACACAGGAGGACAGAAGAAATTTCCTCCCCAAGTGAAAATGGTGAACATGATATACGCAACCCATATCCCAAGCGGGAACGGAAGCGTGCACTCAGGGACGTCTACACGATGGAGCCAGTGGCCCCAAAGTTCAACCCATGGTCTTCTTGTCCGATCACTTTCGATCGTAGGGACCACCCCACTAGTATCCATCATGGCGGTTCTGCCGCATTGGTCCTTGATCCTATCATTGACATATTCCACCTCACTCGAGTCCTTATGGACGGTGGCAGCAGCCTAAACTTGCTTTATCAGGATACAGTGCGCAAAATGGGTATAGGCCCCTCGAGGATCAAACCCACAAAAACCACCTTCAAAGGTGTCATACCAGGTGTAGAGGCATGTTGCACGGGCTCAATCACACTCGAAGTAGTATTCGGATCTCTGGATAATTTCTGAAGCGAAGAGTTAGTCTTCGATATCGTCCCTTTCCACAGTGGCTATCATGCACTACTCGGTGAACCGCATTTGCTAGATTCAGTGCGGTACCACATTATGCATACCTCAAGATCAAAATGCCAGGACCTCGCAGGGTTATAACAGTTAATGGAAACACAGAATGCTCGCTCGGCACGGAGGAGCACACTGCGGCCCTTCCAGCAGAAGTGCAAAGCAGCCTTCTGAGGCAAACCTCCAATTCGGTGACAAGGTCCACAGACACATTCAAGCAAGTCCGGAATAACCTGAAGCAGGATCACCAGGCGCGTTCAGAGCTCGCCTAGCAATTCGGCCTCCGTCCTAGTCCCAGTCAAGCGACAAAATTTGCGCCGCGCGTACATAACTACGCATTAAAGATACCATGGGTATAGGCAGAGGCACGACTATGGCACGTCCCACAATGCGGTTCAACCGCCTCAGGACAAGTATATCTTTATGATTTTCTTCCTTTCAGGACCCTATTCTCCAGAGGCCCTCTCCGATAGCTAGGTCATCAAACCCATCAAGGGAGGGAAGCACCAAGGGGGCAAGAAGCTTTGACGTACAAGGGAATCCCCAGGTGGTCTCTCGTAACGATCGTTATACCTATTTTACATACCGCACACAGATCGACATGTCAGATAGTCCCATTTTTTGCTTATTGTACTACTTATACACATACGCTTTGACGTATCCTCTAAATAACAATGCACAACGTTAGCTTATTATTGCATTTCTTCATCTTCTTTTTTTTCTCCTTGTTTGTTTACTCACGACAAGTTGCTCCCGTACATTCTGGTACGTTCAATACGCCAGGGGCTTCAGTGTACCCCATAACATGGCAAGAAAAGTCCGAACACTTTCGCCAGTGTGGCACCCCGAACTTATAGCATTATATGCATCAACTTCGAATCATGTCTTGGGTCAATAGTTGGGTTTGCCCGGCTCCCATGTTTTGGTGCCTTACGTTCCGCTATATTGGCTAAGGTAGCACTGGGAGAACTACTGCGATTGTGTCCCGGTTCTTTCGGACGAGCACCTCAGTAGAGAAAGCCAAAAACTGACTGTCATGATGCGGCGAGAGCTGGTCGCTGTTCGAGAGGTCCCAAATCCCTAAAGATTTTTTCCACTCCAGGCGAGGAGTCGGCCTTGTCCGATTTAGGCATTCATAGCGCCCCAAATCCGGCCATCCGAATACTAGGGGCTTTGCCAAAATTTAAAATTATAGACTTCTATGGCTAAGTGAGAGTGATAAAGCTTTATAGTCTGATTGCCTGGTTCGTTGTGCTGAACACCACCTTTGAAGGATCCAAAATTGGGATAAAGAGTGATCAGATTTATCCCGAACACCTCAGTACTAGCTACATGGGGGCAGAAACCGACGATTAGCCAACTCTCAGATTTTATAAACGGCCACACAGAAGGTAATATTTTAAACCAACAAGCGTTATATAGCGCACATGAACTCGTTTTCATATTACAGGATCACATGCATACATTCATTCAAATATTACATCCTTAGAACATTCCTCCGCCACAAGGCGGGCACCCTTCAGGACGCTATCATAATAATTTTCGGGGCGGCGATGCTCCTTGCCCTCCGGCGGCCCCTCCTTCACCTGCTTCTCAGCGTCCATCTTCGCCTAGTGCACTTTTGCTCGGGTAAAAGCTCTACGCGCACCCTCAATGCAGACGGACCGCTTTATGACTTCAAGCCGTGGGCGGGCATTCACAAGCCGCCTCACCAGGACGAAGTAGCTGCCAGGCAGGGGCTCACCAGGCCACATCCGGACTATAAGGCCCTTCATGGCCTGTTCGGCCGCCTTGTGAAGCTCGACCAGTTGCTTCAACTGGTCGCTCAGGGGCATCAGATGTTTGGTCCTAGTATACTGAGACCGGAACAACTTCTTCGTCAAGCTCCCTTCCTCGGCCCAGTAAAATTCCGCGGCATCGGACACATTGCGGGGAAGATCTGCGAACGCTCCTGGAGAGCTCCGAAATCGGGTAAGTAAAAGGAAAGTTTCCTTCACATGCTTGCTTTGCATAATGAATTCCTTACCCGCCGCTATCTTCTGGACTGCCTGGAGCTCCTGGAGGGCCTTGTGGGCTTCGGCCTTGGCATTTTTTGCGTTCTCAAGGGCCTTTACAAGCTCAGACCCTTGCGTCTTAGAGTCGCGCTCCAAGGACTCATATTTTTTACGAAATCTTGGAGCTCTTGCTGCACCTCGCCGACTCGAGCCTCTTGCTTCTCGCGCTTGGTGTGCTCCTTGGCCGCTTTGTATTCGGCCTCGGACAGCGCCTCCCTCAGGGCCGCCAGTTCGGTCATGGCCCCCGATAAAATTCATGATGATCCTGTGACTTAATAACCACATTCTTTTTTATTCCTTATCAATATACGGATGGGTATTACTTACCTTTGTTCTCTTCGAGCTGCCTCTTGGTAAGGCCGAGCTCTTTTTCAGACCGCTCAAGGTCCCGCTTCGGTGCGGAGACCTCCGCAGTGTGAGCAGTAGCGGCCAGCAGCGAAGCCTGCTTATTCACATAAGATATATTCTGATTAGACTCATGTGATTATTGTTTGATCCTCTGTTCGTCCTTTCTTTCCGAACGCCAAATAGAGCATTAGGGGCTACTGTCTATGCTATAACATTTTCCTATAAATTGATTACTTACCTCAAAGCCTGTTAGGAGGCTGGCACAGGCTTCAGTCAGCCCGCTTTTAGTGGACTGAACCTTCTCTACCACCGCACTCATGATGGTGCGGTGCTTGTCGTCAATGGAAGCGCCACGAAGCGCTTCCAGCAAGTTGTCCGGTGCCTATGGATGGACAGAGGCCATCGGCACAGACGGCTCGGCCCCCTTAGTGAGGGGCCGCCTGACAGAGTGCGGAACCATTGGAGGTTCCGGCACAGTATTCGCCCGGGGGCCGGACTTGCTGCCCCCGTCACTAGGGCCCATGGGAACCTTGCCTCCCATGTGCCCAGCGTCTGGGAGGTCGCCTTGGGGCACCCCCAGAACATCTCGGCTTCGTCCATAGGGCGGGGGGAGGAGGTGGTCGGGAGCGAATCACTATTCATCTCCGAGAGGCCCAGAGACCCATCCGAAGAGGATACGTCAAGACAGTCCTTGGGTGGGCTGCATGATCATGTCTGGCATGATAAGAAACCATAGAACAAAATATACCAGAACAGTTATGGTATCCAGATACTTACGACTTTGCTAGAGGCTTGTCCCAGGGCAACCACTCCTCGTCATTGAACGCGGCCGTGGTGGAGCGGTCCGGAAGGAGGGCTCTTCCCTTCTTGGACCCTTCGGCCTCCCCGGATGGGGCGGCCTTCCTTTTGTTATCTCCCCCGGCTGGGGGGGGGGGATTTTCCTCTTCCTCCTCCTTGTCTTCATGGGAGGAGGGTGTCTCAGTGTTATCGGACGACGAGTCCGATACAACCTTGCGCCGGAGACCTTTCTAGGTCCCCGCGGCCTTCCTATTGGCCTTCTTATCCGGCGCCTCATAGGGCGCCGGAACCAGCATCTTTGTCAAGAGAGTACTTGCTGGGTCTTCGGGCAGTGGGGCTGGACAATCGATCCGCTCCACTGTCGCGACCCATTCCTGTCAAATAATGTGGAGGCTCAGATCCCTCACATAATTATACTAAGGAAATAAACGCCTTATGAGATATAAGGAGCTTACCGGATTAGCAGGGCGCTTTGCGCTGAGTCCGCGGTCCTCGGTAAGCGGAGGAGATACCTTGGCTGACTTAAACGGCACCCTCCAGATGTCCTGGTGTGTCGTGTCGAAGAGCTCTTGCAGCGTCTGGTGCCTTGCCGAGTCGAACTCCCACATATTGAATGCCCGTCTTTGACACGGGAGGATCCGGCGGAAGAGCATGACCTGGACCACGACAAGCTTGATTTTCTTGCTTATCCGGCCAGCTCCACCGATTAACCCCAAGATAATCCCTTCTCTTTCCAGGAGGTTAGCCACATGGGGATGCCGGATCGGAATTCGGGGGCCGCCACCCAGTTGGTGTCGCGCGGCTCGGTGATGTAGAACCACCCCGATTGCCACCCCTTCACGGTCTCCACATAGGAGCCTTCGAGCCAGGTAACGTTGGTCATTTTTCCCACCATGGCGCCTCCACACTCCGCTTGTTGGCCGACCACCACCTTCGGTTTAACATTGAAGGTCTTTAGCCACAGGCCGAAGTGGGGCTTGATGCGGAGGAAAGCCTCGCACACGATGATGAACACCGAGATGTTGCGGATGAAATTGGGGGCTAGATCATGGAAGTCCAGCCCGTAGTAGAACATGAGCCCGCGAACAAATGGGTTGAGGGGAAATCCCAGCCCGCGGATGAAATGGGTAAGGAATACAACTCTTTTGTGGGGCTCGGGGGTAGGAATAATCTGCCCCGCGCCTGGGAGCCGGTGCGCGATATCTGCAGCCAGGCATCCGGCTTCCCGGAGCTTCGTAATGTTCTCCTCTATAACGGAGGAGGCCATCCACTTGCCTCCCACTCCGGACATGTTCAGAGTGTTTTTGCGGAGAAGATGCGAACTTCGGCACTGGAGCTTGAGTGCGCGAGAATGGATGGGCAGTGAAGAAGAAGGCGTGGGTAAAAAATGAGGAGTCATTATCCCTTTATAAGGGCGGTAGAAACTGCGTGCCTCTCCACTTGCCTGCTAATACTCGCTTATTCCCCAAGCGTCGTGATTGATGGCGCGGTTGGGTTACCCACACCCGTATTGATGAGAATCCCGTGATAAGGGGACATGATCTCTGCTTTGATAAGACGTGCCAAGAAAACCGCCTCGCAATATGTGCAGTAGATGCTTGAGAAAAACGATTCGAATAATAACCAGAGCCATGGCGTGATGTCACGTTATGAAAAGTTGTCAGCAGATTAGATTTGTGGAAATATTATACTCTCTACGGTGGTATGTGGAATTTGTTTTGCAGAGCCGGACACTATCCTTGTGTTCAAAATCTTCTATGGAGTATTCGGAGGAGGAACCCTCCTTGCAATGCCGAAGACAATCCGCGTCCCGGACTCATCGCCATTGAAGCCTGGTTCAGGGGCTATTGAGGGAGTCTTGGATTAGGGGGTCCTCGGACAGCCGGACTATATCCCTTGGCCGGACTGTTGGATTATGAAGATACAAGATTGAAGACTTCGTCTCGTGTCCGGATGGGACTCTCCTTTGCATGGAAGGCAAGCTTGGCAATTCAGATATGTAGATCACCTCCCTTGTAACCGACTCTGTGTAACCCTAGCCCCCTCCGGTGTCTACATAAAACGAAGGGTTTAGTCTGTAGGACAACAACAATCATACCATAGGCTAGCTTCTAGGGTTTAGCCTCTCCGTTCTCGTGGTAGATCAACTCTTGTAATACTTATATCATCAAGATCAATCAAGCAGGAAGTAGGGTATTACCTCCATCGAGAGGGCCCGAACCTGGGTAAACACTGTGTCCCCCGCCTCCTGTTACCATCCGCCTTAGACGCACAGTTCGGGACCCCCTACCCGAGATCCGCCGGTTTTGATACCGACATGCACCCCCTCCAAGGAAGTTTGGATAGGACAAGGAGGAGGGGGCGTGGCTCCCCCTTCCCTCTCCCTCTCCTTCCTTTTCCCCTCGTATGAGAAAGGAAAGGGGGGCGAATCCTACTACGAGTGGAGTCCTAGTAGGACTCCCCCCGTGGCGCGCCCCTTGGTGGCGGGCCTCCTCCTCCCCTCCTTTATATATGGGGGCAGGGGGGCACCCCATAGCACATCAATTATTCTCTTAGCCATGTGCGGTGCCCCCTCCATAGTTTACTCCTCCGGTCATAGTGTTGTAGTGCTTAGGCGAAGCCCTGTGCGGATCACATCACCATCACCATCACCATGCCGTCGTGCTGACGAAACTCTTCCTCGACCCTCTGCTGGATCAAGAGTTCGAGGGACGTTATCAAGTTGAACATGTGCTAAACTCGAAGGTGTCGTACGTTCGATACTATATCGGTTAGATCTTGAAGACGTTCAACTACATCAACCGGGTTAACCTAACACTTTCGCTTTAGGTCTACGAGGGTACATGGACACACTCTCCCCCTCTCGTTGCTATGCATCTCCTAGATAGATCTTGCGTGATCGTAGGAATTTTTTTGAAATTGCATGCTACGTTTCCCAATATCTTTTTCATTATTAGAAGGAGAGTGTTCATTACCAGACCGAGTTTCAGCATCAGAGATAGAAGTTTAATTATCATTATCAGGAGGTTTTTCTATTTTAGGTTCACTAGAAGCATGCAAAGTCCTATCATTTTTCTTCTTCTTTTTCTTTTTAGAAGGACTACGTGCATCAGTGTTAACTCTTTGTGAATATTGTTCACTTGTTTTTGGGTGTCCCTCGGGAAAAAGTGGTTCTTTGTGTGCAGAATGAAGCATTGCTTCTGAAGTTCCTGCACAAGTTTTACAACAAGTTGGATATACCTTGGGTGCAGCTCACATGGGACTCCTATTATACCCAAAAAATTCCACATGCCTCTGAACCAGTCGGATTGTTCTGGTGGAAGGACATACTTAAGCTCACACCTAAATTTCGTGGGATTTCTCAAGTCAACATTGTGTGTGGCACCACAGCTTTATTTTGGAAAGATTTATGGTCAGGGCAAATTCTTCAAGACTCCCATCCTCGGGCTTTCTCTCACTCTCTGGATGAAGATATCTCGGTCAAAAACTTCCTAGGGAGCACATCGCTGGGAGAAATGTTCCACCTGCCCTTGACCCCCCAAGCCCTTGCGGAGGTTAGAGACATGCAAACAATTGCGGCTCATCTACAGCCATCCACATCATCCACGGATATTTGGCACTATACGTGGGGTAAGACCATCTACAAATCAATGGACTACTATAAATTCTTATTCAAAGACATCCAAGTGCAACAGATATTCGGCTGGATTTGGAAAACAAAGTGCACGATGAAGTTGAAGGTCTTTGCCTGGTTGCTCTTCCATGACAGGCTCAATACGAGGAACATGTTGAAAGGAAGGCACTATAACATAGGAGATGACCACAACTGCCTCTTATGCGGATTGAACATTGAGGAAACAGTGGAACACATGATCTTTGCATGCTCTTTCAGTAAGCTTTGTTGGACCAAACTTGGGTTTAACTGGGATCCTTTCCTTGGCCGAATAAAAGTTGTTGAAGCTCACAGAAACACTCACCCCACCCCACTGTTCCTAGAGAAATTCATTGTGGCAGCCTGGAGTATTTGGAAGGAGAGGAACAATAAACACTTTAGAGCAGTTACACCTACCCTCAACTCCTGGCTGGATAGATTCAAGAGAGACTTTGGGATTCTTCAACATAGAGTCAAAGAGGAGCATAGGCTCCTTGTGCTGAACCTTGTACACTCCCTTTAGTTGTTCCCTCTGTCTCTTAGTCCTCTTAGCCTACTTGTCACAAAGTTGACAAGTTGTACCTCCTCCTCCCCCCACTATGTAAATACCCATTGTACAGTTTTCTTGTTTTCTTAATATAGTTACACAGTAGGAGCCTTTCCTACTGTTCCTGGTCAAAAAAAGTGGTTCTTGAGTCATTTTACCTCCTCTAGTTGCAACTCTAACAACAAAGTCATGTTTATTATTATTCATTTCATCAAGTAACTCTCTTTGAGATTTAGCAACTTGTTCTAACTGAGTTTGAACCATAGAAGTATGCTTTCCAACACCTCTAACATCATTTGAGATTCTAAATAACAAGTCACTCAAGCGAGCAATCATATCATAATTGTATTTCAATTGTTTCATAACATTTGCATTGAAGTGATCTTGTTTTCTAATGCAATTTTCAAACTCATAAAGACATTGGCTAGGATGCATATTGTGAGGATTGTCATTATCATTGAATTTCATTAGAGAATTTACATCTACCACCTTAGGCAGTGGTGGTGTATTAACCCCATGTATTTCTTCAATAGGAGGTAATTTTTTTTACATCTTCAGCTTTACACTACAAAAAAATACACTTCCGTGATGTTACGTTTTTGTCACAGTAGGTCACGTTTTCTGTCATGCATGTACATCCATGACAATTTTGTGACAGAATCAAGATAGTCATACATGTGCTGTCGTAGAAGTGTTCCATGACATTACCAAAATTATCATCACAGAAGTGTCCACTTCCATGACTATAAATCGCGCATCACAGAAGTGCTTTCGTCAAGGGTGACCGACACATGGCATCCACCGTAACTGAACACCGTTAAGCTATCGTGTCTGGTTTTGGATCCGATAACCCGTTAACAGCCCCGACCAATAGGGATTTTCCACGTGTAAAATCATCATTGGCTGGAGGAAACACGTGTCGGCTCACCGTTGGGACAGATGTCATCCACTCATTGGACCCAAAGCGCCTATGATACGTTGACACGTGGCACGGCCCAACAGAAGCCCATTCTAGTGAAAAGGCTGGCCCGTTTGACTTGGTCAAAAGGTGGCGGGCCGGCCCATGGCAAGCCTGTTAATGGCATGTTCACATATAGCCCATTTACAGCCCGCTAACCCAGGGCCCGTTTACGGCCTATCCGAATTAGGCCCAGTAGCGTCATCTGGGCCATCCAATATAGTTGCAGCCCATTTTAACTTCTGGCCCATGTATGGCCCTTGACATCTTTTGGCCCATATCAGGCCCTTAGTAACCCTCAGCCCATTAACGACCCGTGGTAAAACTGGCCCGTAATGAACAGTGTATCACTTTATACCCATTAACAGCCAATTATTCCGTTGGGCTGTTTCCAGCCCATGTTATCTGTCGGCCTTCTTAGGGCCCATTTATTCTTGGGCTCATTTCTAGCATTCGGTTACTTATGACCCGTTACTGTCATTTTCTACTTGTGGGCCAAATTCAGCCCCTGCTTACAGTCGGCCCATTTGTGGCCCATTAATACGTTGGGCCATTTTCATACCATCATCAAATACGGCTGATTAACAACGGCCCATGAACGGACGATTCCAACTCTAGCCCGTTTACGGCCATAAAGTGGTATGTTATTGGCCCATGTTTGGGCAATCGATCATACGGCCCGTATAAGGCCCATTGATGATACGGCCCGTAGAAGGCCCATTGTTGATACGGCCCGTAGAAGGCCCATTGTTTCTACGCCCCGTAGAAGGCCCATTGTTTCTACGGCCCGTAGAAGGCCCAGTTGTCGAATTTTGGGTTCTGGCAGACCTTGAGGTTCGAACACTGGGGTGCGCATGGATATCTCTCCCCTACCGATCTACGTCCAATCTCCTCGCATGATCTAAGCTGGAAACAACGAACAACACAAGGGACACGAGGTTTATACTGGTTCGGGCCACCGTTGTGGTGTAATACCCTACTCCAGTGTGTGGTGTGGTGGATTGCCTCAGAGGCTGCTGATGAACAGTACAAGGGAAGAACAGCCTCGTGAGAGGTGTTCTTAAGCTGGTGCGATGAACTGCTTGGGTGAGTTCAGTCGCCTCTCTCTCTCTCTCTCTCCTCGATCTGATCTGATCTCCTCGATCTGATCTGATCTCCCCCCTTCCACTCTGTGGTGGCTAGCTCTATTTATAGAGGCCCTGGTCCTCTCCCCAAATAATGAGCGGGAAGGGCGCCAACAATTGGCCATTTTGAAGGGGAACATAAAGTACAAGTTATCTTGACCAAAGGTGGTCTTCGGCTGCCAAAAACACTCGTGATGATGCTGTCTTGGGCTCCACGGTGACCTCCGTCCTGCCGCTCTGCTAGTCTTGGTCTCGTTGCACCGGAATGCTAACCTTAGCCCGATGCCTTGGCCTGTGCTTGCCCCCTTTGCACCGAAGGGAAAACAAGGACACTGTGCAGGCCGACACCCGCCTGGTGCCCGCCTGGTCTCGATCATCATGGCTTGCGTCACGGGCTCCTCGCGAGGTATCCCTGCCTTGATCACTCCGCTTCCTCGCGAGCCTGCCTGATGAGGCTGCCTCTGAGGAAGCTTTCTGTCGTCCGCCTCGAGAGGCTTGGCCCCTCGCAAGGGTCTTGAGCTTGAGCCGATGAAGATGGGCCATGCTGGGCCCCCACTTGAGCCACGCCGCAGTCGCAGGCAGGCAAGTCTGGGGACCCCCGATCCCAGAACACCGACAATAGCCCCCGGGCCCAAGGCGCGCCCGGGCTTGGCCTAGCAGAAAAGCGAAGGGGCAAGCGCAAAGCGCCGCGGGCCCCAACAGCCTGCGGCCTTGGGCGCCGCATGGCAATTGATTGGACGTGGGCGTCTGCACTTCCCCATGATGCCTTGGCAACTGTCCATCTGACAAAAGAGGGGCCTGGGCCAGACTTGCTTGCTTTGTTCTTGTTTGCCTCGCCCCAGATCCCCTTTCTCGCTCTCCTCCTTCTTGCTCCCGAAATCCTCCAGATCTGTCTCAATCCTCCTCATCCGGTACGCCATGGCGCCTCGCAAGTCCTCGGCCGAGGCCTAGTACTCGCCGGATCGGGATTCCCCAAACATGTCGGAGAAGAACCTCGCCCTCACGCGCCTGATGACGGTGGCGCAGGGCAGCAAGGGGGTGACTATGCTCAAGGCCGGCTCCGACCAGCTCGAAGGCAAGGGGAGCACCTTCTATCCGCTCTTTGTGAGCGCCATTGTCGGTGGTCTAGTGCCTCCTTTCTCTAAGTTCTTCTTTGCTGTTCTCCGCTAGTACAACTTGCAGGCTCTGCATCTCCACCCCAACTCTGTTCTTCTCCTGGTGATTTTTGCTTACTACTGTGGGGCTCACGTCGGGGTAAAGCCCTCGGTGGCCTTGTTGCGTCACTATTTTTCCCTCCGGGTTTCTGGCAGCCATATCTCCGCATGTGCAAGCTTCATCGCATACTCTAATTCCAATGCTATCTTGAAGCCTGGGAAGAGAATCGAAGGCTTCTGGAGCAAGTGGGTCATGGTGGACGTCGGGCGCCTCCACCCCCGTCTGGTGTTGCCTACGGGGCAGCCCAGGGCTGTCGACGCGTGGTCCCGCACGGAGCTCGCCGATCCCCATGCGAGGGCGGTGCTGAAGAGGATGAACGCGGACGTGAGGCCAAGCAACTTGGGGGCGGCGAAGCTGACCGGGGCCACGCTCCTGAGGGAGTTCTTGGTGCACCGGGTGGCTCCACTCTAGGAGCACTCACTCCCATTGTGGAGGCTTGGGGAAGCGGACACCGTCTTACGCCTGAACTCTGAGGCCCTGACCGACGAGGATCTGGTTGCGGCCCTCCATTCATTGGTTGGGGGAGACGTGGCGAGGCCGGTGGGCGCCCCCGTACCTCCGTTCCTTCGTGACGACTGGGAGCAGGTGGTGAATGCCATGCCCACCTTCAATGGTGAGGGGCTGGTGCCCGCGGAAGCTCCCGAGGATCTTGCGGTGCTGGCGATGGTGAATGTGTCCTCGGGCAACTCCAGCGGGAGCGAAGGGAATGAAGAGGCGGAGGAGGAAGAGTCTGACTCTGAGGCGACTGGCGAGGAGTCGAGGGAGTCTTTCCCTCGGCGCATGTCCCAGGCCCTCCGCTCCATGCCGGACGACGACGAGGCCGGCGCCAGGCGAGGAGGGGAGGACTCTCCCTTGGTCACAAGGAAGGGCAGGTCAGGGCTGGTTCCCCCAGGGTCTGCTCCGGTCCCTGGGCGATCTGAGGCCAGCTCCAGCCCTCCTGATGTGCCCTCTGCTTCCAGGCCTCCTGAGGCTGACCCCAGCTGCAGGCTCTCGGGCTTCAAGTTTGGCCGGAGGTTGCTTGAGTCCATGAGCGACGACCAGTAAGTGCTCGATTCGTGCTTTGCTTGGTTTATACCGCGGAGGCTTGACGTCCATATTCTTTGTCAGGCTGGCGCCTGTGGCAAAGAGGTTGAGAGGGGCTTCTGCGGCCCTGCTTGGGGCACATCCATCTGCCGGGGCGGCGCCTTCGTCCGCTGGGGAGGAAGAGGGCGAGGCTCGCGCCTCCCCTGCCCGGTCATCCTCGCGAGGCCGACTGTGATGCCTCGGCAAGGAGTCAGCCCCCATGGCCCCACTGACCCTGGAGTCGACTGCGCTTGATGTTGCAGCCGGGGCAGCCAAGGCCCATGGGGTTCCTTCCTGCCAAGCCGTGATCACGTTGCCGTCCTCTTCGCCCGCTCCGCTGGTTCCTACTTCTTCTGTTCCCTCTGCCGCCGTCCTGGACTAGGTCGCCAGCGAACTGAGCCATCTGGGGGAGGATCTTCTGAGCACGGACCCTCGCTTAGCGGCTGGGTGCCTGGAGCTAGCTTCTGGCTGGGCCCGTTCTGCTGCCTCCGTCTGAGCAGCACTGAGCCAGGCCGTGTCAGCCTCCGATGGGGAGAAGCAGGCCACCAACCAAGCCAAGGTCGCTCGCGACACTGCCCTGTGCGACGTTGCGGCTGCCCATGCTCGCTCCAAGACACTAGAGGCCGAGCTGCAAGGCCTGCGCGATGAGCTCGCCAAGGAGGTCCACGGCCGCCAGGAGAAAGAGAAGGAGATGAAGGCTCCGGAGGCTGTCGTCAAGGACCTGGGCGCCAAGCTTGATGACCGCCACGGCTGATTGGAGATGCTAGAGCGGTCACTGAAGGCGGAGAGGACCGAGCTCGACGCCAAGGCAAAGGTCCTGGCGGAGGATCGGGTGGCCTTCGCGAAGATGGAGAAGAAGGCTCGTGCCGCGCTGAGGACGCTTTATGAGAGCGGCTTGGAGGAGCCGTTGGCCGGTGCGGAGGACGGTCCCGCCAAGCTGCTTCCCTTCCTGGTTCGTGCGCTTGAAGATGTCATAGACGGCCTTGGCCCCACGGCCGAGGCCGAGGCGCGTGCCCTGTCTTCTGCTGCGCTGACGCATGTCCTTAGCCACGTCTACCTGCGCGACCCCAACGTCGACTTTGACAGCCTGCTGGAACCCGTGAGCGGCGACCTTGCCGCCGCTGCCGCTGAGGCCGTGAAAGGCCGAGCCGAAGCTTTGCTGGGGAGGTTCCGCGCCTTCAGCATCTTGCCCGGGCACGGTGCCGCCAGCTCCCCGGCCCCAGGAGGCGGAGTCGCCTAGCATGACTCCACCACAGGCGGCGGCGCCACTGGAGAGTGATCCCTTCATGGCTTCTACCCTGTTTTTATTCCTATAACATGCACCATGCCTCGCGGAGGCGTTTAAACTTGTGTTTAGCGTCGTGAAACAATCTATGGCTTGTAATACTTGCTTTGAATTTCTTGGAATTTGCATTTTTCTCTCCTACTTGCTCGCGCTCTACGTTGGTAGGGCCCGGCCCCGCGCATACCCCACCCAGCGTTAGCCCTGACCGGAAACCAGGACGGGACTAAGGGGTGAGGGGCTACGTGGAAAGTTAGGCTCCTGAGTCGTGATGCTCAGGAGTCCCCCTTGACGCACAAGCAACAAGTAGGAAAGGGGGGAACAGGGAGTGGATTGGTCGTTCTGCGTCGGCAGGGCCCGGCCCCGCGCATACCTCACCCAACGTTAGCCCCGACCGGAAACCAGGACGGGACTAAGGAGTGAGGGGCTACGGGGAAAGTTAGGCTCCTGAGTCGCGATGCTCAGGAGTCCCCCTTGATGTTCAAATGGGTTTCCATACCTTGGCTCCGCTCAGGGAGGGGAGCATGACGACCAGGTCCGAGGGACCTGGCTGGGTGGCGTGTGCTCGGGCAAGGCCCGGGCGTAGCCCCCGTGTCCAGCCCCCTCGCACGGCGGTCCTGAGGGGAGGCATTGCGATGGTTCCGGACACTGAGCTCTGGGCTCCCTGAGGTTGGTACGGCCGTAGGCCGCCCTTAGTTGTTTATCACCAGCGCGGAGCATAGCACTTCCGTATGTGTACGGGCATAGCCGCTCCTCGGCAGTGTCGTCAGTCAGCACAGAGCATGGTGCTTCCACTGGTACGTGGGAGGGGGCTCCCCTCCGGGAAGAGCCCCCGGGGCGTGTACAGCCCCGCCCTAACACGTGGCCGGCACGGTAGGGCTAGGAGAGGTGTATCTGGGCACTCGTGAGCCAGCACGGGACTCACGAGGCCCTACCTCGAGGCGGGTTGCGCATATCAACGATGTGTTCCTGTAGGGTGGTTAGAATGCAAATGCTCTACGTCCTCAGGTCCCGGCCCTCGAGCGAGCTCAGCCGCCGCTGGTATGACAGGTCGCGATGCCGTGGGTCAAGGCCAGGGGTGAGGGCTGGAGAGCCAGTAGGAGCCCATGAGTCGCGATGCTTAGGTACCCCCCTTTTAACGTGCAAGCGCTTTGCATGAAAGTGGAGAAATCCGCGATAAGCAGCAGGTGGCAATTAAGCGCGAAAGAGCAAATTCATTTTAAGTAGACGCAGGAAAAGAAAATGCTGCTGGGCCAGGCCCGAGCAGCTCGGGGATGATGCAGCCCGAGGGGCGCCCCCAACAAGGTAAGTAAAGAGCATAAGCAAAACAGATACATGCCGTTGGGATAGACCCACGCGACCTGGGAATGATGCGGCCCTGTGGGCGCTCCCAGCTAAAAACGGAACTTAGAAAGATGTCACCTGGTGCCATTGAAGATGAAGTGATGTTGAAGAAGCGGGTGATGCGTGATGAAGGCATCGATCCTCACGAGCCCCCAGGCCCAGGGGCCTCGGGAGGCTCCGGGGGCACAGGTGGGTCTCCGAGGGCCATCTCCATCTCTGCCAGGACTGCACAATGCCTAACCTCCTGGGCCTCCAGAATGCTCCTCAGCAGGCGCTGATGAGCGCCGACCGTGTTTGGTAGGCCGAAAGGCATGCGAACATAGTTGTGAGGTGAACCCTCGCAATGCCCCACGCGCGAAGGCCAGAGGCACTCCTGAGACGCCGCTCGGTTGAGCCCTGGCACATCAATGCAGATGCGCAGCCCACCATCCTCGCCTGGATGTGGGGCTACGGTGGGCAAGCGGCGGCTGCCGCGCATGACTCGACTCCTGTAGCTCCTGGGTGTTTCTTGCGATGAACTCCTGAGGGTTTGGTCTTCCTTGCCTTGTACCTTCATGAGGGAAACGTGCCAGGAAGCACCCCTCCAAGTGGTGCCCGAGCGCCTCCCTCACGACCTTGGCAAAGTCGGTGGCCCTCCAAGAAAGGGCCCCCGACGCCTGCCCGAGGAGGGCACCGGGTGCGCCTTCCTATGCGAGAGAGAGTGCCGCTGCCTGATTGGGCGCAGATCTTGACGCAACACCTTCGGAGGCGCCTGCCTCCTTATGGCTTGGGCCAGGCAAAACCTTCTTCTTCTTAAGGGTCGCCTCAGGAAGTCTTCCGTTCCTGTGGTCTGGGTCTTCGATTGCTGCGGCTTGGAACGCGCGCTCGAGTGAACACACTGCGTCCCTTTCTTCACAGCGTACGGTGATGACTCCACCGCTTCCTGGCATCTTGAGGACATTGTATCCATGGTGAGTCACTGCCATGAACTTGGCCAGGGCTGGGTACCCGAGGATGGCGTTGTATGGCAGGCGGATGTGGGCGACGTCGAAGTCGATGAGCTCGGTGCGGTAGTTGTTGCGCTGCCCGAAGGTGACTGGAAGGCGAACCTGCCCTATTGGAACAGTGGAACCATCAGTGGCTCCTGAGAAAGGCTTGGTTGGCTGAAGCTGATCGTACGACACTTGGAGATTTTCGAACGTCTCGATGGACAGGACGTTGAGTCCTGCTCCGCCATCGATGAGGGTCCTGGTGACCTGCACATTGCTGATAACTAGGGAGCAAAGCATTGGGAGGACTCCGGCCGTTGCCGTGCACTTGAGCTAATCCGCTGAGCTGAACGTGATAGCGCACACAGACCACCTGAGAGGGCGCATGGCCTCAAGCTTGGGAAGGACTGCATTCACCTCATGAGCAAACTGCTTGAAGATGCACTGTGAGGCTGGGGCCTGCGCGCCGCCCAAGATGCAAGCGATTGCGCGTGGCTCCTGGAAGCCCCCAGCCCCCTCGTCTTGATATTGGTCTTCGTTCCTCCTTGGCGGTGGCGGCAAAGGAGGAAGGCCTACGTTGCCGTGCGGGCGATCCTCGCGAGGCTGATCTCTCCAGCCTCCCTCGCGAGGCTGGTCCTGCCAGCGATCCTCGCGAGGTCGGTCACGCCACCCTTGGCGAGGGCCACGGTCTTCCCATCATCCGCCACCTCTTCCTCCTCCTCAGCCATAGCCCTTGTCGTTGCGCTCGGGGCTTCAACCGACACGTCCATCTCTCACGGCCCTGACCTCTTAACATTCGTTGGTGTTGTGGGTGTGGAGGTCGTGGTACACATAGTACCGGCTGCCCTTGGATGACTCAGGTTGATCCCCGCCCCGCTTGGTGTCTGGGTCCGCTGCAAGCACGGCAGCCCCCTTGCGCTTCACGTCCTTGGCCTTTGGATTCTTCTCTTCTGGGTCGGCAGCCGGGAGTTCGAGGAGGGAAAGGCGCCCTTCCTCAGCCATGGCGCACTTGGTCGCCAAGTTGAACAGCTCCAGGGATGTGCACAGGTCTTCATGGATTGCTAGCTCCTCCTTCATCTTGATGTCACGTAAGCCGTCGGAGAAGGCCGAGATGATGGCTTCTTCAGTCACCTTGGGGATCTTGAGGCGAGCGTTGTTGAAGCGCTAGATGTATTTCTGCAGGGTTTCCCTTTGCTACTGCTTGATGCAGCGCAGATCGCTCACGGCCGGGGGGCAGTCGCGAGTGCACTGGAAGTTGGCGATGAAGCGAGTGCGCATCTCGTCCCAGGAGGAGATTTGCCAGGAGCCAAGTTCAGGAGCCAGGTGCGGGCCCCGTCCTTGAGCGCCATGGGAAACCAGTTCGCCATGACCCTTTCATCTCCGTTGGCGGCTTCGATGCATAGCTCGTAGAGCTGTAGGAACTCCGCGGGGTCCGTCGTGCCATCATAGCGAGGTGGCACGTCAGGCTTGAACTTGCCTGGCCATGCAACGCCGTGCAGCTCGGGGGTGAGGGCGCGGTAGCCTGCTGTGGCCACCGGTGCCTTTTGCTGGTGTTGGGCTTGTTCCTGGGGATTACTGCACGCCGCCGCTTGGAGCAGCGCGGGGTCTTGGCGTGGAGGTGCAGGGATGCGATCCGGGCGCGCCGGCGATGGGAGCGCGCGCGCACCTTCTTGGGGACAAGGGATCTCTTGGCAGCTCCTTTCTTGCTGCACATGCGCCGGATGCGGAGGGCCTCGCCCTGGGGCTGCGCGCCTTGGAGCCAGGGCGCCTTCTTGGGGTGGAGGTGGTGGAGGCACCTCCTGATCCCCGCCTCCTGCGTGGAATGGAGGGCGAGGCAGCGAGAGGGACGGAAAGGGGGAGCCCCCTGCGGCGCTGACGATCTTGGTAATGCGGGCGAGCCAGTCCTCGTAGAGGTCGTCGACGGGGCGGTAGTGCAAGAGCTCTCTTGCCAGGAGCAGCGCGGCGTGCGCGTCCGTGGGGGCGCGACGGGCGTGGGACGACGAAGCGGCTGGAGTCGGCGACGGTGTGGCGGTGCGGCCCTCCCGCCGCACCGAAGGATGCTGGGACGAGGCCTGCTGCTCGTTCCCCGCCGGGCCAGTGGCGGCGTTGGCGGCAGGCGACGGGGAACGACGAGGGCATCCGCCGACGGGCACCGTCTGGGCGACGCGGGTGGCGAGAGCAGCCCGGCACTCGGCGCGAGCCCGACGAGTGTCAGCCATGGACACGACGGAAGATCACACGCGAACAGCAGAAGAAAGATTCCGGTGCACCCATACCTGGCGCGCGAAATGTCGGATTTCGGGTTCCGGCAGACCCTTGAGGTTCGAACACTGGGGTGCGCGCGGATATCTCTCCCCTACCGATCTACGTCCAATCTCCTCGCATGATCTAAGATGGAAACAATGAACAACACAAGGGACACGAGGTTTATACTGGTTCAGGACACCGTTGTGGTGTAATACTCTACTCCAGTGTGTGGTCTGGTGGATTACCTCAGGGGCTGATGATGAACAGTACAAGGGAAGAACAGCCTCGCGAGAGGTGTTCTTGAGCTGGTGCGATGAACTGCTTGGGTGAGTTCAGTCGCCTCTCTCTCTCTCTCTCTCCTTGATCTGATCTGATCTCCTCGATCTGATCTGATCTCCCCCCCTTCCACTCTGTGGTGGCTAGCTCTATTTATAGAGTCCCTGGGCCTCTCCCCAAATAATGAGCGGGAAGGGCGCCAACAATTGGCTATTTTGAAGGGGAACATCAAGTACAAGTTATCCTGACCAAAGGTGGTCTTCGGCTGCCAAAAGCACTGGTGATGACGCTGTCTTGGGCTCCACGGTGACCTCCGTCCTGCCGCTCTGCTGGTCTTGGTCTCGTTGCACTGGAATGGTAACCTTTGCCCGATGCCTTGTCCTATGCTTGCCCCCTTTGCACCAAAGGGGAAACAAGGACACTGCGTAGGCCGGTGCCCGCCTGGCGCTCGCCTGGTCTCGATCGTCATGGCTTGTGTCACGGGCTCCTCACGAGGTATCCCTGCCTTGATCTCTCCGCTTCCTTGCGAGCCTGCCTGATGAGCCTTTGAGGAAGCTTTCTGTCGTCCGCCCCGCGAGGCTTGGCCCCTCGCGAGGGTCTTAAGCTTGAGCTGATGAAGATGGGCCGCCCTGGGCCCCCACTTGAGCCATGCCGCAGGCCGCAGGCATGCAAGTCTGGGGACCCCCGATCCCAAAACACCGACACAAGTGTCACTACAGTAAATATGTAGCCCATGGTTATTGTGGCCTAGTTTTAAAAAATAGGTTATTGCAGCCACTAGCAAATTGCGAAAAAAGACCAGCACTGACTACAAGCAAACAAATAAACAAGACAACAAGGAAATAGATAAGCAAGCAACTTACGCTAGGCTATCACGGCTATTACACATATTACATACACTGGGCATCAAAGTTCGCCACCAGTGCAAATATAGGGAATAAAGCAGCATATCATATACACTGGTTGTCAAAGTTGGCGACCAGTGCAAATAAACGCTGCAGCAAAATAAGTCCAGAACTGAAACCACTTCAGAAGATCTCAAGAAACAATATCCTAGGTACCCATAATGCTGGCAAGATGCTTAGCAAGCTTATTAACTTTCTCTTGTTTGGCGCTTAAATACTCCAGCGCTTGCTGTTGCACCAGAAAGTATGCATCTGAATTCTGCAGGGACTTCCTCAGTCCTTCAACTTCCTGTCGCAACACATCTGATCGATGTCTTTCGACTTGAAGCTGAGACTCAATAAGACAAACTGATTCAGGCAGCGAGTTCGAAGAGCTTGTGCCAGCAATAGTGGCCAGTAACTCGAACACTACATCAAGACAGGACTTCTGGGTTCTCTCACTGTCGTCAAGATAGTTTTTATCAGCTTTCTTGGAGACCAACAGGGATGTCTCACTATCTTGAACATTATATGCATTACTTCCTTCACCATTGCATAACAGGGTATTGTTCTCTAATATTTTGTCCGCATTCCAAAAGAGAAACAAGCAGACACGTCTGTGATGGCCTGGCTTATTAGGGATGATAGACTACTCATATCAATAAGGAATTCCTTCTTTTCCGGTAGCCCATTCGGATAGAACACCAAAGTTAAGCGTGCTTAGCTTGGAGTAGTGTCAGGATGGGTGACCGACCTGGAAGTTGCTCTCGGGTGCGCATGAGTGAGGACAAAGTGCGCAGAAAATACTAGTATTGATCTATGGGGCCAGTCTAGATCCCGCGAGGAGTAATGACCACCGGCGGGTGTGTCCGAGGCGTTACAAGTTGGTATCAGAGCCGACCCTCGCGGTTACATAGATGGTTGCGGACATGTGCGTGGTCATGTTGTTCATGACGTTTGTGACCCGTCGTGGCACACGGCATGGCACATGTACTGGACTGGAAGCACAAACGTATGTGCCAAGAGGGAACGTTCCTGTGGCCCGACGAGGATGTCGGTTCCTCTGAGTGGGGGTGTATGTGATGGCCTGGCTTATTAGGGATGATAGACTACTCATATCAATAAGGAAGTCCTTCTTTTCCGGTAGCCCATTCGGACAGAACTCCAAAGTTAAGCGTGCTCATCTTGGAGTAGTGTCAGGATGGGTGATCGACCGGGAAGTTGCTCCCGGGTGCGCATGAGTGAGGACAAAGTGCGCAAAAAAGAGTAGTATTGATCTGTGGGGCCAGTCTAGATCCCGCCAGGAGTAACGACCACCGGCGGGTGTGTCCAGGGCGTTACATGTCACAGGTTTACCATGTTGTATATGAAACTCATTTTGGTAAATAAGTTCAGTAGTAAAGTGCACAGGGATAACAACATGAAACAAACATATATCTATGTACCATGGTCACTTTATGGTCTATATCATTCTAGTTTTTGTTGCCAAATCAAGATAGAGACACAGTTCAAATAATATTTGTTCAAGACAAAGCAGAATAGACAGAATATAAGTGTGGGAAACTATAGAGACACTTGTAATGTGCATGACATGAGAACATAACTGTTTATTCAATTGAAACTGAAACCAATATAGAGCAAGTTACAACAGCAAACCAGTTAAAGAAACAAGTTTAAAACATACCTGTTGCGCCATTGGAGTTTCAATATCCTTCAAATTTGAAAATAGTTGGTCAGAGTAAATACAGTGATGCAAGAGCGAAGGAGTATGAACCATGGCTACAGAACTTGACCTGAGAACAATTCTTCTTCCCCTTTAAGTGTTGAGTTGGGATTCGGAGTGGTGGTCCTTCTGCTTTGGGCACTACAGTTCCCTTACTAACTGCTCATGTTTGGGTGCGCTGTGGTGGAGACAGTGTTGTGTCAGCTGGAACTAGGTTACTATCTGCTGGGGTTGGGGTTAGAAATGGTGTAGCTAGTTCTCTGTCCAACTGGGTAGGGGTACAATCTGCAAGAGTCTGGGTTATGTGTGGTGGGGTTGGTTCTTGGGCAAGTATAACCGTGGTTCTATCTGCATCAACTGGTAGCACTATCTTTTCTGAAGACCGTGTTGTTACTCCCTTAGATACTGCCATCACCCTCTCCAATTCAAATGGCTGATAAACAAGAAAATTAATTGAATGTACGGACATTGTATGATAGACAGGTGCAATGGATAGTGGGGAATAAAAGAGGGCATGAAATAATTCACATTTATGTTTTCTAACCAAACAGGATAGCATGACACAATTTCACATATATGATGGCTAAGTAAATAGGATAGCATGATACAATTTCACATTATGATGGCTAACTAAAAAAGATGGAAAGACATAGTTCAAAATATGATGACTATGTAAACAGGATGACATGATATAACTATATAATGTGTTTATTAAATAGGTTGGCATGCCATAATTCACATACATGCCGCCTATGGAAACATGATAGCCTGATATAATTCCAGGATAGAATGACATAATTCAAAATATGATGACTGTAAACACTAAACAGGATGAGATGATATAACTATATGATGTCTTTATTAAATGGGTTGCCATGCCATAATTCAGATAGATGTTGTGTATGCAAACATGATGGCATGATGTAATTCAAATATATGATTTATATAGTAAGCAAGTAAGCAGATGGAAATCTATATATGATGTAAAAACTAAGCAATGAAAGACAACATGCATGACATGGGTAATATAACCCTGCCAAGTTTGAGCATAGACCTCAGGGGGGAAATAGGACTGGTCATCAGTCTCTGAATCCTCCTCTGAGGATCTCTCTGTATCCAGCAAGATGTCTGCTTCAGCAGGTAGTATCGTCTGCTCTGAATACCTTGTTTTCACTCCAAATACTTCCATCACCGCTTCAAATGGCTGATGCACAAGAAGAGTAGTTGAATATACAAACATTGTCGACAAATGGAACACGTAATACAAAAAAATGATAGCATGATATAATTCACATACATGATGATTGGCTCAACAGCATGGCATTGCATAATTCACATATATAATGCCTTTGCAACAAGATAGCATTGCATAATTCACATATATAATGTCTTGCAACAAGATGGCAATGCATAACTCACATATATGGTAATTAGACACTAAACATGTGGCATTCACACAAAGCATGTCTACACTAATCAAATGACATCGCAATGCAAGACACCATACCGCACGATATGAGCAACATAACCCTGCCAAGTTAATTAGAGCATACACCTCGGGGCGGGGGGGGGGGGGAATAGGACTGGTCATCTGTCTCTGAATCCTCCTCTGAGGAGCTATCCGTAACCAGCGAGATATGCGCTTCGTCAGATAGCATAGTTTGCTCTGAAGACCTTGTTTTCACTCCACAATTTTCCATCGCCGTGTCAAATGTCTAATGCACACGAAGAGTAGTTGAATGTCCTAACATTGTTAACAAATGTAATACGTAACAGAAAAAAGGATGGCCTGATATAATTCACATATAAGATGACTGGCTAAGCAGGATGGCATTGCAAAATTCACATATATGATGCCTGGCTAAACAAGATGGCATTGCATAATTCACATAAACGATGAATAAACTAAACAGATGGCATTCACACAAAGCATGTCTAAACTAAGCAGTTGACATATTTGTTGTATAAAGTAAGCAATGCAAGGCACCATATGCATGATATAACCAACATCAGCATGCCAAGTTAGAGCGAAGACCTCATGGGGTAAATAGGAGTGGTCTTCTGCTTCTGAATCCCCCTCAGAACAGTTATGTTCCTCTTGATTACGATCCGAAGTGGGTGGAGGGGGGCTGCCTTTGCGCCCACCATGGAGCGACATCTGCATGAAATTTTATTGCCACGCAAGGCTCGTCTCTTTTGCTATACATGTTCAGTTCCATTGTGTACAATAACTGACATGCATATGAATAAAACATAGTGAGATTATGTAAGGAGTGCATGCACAAATCCAGAGTGATGGTAGCAAACTGTGGATAGACCCAAAACCAATGATAGAAGGCAGATAATAGCTTTAGTTAAAAATAACAGATAATGGCTCCATTAATGTTTGTTTGCACCCAACATGAAACTCATAGTAGACACCCGAGATTAACCAGATAGTAGACATATAGTACTGATTGCTGCCCCAATATGTACCCCACAACCATTTAAAAACTCAAGTTTCAGCATAAGTTTGGACCTGACTTGGAGTCTAATAGGTGAACACGATGATAAAGTAGCATGTCATCATATTAAGCGACGCATAACGTAAGCAGACACGGAAGAGTGCGACCTCTCTTGCGGACCCGGTGTAGTCCTCAAGGTCATCTGCTCAGTTGATGATGATAATGCAGTTGCCGTGGCTGCCGGCGGCGGGGAAGAAGATCTGAGGCGGCGAAAGATAGTCTGGAGAGCGGATCCCTGCTATGGTGAACCCTTCCATCGTTGGAGCAGCTGAGCTGGGGTGGAACACAACACCGCAGGAGCAGGACAAACCACATAAGGTTTTCTTTGACACATAACTGTAATAGAAGTAATTGTGTAAGGGCTTGTTTGAATTCGAGGATTCTAACAATGCAGGGATAGGAAATAGACAGGAATAGGATAGGAATGCACGTGCAAAACAGAGAATTTAAAAACTGAGGATTTCTGCCAATCTGGTTGTTTGGTTCACAAGAATTGGAAGATCACAGGATGCAAAGAAGCATGGTGAGATTAAGTCAAACCACAAGAAAATGTACCGTTATAATGCTATTATGCTACTATCTCTTAGTCTTGTGCTTCATGAATAGGAATTTGAAAAGGAGGACAAGTAGAAATTAAAATTCCTACGGTTTTTCTTTCAAGGATACACTAAAGGAACAAATCCTACAGTTTTCCTTTGCTCCATTCCTTTGCACCAAATTGATGAAAAGTAGTACCATACGAAACTTTCCAATTCCTATGTTTTTCATTCACTTTTCCTTTCAAGCACTGGTGATTCCAGTAGGCAGGCTTGAGCAAGGAAAGGCCTACATTAAAAAATGTTTTTGTGCTACTTCTATTACTTTGGACCCAGGCCACTGCCCTACTAGCTCAACTCCCAGGGCCATCGACAAATGCACAGCTAAAACGCGTAGAGATAAATAATGATGGCGTTCAAGAGAGTCCATCACGGATAGCTAAGTTGCCTGGTACCTCACTGCTTGTCATATAGTAGGATAAAATGATCGTATTTCCCGTTACTCTGTGTGCTCAGTGGACAATATATATAACATGTAGAGTAAAAAAGATATGCAACAAGTGTACAACCTCTTTGGCTGTCGGGGGAGGGGAAGAAGATCTTAGGCGTCTGGAGATGGAGCCCGAGGTACTGCTTTCCTGTGATGGAGGGTTTCGTTGTTGGAGCAGCTCCAGTGAGTTGTACGACGCCGAGGCTGAAGCAGGACAAGAGAGACAACGTTAACCTGAGTGGAATTCTAATAGCATCTCCAATAGATGACGTAAAATACATAACCACAAAGTGCTAGATGTATACATCAGCCGCTCCTCTCTGAATTTAACTGTCAAAACTGAATTTAAGTGTCGAAACTGAACTTAACTATCGAAACTGAATTTTACTGTCGAAACTGAACGCACTAGAGGTGAGGCTACACGTCAGTCGACTGACTTTTTCATCTTTGGTCAGTTGATTTTGCAGCCGTTGGATACAAAATCAAGGGCCTGTAGTTCATCTTCAACCTCCACCCCCCTGAGCCGCCAGCCACCACCAGCCAAACAGCCGCCCCCCCCCGCCTCCTCCGGCCGGCGGTGCGTCGCCCTGCCCGCCCAGAAAACACTCCCCACCGCCGGTCCGCCGCCGCCCTGGCCATCCCTGTAGGCCCCCCGTGTCGAGCTTTTTCTCCGGCGATCCCCACGCCACCGCCCCACCACCGTCGGCAACCACCGTCGGCGACCACCGTCGGCGACCACCGCCCCCACCCTGAACCCTAAGATAGATAGTGGGGTACCTCTCTGGCGAGCCCCCCTCCCTACCGCGGCTGGTTCTTCCTTAACTCCGGTGTAGCGACCTGACCTCAGATGGCCCAGTCTCTGTGCTTCAGTGTCATCCCTGGATCGGTAATGCTGACACACACAGTACTCGAAGGATTTATAACAGAGTGGCAATCACACACTTATTACATCGAATGTCTCAAAAGAGAACTTATTACAATAATATGGCTTAAGGCCATCTAATACGATAACAACGGAAGGCTTGGAAGATAAAGTGAGTCCATCAACTCCAACGGCATAGCTAAGCTGCATGGCAACAACCTAACGAACCTTACTCCTCGTCTGAAAAGTCTGCAACATAACACGTTGCAGCCCGAAAACGGGCCAGCACATGGAATATGCTGGCAAAGTATCATAGTAGAGCATGAACAGATTATTGCTATCACTACATGCATATTTGGCTGGTGGAAAGCTCTATGGTTATAGTTTTTGTGAAAAGCCAATTGTTCCCTACAACAAAGGAATAGATTTTAATTTAACTATCATGGTAGTTGAAACAACATTGAGAAGGTTCCTCCAACTCAATCCCAATTAAAGTGATTAACATCCCAACAATATTATTCAAGAATGATGAGATACATGTGATAAACCAATTACCAGATACTAAAGAATTGTCCATAATCGGGGACACGGCTAACCATGATTAGATTATACACTCTCCAGAAGTTTGTGCACTTTTCCCCACAAGACTCGGTCGCCTCCGTTGGATTTCTCGCACTACAAGGTGTTTGAGAAACGGATGACGGAGACACAGTCTTTCAGAATCATTAACTCTCTACTCCGGACAGACCATACCAAACCTACATCCCACTGTCTGCTGATCTGCCTCTTCAAGAGCTTCACGTAACTTACTCAACTATGCTAGAGCCCATAATAGCCTGTGGCTGCACACGGAAGTTTCTAGCATGAATCATCTCAGTTCCCTTTGAGCCTGGGTGGCGGTCCATAGGAAGATCACACGGGTACTCCGGGATTTCCAAAAATACAGGCAACACTGGGTACTCCAGGTGCCTCAATCCACCCAGATGTTAATTTAAGTTGCCACCTTATGTTGAACCATTAATTAACAAACTCACATCTGTCATGGATTTCACTCAAACCCAAACCATGTCTACGAGCATAGCATAGCATAGCAATATAGGCAACGCGTAGAAGTAACTCCCAAGGTTTGGATATAACAGGGCAATAAGTTCTACCTCATCAACTACTTCCCAACCCACATGTTAATGACATCCTAATCATGCAATGTTTGAGGATTGGAACTAATGCATAACAACTGGGTGATAAAAGGGATAAGATCAAAGTGTTACTTGCCTTGCTGACGGTCGGCGAAACCTAGGGACTCGTAGTAGCAGGCTTCTCACTCCGGGTGTTCTATCGCAAACAAACAATAACATACATAGGCAACAAGCAAAGATGCGCAAGCAAAACTCAAATAAAAGAGGTTGACCAGAAGATTCAACTTAAGAACTCCGGTTCGCAAAAAGAATCAAATCAAACGGAGCAACGAAACTCAAACGGCGAAAGAAAGAAGTTACATTTACTAATCTGAACCTAGGTCAAATTTTACAGTAGCAAAAACTTATTCAAGTTCATTAAATGGAAAGAGGGTTTCAAGATGAAACTCTAGGCGCTTGAATCGCCTGATTCCAACTAACGAGCGAAAAGAAAAACAGAAACTAAGATCGGATCAGAAATCGCGATCAGAAAACTCGCGGAATAAATCCGATAAAAGAAAACTGACGAACAGACTAACGAACGAGCGTTCGTTAACTGTAACTAACGGGCAAAAACCGTTCGTTAAAACGAACATATGGACGAACGTTCGCTAACTAGAAGAACCGAGAAAAACCGGCGATCCGAAAAAACAAATCTAGGGTTTTCAAAAAAACCGAACGGTTCTAAAAAAACCAGTGGCTCGGATCCGGCGGCTACCTCCGGTGAGGGGCTCCGGCGAGGCGAGGTGGCGGCTTGCGGGGCGGTGGCGGCCGCTTAGCGCGGCGGCGGCGGCTAGCGCGGGCGGCGGGGTTGGCGCGGGGCGGCAGGGTTGGTGCGGGGCGGCGGTGGCTGTGGGGGTGGGGGGCTCGGGCGGCGCGTATATAAAGGACAGGGCGGGGAGGCTTGGAGGAGGGGCCAAGGCGGCGGCGGTGGAGTCCGGCTTAGACTCCTAGTCCGAGAGGCGGTGCGGTGGCGCACGCGCGGGGTGGTGGCGGCGGCTGCGGGCCGGCCTGGCTCGGCTGGGCCTTAGGCCCAGTCGGGTGCGAGAACTTTTTTTTAAAATAATTTCGCCGACCGAAATAAAATCCTAGAAAAATAAATAAAAATCTAAAAATGCCAAAATAAATTTTCACCGTCTAAATAAAATATTTAGAACGAGATGAACATTTTCTTGGCCCTAAAATGAAATTTTGAAAACGTGCAATTCTTCTAATGCAAACAAAATTGCAATGAAATCCAAATAAAACAAATATTTGATTTTAATATTTTTCCTCCAATATTTCAATTACCTTGGAGAAGTCATATTATCTCCTCTCATATATTTTGATATGAAATATTTTTGGAGAGAAAAATAATTAAAACCAAAATCCTCGTTTCATAATTTGATGAAATCAAATTTGAAAACCAGGAAAAATCCCCAACTCTCTCCGAGGGTCCTTGAGTTGCTTAGCATTTCTAGGATCGCGAGACGGAATGCAAATAAAATATGATATGCATGGATGACTATGTATAACATTCCAAATTGAAAATTTGGGATGTTACAAACCTACCCCCCTTAAGATGAATCTC
This sequence comes from Triticum aestivum, assembly GCF_018294505.1. Lineage (NCBI taxonomy): Eukaryota > Viridiplantae > Streptophyta > Magnoliopsida > Poales > Poaceae > Triticum > Triticum aestivum. Next base: position 619,366,767 of record NC_057812.1, read on the forward strand.
GCCCTCGAGATTCAGGTTGGCTAGAAAATAGGTGTGGGTCGTCTTTGCGAAGATCATCCTCTCATTCCCAGGTGGTTTCATCCTCGGTATGGTGGCTCCACTAAACTTTGCAAAACTTGATAAACTTACTGCGAGTGACTCTGCTGGCAAACTCAAGAATCTTTACTGGCTTCTCCTCGTAAGTCAAATCACTGTCCTACTGAATTGCCTCCAAGGGTACTGTATCTCTTAACGGTATATCGGCCATCTCAGCATGACACTTCTTCAGCTGTGAAACGTGAAACACATCATGAACTCCTGACAATCCCTCAGGTAATTCCAACTTGTAGGCAACTTCTCCCATCCGTCCCAAAACACGATACGGTCCTACAAATCTCAGAGCTAATTTCCCCTTAACTCCAAAACGTTTCACTCCTCGCAAGGGAGATACTCGCAGATATACTCTATCTCCAATTTCATAGGTTACTTCTTTGCATTTTGAGTCAGCATAACTCTTCTGCCTGGACTGAGCAATCTTCAATCTATCACGAATCAATTTAACCTTCTCCTCAGACTCCTTGATCAAGTCTAGTCCAAACAACTGTCGGTCTCCTACCTCATCCCACATCAAGGGTGTTCTGCACCTGCGTCCATAGAGGGCTTCAAAGGTACCATCTTCAAACTGGCTTGGTAGCTATTGTTGTACGAGAACTCTGCATAAGGCAAATTGTCATCCCAACTAGATCCATAATCTAGCGCACAGGCTCTCAACATGTCCTCCAAAATTTGGTTCACTCTCTCGGTCTGTCCATCTATCTGTGGGTGAAAAGTTGTACTGAACTCTAACTTCGTCCCCAAAGTCTGGTGTAATTGATGCCAAAACTTTGAAGTAAACTGTGTTCCTCTATCTGATATGATGGTCCTCGGAACTCCATGCAGACATACGATCCTGGACATATAAATCTTGGCCAACTTTGCACTGGTATAAGTGGTTTTCACTGGGATGAAGTGGGCCACTTTGGTCAAGCGATCAACTACTACCCATATGGAATCATATCCTGCTTTAGTCCTGGGCAATCCGGTGATAAAATCCATGCCATGTTATCCCACTTCCATTCGGGTATCGGCATAGGCTGTAATAATCCTGCAGGCTTCTGATGTTCTGCCTTCACTCGCTGACATACATCACATACGGCTACATACTCGGCAATATCCTTCTTCATACCGGTCCACCAGAAACGTTGCTTCAAATCCAGATACATCTTGGTGTTTCCGAGGTGTATCGAGTATGGTGAGTCATGAGCCTATTGAAGTATTAACGTTCTGATATCCTGGTTATTGGGCACATAAACTCGGTCCTCAAACCATAGGGTATCGTGCTCATCTTCACGAAAACCTTTGGCCTTTCCATTGCTCATTTTCTCCTTTATCTCGGCAATCTCCTTGCCATCCTTCTGAGCTTCCCGAATCTTGTCCAGCAATGTCGACTGGACCTCCATTGTTGCAACGAATCCTCTAGGAACAATCTCCAATCGAAGTTCCATGACATTCTCAGCTAAATCCTTTGGCAATCCCTTACTTTCAAGGATATTAGCATAACTCTTCCTGCTCAAGGCGTCTGCTACAACATTGGCCTTTCCTGGGTGATAGTGTAGCTTTATATCATAATCCTTTATAAGCTCCAACCATCTCCTCTGTCTAAGGTTCAGTTCCTTCTGGGTGAAGATGTACTTCAAACTCTTATGGTCCGTGTATACATCACATCGGTTTCCAATAAGGTAATGCCTCCAGGTCTTCAATGCATGCACTACGGCTGCTAACTCCAAATCATGCGTGGCATAGTTCAACTCATGAGGTTTTAGTTGTCGTGAGGCATACGAAACAACTCTTCCATCCTGCATAAGTACACATCCAAGTCCTAAGCGAGAGGCGTCGCAATACACTTGGAATTCCTTATGTATATCCGGCTGTGTTAGCACTGGTGCTGTAGTCAACCGTTCCTTCAACTCCTGGAAACTTGCCTCGCAATCTTATGTCCATTAGTATCCTTCTTTAACAGTCCAGTCATTGGCTTCACAATCTTGGAAAAGTTCTCAATGAATCTCCGATAGTAACCTGCGAGTCCAAGGAAACTGTGGATCTCGCTAATGGAGGTGGGTGCCAACCATTCAGTGACTGACTGAATTTTGCTGGGGTCTACTGCTATACCTTCTCCCGATATAACATGTCCAAGGGACCCGACTTCCTTCAACCAAAACTCACATTTTCTAAACTTAGCATACAACTGGTGTTCCCTGAGTTTCTCGAGAACTAAGCGCAAATGCTCCTTGTGCTACTCCTCGTTCTTCGAGTATACCATAATATCATCAATAAACACCACAACAAACTTGTCCAAATACTCCATGAACACCTTGTTCATCATGCTCATGAAATAAGCAGGGGCATTAGTCAGTCCAAATGACATGACCGTGTACTCGAATAATCCATACCGCGTCATGAACGTTGTCTTTGGTATATCCTTCTCATGTATCTTCAACTGATGGTATCCTGATCACAGATCGATCTTCGAAAACAGCTTAGCTCCTTGCAACTTATCAAACAGATCATTGATCATCGGCAGTGGGTACTTGTTCTTAATCGTCACCTCATTCAAGGCTCGATAATCAACAACCATCCTTAGGGATTTGTCCTTCTTCTCAACCAAAAGCACAGGGGCTCCCCAAGGTGACGAACTTCTTTGAATGTATCCTTTTCCCAATATCTCCTTGATCTGTTTCTTGATTTCCTCCAGATCATTTGCGGGCATCTGATAGGGTCTCTTGGATATTGGTCCTATTCCTGGCAACAGCTCTATCAAAAACTCAATGTCTCTATCCGGTGGCATGGCTGGTAACTCCTGGGAAGACATCTAGATAATCCTTCACTACAGGCACTTCCTCCTGAACAACTCCCGTAAGAGCATTCACTTGGCTCCTCCTAGGCACATGCCTAGACACATACTTAATCCTTTTTCCCTCCGGGGTGGTAAGATAAATCGACTTATTAGCACAGTCAATACTCCCTCCAAACTTTGACATCCAGTCCATACCTAATATCACATCCAATCCTTGTGACTCTAAGATAATTAGGTCGGACAGAAAAACATGAGTGCCAATGGTTAAGGGTACCTGGTCGCACCATCGGCTAGCCATATATTCTGCTCCGGGTGAGCTTACTAACAGAGGGGTCCTAAGGGTTTGGGTTGGTAGTTTAAACTTATCCACAAATCCCCTTAATATGTATGAATGCGATGCACCAGTATCGAAAAGAACAAGAGCGGTAAATGACTTAACCAAAAACATACCTATTACCGCATCCGGCTGCTCTTCAACCTCCTCCATGTTAACGTGGTTCACTTGTCCTTTGTTGAATGGATTGGGCTTCTTCCCAGCGCTCTCATTCCCGTTTCCATTCTTTCCTTCAGGGCACTCCGTAGCGTAGTGTCCAGTCTTACCACACTTGAAACAAGTAACATGACTTAGATCTCTTTTGGCGAGTGTGGCTGGATTGGGGCGGTTCTGATTATTGTTGGCTCCGTTCCCATTCCCATTCTTAGAACCATTGTGGTTATGCGATCCTCCTCCAGTGTGGTTGTGACCTCCATGGTTATGAACAAGTCCTCTCGAATTCGGGGTTAGGCATGGCTTATGCTGTGCTCCTGAGTTATACTTCCCTTGTCCATACTTTCTCTTGCGGCTCTCAATCTGCTGCTGCTTCCCTTTAATCATAAGAGCCTTATCTACCAACTCTTGGTAGTTGTTGAAGGTTGCTACCATCAACTGCATGCTCATCTCATCGTTCAGCCCTTCCATAAACTTCTCCTACTTTGCGGCATTTGTGGCCACATCATCAGGGGCATAGCATGATAACTGGCTAAAATCATCCAAGTACTGAGGCACAGTACGGTTCCCCTGGCGTAGGTTGTGGAACTCCCGCTTCTTCATCTGCATAGCTCCAGTTGAGACATGGGCCATGCGGAAAGCTTGCTGAAACTGGTCCCAAGTGACGTTGGCTATGGGGAAAGTGGATGTGTAATTCTGCCACCATGATGTTGCTGGTCCATCCAACTGATGTGCGGCAAAGCGCACCTTCTCAGCATCAGTGCATCCCGTAGTGGTCAACTCCCTTCCAATATGGCGTAGCCAATCATCAGCAACTATTGGCTCGGTGCTACTGGAAAACACCGGCGGTTGTAACCTTGGAAAACGGGCTAGGTTGTCCACTGTCGGCGGGTTGTTCTTGTTGTTGTTGTTATTGTTGTTGTTGTTGCCCTGGTTCTGAACTAGCAATTGCATCAAAGTATTCTGCTGCTGGATCAACTGGGTGAGCTCCGGTGGGAAAGCAAAACCGGTATCACGTCTCAGAGGCATCTAATGGGTTTAGATGGAAGAGATCAGAATAGAAAAGGGGTCTAATGAGAAAACACTACCCATACGCACATGAGACAAGCACAAACATTTCACTCAATCAATCAAGCAAGGGCATACGAACAGTCTAGGACTATCGCAAAGTGCTCATCTACTACTAATTACATGGGAAAAAACTACTAATATTTGGTGGTTGTCGGTGTCAAAACCGGCGGATCTCGGGTAGGGGGTCCCGAACTGTGCGTCTAAGGCGGATGGTAACAGGAGGCAGGGGACATGATGTTTTACCCAGGTTCGGTCCCTCTTGATGGAGGTAAAACCCTACGTCCTGCTTGATTAATATTGATGATATGGGTAGTACAAGAGTAGATCTACCACGAGATCAGAGAGGCTAAACCCTAGAAGCTAGCCTATGGTATGATTGTATGTTGTCCTACAGACTAAAACCCTCCGATTTATATAGACACCGGAGGGGCTAGGGTTACATAAGGTCGGTTACAAAAGAGGAGATATACATATCCGTATTGCCTAGCCTGCCTTCCACGCCAAGTAGAGTCCCATCCAGACACGAGACGAAGTCTTCAATCTTGTATCTTCATAGTCTAACAGTCCGGCCGAAAGATATAGTCCGGCTGTCTGGAGACCCCCTAATCCAGGAATCCCTCAGTAGCCCTTCGAACCAGGCTTCAATGACGACGAGTCCGGTGTGCAGTATTGTCTTCGACATTGCAAGGCGGGTTCTTCTCCAATTTCCAAGTATTTGTAAATAGTATCCGGCCCCATAAATGTTGATCCTCTTTGCTTCTGCGCCCAATAAGGGAAATCTCTCATGCATCGAACGAATATGAGGCGCCAGGGCATTTTTACATTCGCCCCCTAGCCAGATAAATAAATTGTCTATTAAAGGGATTGGGATTCTTAGATCCGGTCCACTCAGCGAGAATCCATCAGAGCGCATTTCGGAAAGATCCATTCCAGCATGGCCGACCTCCAAAGCTCCTCCACCCGCCCCCGTAGCCCTAAGCTTGGTGATTGGGAGAGATGTTCAGTCCCACACAGTCGATTGGTCAAACTGCAGACCAAAGCATTTCTTCCTCCAGCATATATGGTGCCCGTTCGAGCCGGGCTCGCCACCTACAATGGTGGGGAGCAAGCAGAGAACTTTCCCTATCCCTCCATGGGGGAACGGGTTTGCCTTGTTCCTTACTTACTAAGGGGACTCGGATTTCCAATTCATCCATTCCTCCGCGGGCTCCTGGAGTTCTACGGCCTCCAACTACACAATCTCACCCCTGCCAACATTCTACACATCATCGGCTATGTTGCTCTCTGTGAGTTGATCCTGGGCTGCGAGGCTCACTTCGAGCTATGGAAAAGGCTATTTTGCCTCGTCCCTCGCACACAGAGGGAATCACTTTATCAAGTGGGCGGAGCCGAAGTATGGCGCATCGCCGATACCGGATATCTGTCCGGTACCCCGAAGAAGCCATCCGAAGACTGGCCTTCAGAATGGTTTTATATGGAGGACGTTCCCCTTCCAGACCCGGTTCGGTGGGGTCTTCCTGAGTTCAACAATGCTCCTCTAAAGAAGCGCTGAAGTTGGCGCCCACGGAGCCCCCAGGTGGAAGACGACAAAGAAGTCCTCTATCTGATGAACCGGATTAAGGCACTAGCTCAGTCAGGATTAACTATAACCGAAGTTATATCGATTTGCATAATGCGGGGAGTGCAACCACTTCAATACCGTGGGCACCCCTTGTGGTGTTTCAACAGGGAGGATGACGCCACCCGCTACGGGCATAAGGGTCCGGGCGATGCTGCCGCATTAGCCAAAATTCTGTTCGAACTGTTCAAGGGAGAGGAGGAGGAGTTCACCCGCATCAACCCACAGGATGGATTCTCCCTGTACAATCCTCCAAGCTGGGTAAGTTATATCCCCTTACTTCCATCTTCCCGCATTTTTCATTGTAAGTATTCACCTTGCCAATTTGCGGCAGGAACTGCGAAAGGCCATAAAGGAGGTCAGCAGCCCTTCTCCACAACCGGAGGACCCTGACCGGGCCCTCGACTCCGGACTCGAAGAAGATCTGGTTATCTCCGTGGAGCTGATAAACCGGTAGTTCTATTAGTTGAGCTGCGATGATGCCATGGTGGCCATTACGGCCGACTATCCCGAACTGCTCCCTGCATCGCACGTAAGAAAAACCGAAAAGTCCCAACTCAAAAAAGTAGGATCCCCTTTAAGACACTTCACCCACCATATTCATATGGCCTTTTTTTTTATAGGGAAGGCATTCGGGACGCCCTGCAGCAACGTGCCAACAGGAGGCGCCGAGGCCGGGTAGGCCAAAAAGGAAGGCGGTCAGGACGGAGACGCCGGCGCAAAGGTACAACAAACCCCGCTCCATGGTTGTCGTATCTCTCAAAATGTAATGACGCCCATGTTTCTTTAATAGAAAAAATGCTCGCCGGAATATGTCTGGCGATGTTGTCAATCACGCTTCCACTAGTCGGGCACCAGGACCGGACACGGAGGCAGAAGCCGATATGGGGCAGGCGCCGGATAATCCCCCTACAGAGGATGCGGATAGGTTATCCGCTACAAACTCAGAAGTGGAAAGCGCCATGAATCATAGGCGCCGCCGGGCCGTACTCCGTGACGCTTGTTTCTCACCAGAGGCGTTTGATGCCTTCAATTCTGGAGAGGCGTACCTCCGTGCCGCTCAAGATGGTCTAGCCAGAGCCACGGATCAGTATGTAAAGGATGTACGGGTGAGTGAATCTGACGATTTATATGTATCAGTAGCCCCTGAGACTTGAAATAGTTAGCAGAACTGATTTAAGGATCATCTTTATTGTGCAGGTTCTTACAGAGAAGAATACTAGGCTGCCCCAGGAGCTGGAGGAATGCAAGACCCAACTGCGGGCCGCTATTGCCGCATTGCAGGAACGGAAAAAGCCTCCCGCTAGTAACATTTGAAAGAATGATGGTTACCATATAGTGCGCGGCATGGCTGCAGATCTAACAATAGATTTTGCAGATGAATCCGGAGAAAATCCGGGGGACCAGCATGTTATGAGGCAGCTAGAAGTTGGAAACGCGTCCTGACTGAGGTTAGGCAGGAGAAAAACAATCTCCAAGACGCCAATATAAAGCTGAACGTGGAACTAAAAGACGTTCGGGGCCAGCTTGCGGACTCCGAGAAGGAGAATAAAAGACTTCGACGCGGCATTTTTAGTAAGTGCTTGAACAAATCCTTTAAAGGTATTCGGCGAAGAAGCCGACTAACAGCGTTATGTCTGTAGGTATGCTGATGGGTCATCCTGCGGAGGAAATGCCCGGGTCTGCGGGCGATCTTCTGTCCGAGCTGTCACATCTGCACGAACAAGTTCGGTAGGTCATGCATGGTGTTGCCCAGGCCTTGTGGCCGTCCTTCTCCCTGCCAGAGGGCGTTGTGGAGCTTGCGGAGAAGCTCAAAGGAGTGCAATGGTGCTTTCGATTATGGAATATATCAGCCTGTGCCATGGTGAAGACGCGGTATACCAAAGCAGACCCAAATCACATGGCCGAGGTTGGACCTGTGGGGCTTGACGGAAAAGAGATCCCCGTTAGCTTAGTTTATGGGCAAGCGGAATTAGCCGCAAAGTATTCCCAACAAGATTGTAAGCTAGACCGCCTATTGGATGGTATAGAAGAAAAATTTAGTCAGTCTGCATGACTATGTAATTGAAGTGACATGTATAATGCCTTCTAGACGGTTTGTAGATCATTTGGCGTTGCGGACCTTTTCGCTTCATCCTCCGGGCCCAATAGTCCGGAGTGTATCCGAATACCCTCTTAGTGATATAAGAACCGGGGTATGCGTGGATACTAGGCGTAGGGGTCATTAGTGCTTTATCAGACAAGTGCCCAACGAGTTATGTTATATTACATGGGTAGTAAGAAACATCTTCCAGGGAGAATAGTTCCGTTAAGGGTTCCTTTCCCTGGGCAAGCATGCCCTAAAGTGCATGTCCGGACTGCGACAGGAAACGCAGAAAAAACATCTGGGGGCAGATATGAAAAATAAAAATCATCTTTTGTTCACCGACCGAATATTCCCTTAAGAACGCTAGCTTTCGGCTTCACCCAGTCTGAGGTACACATCCGGCTGACCCGGCAGTAACAATCGCAGAGGTGCTCCCCTTATGCCCTAGCCGAATTAATGGGAACGTAGGGCATAAATACAAGAGCCAGGCAACCCAGCTCGGCCAAAACTTAAGTCATATTGATGCATATAATGGTGAAAAAAGGTACATGCGGAAGTATAACACATGTGTTGGGCATGAAGCCCGGATAAATAATTTAAGCTTCTGTGAAAGAAGCCCCCAGGTATGAAGAGTGCGACTAGCGCATCTGTAATGTGCAAACAAGGCACAAGGTGACCCATGAAGGCCTAGAGAAATAAGAAAAGAAAGAAAGGAAGGAAAACAAGACAGACAATGTATTTGTGAGAAATGGACAAAGGGAGGGGACTAACATAGAGTCCGGTGCTAGGCGTAGAATCTTCGGAGACTAGCCGCGTTCCATGGGTTCGGCTCGATTCGACTAGTCGATGCATCCCGCAGTCGGTACGCTCCACCGGTCAGAACTTGGTCAATAATGAAGGGACCTTCCCATTTGGGCTCGAGCTTGTTCTTTTTCTTATCCGACAGGCATAGAACTAGTTTGCCAATGTTATAAGTTTTGGCCCGTACTTCTCTGCTTTGGTATCTGCGAGCCTATTGCTGATAAAATGCGGAACGGGCTTTGGCTACATCGCGCTCCTCCTCCAAGGTGTCCAGACTGTCCTGCCGATCGAGCTCGGCTTCTCTTTCTTCGTACATGCGCACTCTAGGTGAGTCATGAATTATGTCACAGGGCAAGACTGCCTCTGCGCCGTACACCATAAAGAAGGGTGTATATCCGCTACTACGATTCGGCGTGGTCCGCAGCCCCCAAAGTACGGAGTCGAGCTCCTCTACCCAATGTGTGTTAGACTCCGTTAAGGAACGCACTAATCTAGGTTTAATACCGCTCATTATAAGACCGTTTGCTCCCTCGACTTGACCGTTGGTTTGTGGGTGATAGACTGAGGCATAATCGAGCTTAATGCCCATTTTGCTGCACCAGAGTTTTACCTCGTCGGCTGTGAAGTTCATGCCATTATCAGTGATGATGCTGTGGGGGACGCCATAACAGTGTACAACCCCGGATATGAAATCTATCACCGGTCCGGATTCGGCTGTTTTAATCGGTTTGGCCTCTATCCATTTGGTGAATTTATCCACCATGACCAATAAGTATTTTTTCTTGTGGGTCCCCCCTTTAAGGGGTCCAACCATGTCAAGCCCCCAGACCGCAAAGGGCCATGTAATGGGGATTGTTTGGAGGGCGGTGGGTGGCATGTGGCTTTGATTTGCAAAGAGCTAGCAACCGGCGCAATGTTGGACCAAGTCTTGTGCATCTGCCCGGGCCGTTGGCCAATAGAATCATGAACGGAAGGCCTTGCTTACAAGTGCCCGAGCTGCGGCGTGATGACCACCGAGTCCGGCGTGAATTTCTGCCAAAAGATTCCACCCTTCCTCTTCAGAGATGCACCTTTGAAGGACTCTAGTAGTGCTTTTTTTGTACAATTCTCCCTCATGGACCCTGTAGGCCTTGGATCGCCGCACTATGCAGCGTGCCTCATTTTGGTCCTCTAGAAGTTCCTGTCTAGTTAGGTAGGCTAGGAATGGTTCTGTCCACGGGGCAATAATGACCATTATTTCGTGGTCTGAAGGTGTTAATTTGGTGGCGGAGCCTCCGATTGTGTCAAAGAGTTCGGTATCGGGTATTTTGGCCGGGTCCGGACTGTTGTTACCGGTGTTCCCTTCCCATACTACGGATGGCTTGAAAAGCCTTTCCAAAAATATGTTGGGGGGGGGACCGCGTCGCATTTTGCGCCGATGCGGGCGAGGATATCCGCCGCCTGATTGTTTTCCCGAGCTACATGGTGAAATTCGAGTCCCTCGAACCGAGCTGACATTTTTAGGATGGTGTTTCGATAGTCCGCCATTTTTGGATCCTTGGCATCAAAATCTCTGTTTATTTGGGATATTGCGAGGTTTGAATCCCCATGCACCTCCAGGCGTTGAATGCCCATGGAGACTGCCATCCGAAGACCATGCAACAGAGCTTCGTATTCGGCTGCATTGTTGGAGTCTGTATACAATATTTGTAGTATGTACCGAACGGTATCTCTAGATGAAGACGTCATGACGACGCCAGGCCCTAGACCGGCCAGCATTTTAGAACCGTCGAAGTGCATGATCCAATTGTAGTATGCGCCGTACTCTTTAGGGAGTTCGGCCTCCGTCCATTCGGCGACGAAGTCGGCCAGTACTTGCGATTTAATGGCTCGGCGAGGTTTGTATGTTATGTCGAATGGGAGGAGCTCAATGGCCCATTTGGCAATCCGGCCCGTAGCATCGCAGTTGTTGATAATATCATTAAGTGGCACTTCCGAGGCTACTATAATCGAACACTCTTGAAAGTAGTGTCGCAGTTTCCGTGATGCCATGAATACCGCATATGCTATCTTTTCGTAATGCGGGTACCGTGATTTGCATGGAGTGAGGAAAGTGGATACATAGTATACCGGCTTTTGAAGAGGGAATTTGTTTCCGTCCGCTTCCCATTCGACAATGAGCACCGCGCTTACAACTTGATGAGTTGCCGCAATGTATAACAGCATTGGTTCGCCGATGTTTGGCATGGCCAGAATCATGTTGGTTGCCAGAATGGCCTTTATTTCTTCCAATCCAGCTGTGGCCGCGTCGGTCCACTCAAAGTGTTTGGTGCGCCGAAGGAGGCGATAAAGGGGTAAAGCCTTTTCTCCTAAGCGGGAGATAAAGCGGCTTAGAGCCGCCACGCATCCAGTTAACTTCTGGATTTGTTTGAGGTCTGTTGGGGTAGCCAACTGTGACAAAGCTCGGATTTTGGCCGGATTACCTTCAATACCTCTACTAGAGACAATGAATCCCAGGAGCTTTCCGGCTGGTACGTCAAAAACACATTTTTCCGGATTGAGCTTGATGTCATATGTTCGGAGGTTGTCGAATGTGAGCCTCAAGTCGTCTATCAAAGAGTCGACGTGTTTGGTTTTGATGACCACATCGTCTACGTATGCCTCTACTGTTTTGCTAATTTGTTTCTCCAGACATGTCTGAATCATGCACTGATATGTTGCGCCAGCGTTTTTGAGCCCAAAAGGCATTGTGTTGAAACAGAAGGGACCGTATGGTGTGATGAATGCCGTTGCGGCTTGGCCGGACTCCGCCATCTTGATTTGGTGGTAGCCGGAGTATGCGTCAAGGAAACACAATGACTCGTGTCCTGCGGTAGTGTCAATGATTTGATCGATGCATGGGAGGGGGAAGGGATCCTCTGGGCAAGCTTTATTGAGGTCTTTGAAATCGATGCAAAGGCGCCAGGATTTGTCCTTCTTTGGTACCATCACCAGGTTTGCTAGCCAGTCCGGATGTTTTATTTCTCTGATGAATCCGGCCTCCAATAACTTGGCTAGTTCTTCTCCCATGGCCTGTCTCTTAGGTTCGGAGAAACGCCGAAGAGCTTGATTGAGGCTATGCTCGGCCAGCCTGCATGGGATTCCTGGCATGTCTGAGGGATGCCAGGCGAATATGTCCCAATTCTCACGCAGGAACTCTCGTAGTGCGGCGGCCACCGCGGGGTTTAACTGTGCCCCGATGGAGGCTGTTTTTGTAGGGTCCGTTGGGTGGACTTGGAATTTGACTATTTCATCCGCTGGTTTAAAAGAGGTGGACTTGGATCTCTTGTCGAGTATCACCTCGTTCCTGGCCACTGTGGAGCGTAGCGTGGTTAATTCCTTGGCCGAGAGGGCTTCGGATAATGCTTCGAGGGCCAATGCGGCTGTTTTGTTTTCGGCGCGGAGTGTTGTGTCTGGATCACTGGCAAGAGTGATGATTCTGTTGGGCTCGGGCATTTTAAGCTTCATGTATCCGTAATGGGGTACGGCTTGGAAGATTGTGAACGCCTCCCATCCTAAAAGAGCGTGATAGCCACTGCTGAACGGGGCCACTTGGAATGTAATTTCTTCGGACCTGTAATTGTCCGGTGTGCCGAATACCACATCTAGTGTGATTTTCCCAGCACAGCGTGCTTCCTGACTGGGGATAATTCCTCTAAAGGTTCTACTACTTTGCTCGATGCGGTTCCAGTCTATTTCCATCTTTTGAAGAGTTTCCTCATAGATGAGGTTTAGTCCGCTGCCGCCGTCCATGAGTACTTTGGTGAGTCGAAAGCCATCCACGATTGGGCTGAGGACCAGTGCGACTGGTACTCGGGCTGTTCGGAATTTAGGTTTATCACTGGCATTGAAGGTGATAGCCGTGTCACTCCATGGATTTGTTGCTTCTACGTGGCAGATTTCGGCCATGCTGCGGAGTGTTCGCTTGCGCCTATTATTTGATGCAAAGGTCTCGAACATTGTTAACACCGTATTGTTACCCACTGGATGGTGCTCTATGGTATGTGGGATAAGAAGATCCTCACCACTTTTGGCCACCTGCCGGAGTATCCAACATGCTCTAAGGCTGTGCGTTGGTATTATATCTGTTGTGCTATGAATTTTGCAGGGTCTGTTGAGCCATCCCTCCAGTACGGTTCCTTGCCCTGTAGAGGGTTTTTGCTTTTTGGTAGTTAACCCGGGTGTATTGTGATAATGCACCCTTTTATTTTGGACTGGGTTTGTGTTTAGGGCCGGATTATCCCAAAAGTTTGTTTCGGTTTTCCAGGCACTTTCCATCGCACAGTACTTTCGTACTATGGACGCCAAGTCAGCGAAGCGTGTTATCTCATGGCGATTTATGGCGTTAAGGATTCCCTTGTCAGTGCAATTATTGCAGAAAAATAGAATTGTGTCTTCCTCGCGACAGTCCTTAGCCTTGTTCATAGCAAGGAGGAATCTAGCCCAGTAATGATGTACTGTTTCCTGGGGCTCTTGCCTAATATGGGAAAGATCACTTGTGTTTGTGTGGGTGGGTGGAATTGAATCCGAACCCCTACCCGATCTGGGATCCAGGGGCCGAGGAGTTCCCAATTTTGGAAGTTCCGGTTCCGAGGTGTTACCCGCTAATCCTGGTCCGCTGTCTGACTCTAAGTTCTGGGATTGGATGTTGTCCTCCCGCGAACGGGCATACGGCTCAGAGAGCTCGGGAATCCGGACATAGTTGGTCCTCAGGATAGAGGAAAGGTCGCCGCATTGTTCCTCCACCACTGCAATTTGATGGGTGACTGGTGGAGAGTTAATCTCCCTTTGATCAGGTTTAAGCCCAATCCGATCATAGTCCATAACGACTCCCAAGGCAGCAATGTGATCCAAGAGCTCATTTAAGGAGGAGAGCTTCATTGGATCCATCTGTTCGATGAGTGCCGATTTGACGTGGAGGCTGTTTTCGATGACCCGAGAAGTCATCGTCGGTGCGGTGGCCGAACAGGCGGTCATGATGAACCCGCCTAGCCGGAGAGTTTGGCCGACAGCCAAAGCTCCCCCAGCAGTAGTACTGTCTTTAAAGACGACACGAGACATCCTTCCTTCTTGCGACGGCACAGAGGAACTCTCAATGAAAGCACCAATGTCGGTGTCAAAACCGGCAGATCTCAGGTAGGGGGTCCTAAACTGTGCGTCTAAGGCGGATGGTAATAGGAGGCAAGGGACATGATGTTTTACCCAGGTTCGGGACCTCTTGATGGAGGTAAAGCCCTACATCCTTCTTGATTAATATTGATGATATGGGTAGTACAAGAGTAGATCTACCACGAGATCAGAAAGGCTAAACACTAGAAGCTAGCCTATGGTATGATTGTATGTTGTCCTACGGACTAAAACCCTCCGGTTTATATAGACACCGGAGGGGCTAGGGTTACATAAGGTCGGTTACAAAGGAGGAGATATACATATCCGTATTGCCTAGCTTGCCTTCCACGCCAAGTAGAGTCCCATCTGGGCACGAGACGAAGTCTTCAATCTTGTATCTTCATAGTCTAACAGTCCGGCCGAAAGATATAGTCCGGCTGTCCGGAGACCCCCTACTCCAGGAATCCCTCAGTGGTCATCTAGAAATTTTGATCGGTGGAAGACTCCATGATGTCTGCTCCAGCTTCGTCTTGAAAGTCATTATCACTAGGATCGGAATCGGTGTCGTCGATGATGATATAGTCCTCGGGGCGTATCTCCTTGGGTTCTTCTTCTTCTTCTATTGGTGGCGGTCCTCCCATGAATACTCCGATCTTCTTGACTAGGTCGTCATTCTTCTCCAGTAGTGTCTAGATTTCCTCCTCATATCCATCGCGTGTAAACTTGAGTTCTTCCTCCAGCTCGATGATTCTAGTCTTCGCCTTTTTCAAGTCCATCATGTCCGCGCACATCTGGTTCTCCTGACGTCGAATGTGCTGGTTTAACTCCTGGATGAAAGCTACAATGGATCTATCCTTCCTGGTGCTGATTACTTCCCATTGCTCGTCTCGGCGCCCACATACTTGGTAGATAATGTCCTTAAGCTCCCTGTTGTAGACCTCTCCAATGCGTCCCATGGTAATGTGGGCTGCCATGGTCTTGCCTAGACTCCAGGTGGGTGCTTCAAAAGAAAACTCTATGGGTTTAGAAGTTGGCAAGAACGGCCTTCTGGAACTTGTACTTGAATGTAACGCCCCGAGACCGATGTGCCAGGTGTCCTCCAGTTATTCGCTGTTGTTGCCTTGTCATTCTACTTGCGTGTTGCATCTTATCATGTCATCATTTGCATTGCATCATCATGTTTTCAAAACTTGCATTCGTCCGGGTTCCCCCGTTCTTTCTGTTGTCCGTTCTGAGCCCAGACATACTTGCACGCGCCCGCGGCATGTCCAAAATAGTATTTTATAAGTGGCCGGAAAATGTTCTCGGAATGGGATGAAAGTTGGCGTGCGGTGTTTTTTTGTTATTAGTAGACCGCCTGCCAAGTTTCATCGCGTTCGGAGTCCGTTTGACGCCCCAGCGGATAACTATAGCGGCAATGTAGTCGGTCTAACGTCGGACGTTTTCGGTCTCCGAAAACAGTCGTCGGGCCTCTCCTCTTCTCTCTTCTCAGACCTTTGCCTTCTGCACTACCTCTCACAGCCAGGACCTACCTAACCTCTCTCATCAGCCCGCGGACCTCCTCCCGCGCGCGTCCGAAATCTGTCCCGGACCCGACCCGGACTGTCACCATCGTTGTGTCCGGATCATCCCCAAACATCTACAAAACGTCTCCGTTTTCTTTTTTAGGCTCCCTACCTATTTATTCCAGGCCATCTGATTACGATCGAAGGGATTCAAACGACCCTACCCAAATCCACTCGGTATAGATATCCGGATCAAACCCTAGTCCAATCCATCCATCCCCTCTCCGCCGCCAGCCGACCAACTCCCTCCTTCCTCGGGATCCTCCTAGATCCATCGAACCAGCCACCTCCTCCTCGATCCAAATCCTCCCCTGTCCAGACGCCGCTGCCACTGTCTTTCTCCCACCTCGGGATCCCCTTCGCACCTATCAGCCACCACCAAAAAAAACTTCCAATTCCATTGATCCATCCACCCAACTGCCGCCGCCCGAGAGCCTCGCTCGACCCCACGCGCCACCACTGGCCGGAGACCTCGCCGGAGCTCTACCGGAACCACCAGGCCAGCTCCTCGCGACCCTCTCTTTTCGTTCCCTCGTCCCTGCAACTCTCTCTCCCTAACCTCTTCATTTCTCTGTACCTCAACAGGAGCTCCAGCGCCATGGTTTGATTTCGGCCTCGAGGTTCCGACGCCGCCATCTCCTACATCTGCTGTCGTGCCAAGTCCCTCTTCCTCGCCCGTGCGTCAAGTTCTTGCTGTGGCCGCCTCGATCTGCCATGCCGACGCCCTCCATGGAGTTTCCTGCAGCCTCCGTCAGTGCCATCTCGAACCGAGCCTCGCCCCTGCGCCGTCTTCCCCGCGCGCCGCAGGAGACTGTAAACCGGCGACCTCCAACCTCGCAGGAGTACCCAACCAGGGCGGCCCTTATGCAGTTCGTCACGCCGCCCTGCCAGGACGTGCCCCGCCGTCTCCTTCCTCGCCAGCCGCCGCCGACCTCCATTCCGTCCTGAGCGCCGCCCGGCCAAGTCCGGCGACCAAGCGGGTGATCTGGTCGAGCTCGCCGCCCCTCGCCTACTTGCACGTCGTTCCCGTGCTTGGCGACCCTGTCGTTGACCTTTGCTTCCCCTGCTTTGAGCGACAGGATGAGGCAGTGCCGGCGTTGACTCTGCGACGAGAACGACCCCCTCCTCTACTTCACGCATAGCGCGGTACCCTGGGCCAGCTTAGGCGATCGCATGGGCCACAAGCAGATCCGGCCCAGCGCCTCCCTTGACGGCCTACCTCTTCCTCCGACTGGGCCTGACCCATGGGTGAGCTGCCCCAGCGCCCCTCTTGTTTTTTTCCCTCCTGTTGGGCTAGCCAGTTTCGGCCCATATAGTGTTTTTTTCCTTGGGACGAATTTAGCCATTATTCATGAGACGGTTGTTTTGCAGTAAAGTCCCTAGAGTTCATGCATTTAATATCTAATTAACCGTGCATCGGATTAAAATAAGTTATATATGAAACATGGCTAGAATTTCATCTAGTTTCATATTATGCCATTTTCATCCATGCTTAACATGTTTAAAATATTGTTTGATTAATTTTTTTCTCCTATGCCATGTTAAAATGCTTTAATTCATAACTAAATAACCATAACTCCGAATTTAATAAACTTTATATGTAATTGGGGTGGAATTTTGCCTAGTTTAACATGGTGGTATCATCTTTCATGTTTAACAACTCTAAAATAATGTTTAGGGCAGAACAGTACCAAACCTAATATATGCATATGAGGAGTTTCCGGAATTGTTGTTCGTTGCTTCCGGCCTCATTTAAACATGACTAGATAGGTAGTTTTACTTTGCTTCACTCCCTTGCCATGTTAATCAACATTTAATATTGTTGGGTACATAAACGAGATCGAACAAAATAACTTGAATGTGGTGTTTTGTCAATATGCAACCCGTTGCATATTGAGCTCCACTTAATTTGTAGGATTGTTTGTGCACTTTGCCATGCCATGCCTCTTTAAACCGGACATGCATCATAATTGTTTGTGCATCATGCCATGTCTATGTGGTGGTTGTTTACTATGTTGTGTTCTTCTTTCCGGTGTTTGCTTCTTCGGGTTGGTTCCGGTAACGTCGCGTTGTGAGGACCCGTTCGTCTACGTCCGTTTGTCTTCTTCATGGACTCGTTCTTCTTCCTTGCGGGATTTCAGGCAAGATGATCACACCCTCGAAATCACTACTATCTTTGCTATGCTAGATTGCTCGCTCTTTTGCTATGCCTATGCTGCGATACCTACCACTTGCTTATCATGCCTCCTATATTGTTGAACCAAGCCTCTAACCCACCTTGTCCTAGCGAACCGTTGATTGGCTATGTTACCGCTTTGCTCAGCCCCTATTATAGCGTTGTTAGTTGCAGGTGAAGATTGAAGTTTGTTCCTTGTTGGAACATGGAGATGTTGTTCCTTGTTGGAACATGTTTACTTGTTGGGATATCACAATATATCTTATTTAATTAATGCATCTATATACTTGGTAAAGGGTGGAAGGCTCGGCCTTATGCCTGGTGTTTTGTTCCACTCTTGCCCCCTAGTTTCCGTCATATCAGTGTTATGTTCCCGGATTTTGCGTTCCTTACGCGGTTGGGTAATAATGGGAACCCCTTGACAGTTCGCCTTGAAGTAAACTCTTCCAGCAATGCCCAACATTGGTTTTACCATTCGCCACCTAGCCTTTTCTTTTCTCTTGGGAGTCGTGCTCCTGAGGGTCATCATTATTTTACCCCCCCCCCCGGGCCAGTGCTCCTCTGAGTGTTGGTCCAAACTAGAGTCCTATGCAGCGCCCCCTCGAGGAAACTCGAGGTTTGGTTTTAGTTGTATGGAGCGCTCATCTGAGTGTGCCCTGAGAAAGAGATATGTGCAGCTCCTATCGGGATTTGTCAGCACATTCGGGCGGTGTTGCTGGTTTAGTTTTACCCTGTCGAAATGTCTTGTTGTACCGGGATACCGAGTCTGATCGGAACGTCTCGGGAGGAGGTCTATTCCTTCGTTGACCGTGAGAGCTTGTGATGGGCTAAGTTGGGACTCCCCTGCAGGGATTTGAACTTTCGAAAGCCGTGCCCGCGGTTATGGGCAGATGGGAATTTGTTAATGTCCGGTTGTAGAAAACCTGAAGTTGACCTTAATTAAAATGCACCAACCGTGTGTGTTACCGTGATGGTCTCTTCTCGGAGGGGTCCGGGAAGCGAACACGGTGTTGGAGTTATGCTTGACGTAGGTTGTTCTAGGATCACTTCTTGATCATAGTTTCTCAACCATGCTTTGCCTTCTCTTCTCGCTCTCATTTGCGTATGTTAGCCACCATATATGCTAGTCTCTTGCTGCAGCTCCACCTCATACCTTTACCTTACCCATAAGCTTCAATAGTCTTGATCGCGAGGGTGTGAGATTGCTGAGTCGCCGTGGCTCACAGATACTTTCAAAACCAGTTTGCAGGTGCCGATGTTACCAAGCAGGTGACGCAACCAAGCTCAAGGAGGAGCTCGATGAAGATCTTGTCCTTTATGTTGTTCCGTTCTAGTTGATCAGTAGTGGAGCCCAGTTGGGATCGATCGAGGACCTTGTCGCATTTGGGGTTCTTCTTTTATTTTGGTTCCGTAGTCGGACCTTGATTGTATTTGGTTGATGTAATGCTTTATTCATGTAATTGTGTGAAGTGGCGATTGTAAGCCAACTATGTATCTCTTTCCCTTATGTATTACATGGGTTGTGTGAAGATTACCTCACTTGCGACATTGCTTTCAATGCGGTTATGCCTCTAAGTCATGCTTCGACATGTAGGAGATATAGCCGCATCGAGGGCATTACAAGTTGGTATCAGAGCCTTCCCCGACCTTAGGAGCTCCCATTGCTTGATTATTTTTAGCGGCCGAGTTCTGTCTAGAAAAATGTTTTGAGTCATTTAGGAATTATATATCGGAGAGTTTAGGAATTCTTTTTACTTCCCAGTCTCCTCATCGCTCTGGTAAGGCATCCGGACGTAGAGTTTTGACTCTTCTCTTCTCAAATTTCACTAAAAAAATTAGGATCACGCGGGTATCTTGGAATCGTTCCGATGGTTTTATGACGAGAACATTGCCTTGGTGCCTCCTATCAGGGGTTTCGTGGAAGTGTCTCGGGGAGTTGAGCTCTGAGGTGTTGTCGCCATAATTTTATCGTTGCAGTTCTGGAATACCTGAGTTTAGTTTCGCCGACATCGAAAATCTCTTTTATGCAGTTCGTTGGTGAGATAACCTCGACGCCACCCAGTACTGGGGCGGGAGTTCGGGAGTATTGCCATAACTTGTATAACGGATGCTTTTCGAAGGTTGAGGTACATGATTTCCGAAGGTTTCTTGGTTATGTGTTGAAGGATGGATACAGCTGGATGTAGGATTTGCTAGTTTGGGTGAGATATTATGCTTCCCCTGTATCCCCAACACCTGATTGCATAACCGGAAAGGTTCAGGAGTTTCATAGGTGGGAATTCAAGTAGCTCTTAGGATATCTTTCCGACAGATGTATGGTATGAGATTGTGGTTCGACGTCTAGTGGTCCGCCTATTCACGGTCGATTTTACAGTGGTCTCGTTGTGTCTTAAAGAGTCCTTGGCTATGCCGACTCGGGGACGCTTCGTATGTCATGTGCACTGCCTTGTACATGATGGTGCTGTACGATCGAGCCCGTGTAGGCCCCACCACGGAAACTTCAGACGAAATCTCTATCATATGTTTGTTCCGGCTTATTCTGCAAGCCAATCCTTTGTTTTGTTCTGAGTTGTGGTATTCGAGTTGCTTCGAAGTCAAGAGTTGATTCCATACCTTTCCTAAACGGTCTTCTCATATTTCTATGTGAATACTAACCCTTCTTGATAATCGAGATTGTCATGTCAATCCTTTTTAACCGGTGTGCTTCTCTTCAAGTGGATACGATCATTACAACTTCCGCAAGATGAATGATCAGTTCTTCTCAGCGGAGTTTGTTTCATCCGTCTCCAAGTTGCCTTTGTTTTTCCCACCCACCCACCCTTTTTCTTCGAGGACTCGGATTTCTTTATCAAATATCCATTTTATTATGGAGGTCCCTCCATTCTATTTCCTTCATGTTCTTATCCGGTGATTCTCATGAAGTTATTAACGGAGTTTCTAGTTCATCATTCTTCGTTTCTTTTATCTTCTCCGGTGGTTTCAAGTCAAGCTTTTGGTGTTGATCATATCCCTTTCCTCGTTTTCAATGCTTTCTCATGCTGGTGCAATTCTCAATCTTTCACCTCTCGCTATTCAATTGTCCCGGAGTGCTCAAATTTTCTCAAAAGGTTCGTCTTGTCATTCAAGATTCTTTCAAGATCTTTCAAGGATGTTATCTCATTCAAGTCATTTAATTCAACCGATGCAACGTCTCTTTTAAATCATTTCAACGCTATTTCTTTTGAGTGGGCCCTAACCCACAGGTCTATCCCCAGAATCTTACCTGACTCTTCTTATTTCCCGGAGATATCCTAAATTCCTTTTAAAGTTTGACGTAAGAATGATTCATCATCAGTCATATGTATTTCTCCTAGATCTTTCACAATTCTTTTCATCGTTGGCTCAACCTCTTCGTTTTGATTCTTCCGGAGTGTCTAAAATTCTTGGTGGTGTTTCTCGTCATTTTGAAGACCGAAGAAGAGTTTCTCTTTAATCTTGCTCCATTCTCTTAAAGATTCGTGATTCTAGCTTGTTGCCATCCTCTCATAATTGTTTTGATCGTGAGAATTCTTTTCACCTATCCGGAGTAATTCAAGAGTCTTCCCAGTTTGTTATCCGGAGTCCATCAATTCAGGTTTATTCATTCTCAGCTGCCAGTTATCATTCTCCTATCTTGCCGGTGCATCAATTAAACATCCTCTAATCAGTTCTTGATCTCTTCGTTCTCATGTGTCTAGTTTGTCTCAAGCACCTTCGCTCATTTGCTAATTCTTACCGGTGATGCACCCCTAATTCGATCATTTTCAATTCTTTCGGTGGTTCACTCAAGTGTTCTCTTCCTTCTTCATCATATCAATTCATTCATTGTTTCAAACCTACCGGTGGTCCATTAAGTTTATGTTATATCTCTTTTAATCCTTGATACAAGAATGAGTAGTATGCCAAATCCATTTTTTGTCATCAATTTAATTGGTGAAGGATAGGCATAATGTAATTCTTATTCTTGTTGCATCGACTGAACTCAATTCCCTATTCCGGAGGCTCATCAAATTCTTTATTTCTTTTGTTCATCTTTCTTTTCCCGGAGTTCCAAGTTCTCTCAATTATTTCACCACGGAGATTCATCTAAACCATTACAAGGCTTTACCTTGTGTTCTCAACTTCTCTTTCTTTTCGTTACCTTTTGTTTACCGGAGTTCTCATGAAGGTTCTACATGATGGTTCATCAAGGATTTATATTCCTTCTTGAAGTGTTCATCAAGGTTCTTTTCCGAGGAGCTCAAGTTTTCTTCATCTTGCTATCCGGAGTGCAATTCTTTCAACCGTATCATTGGAGCTGGTATTATGTCATTCTTGATAATTTGAGTTCATGTTTCATGATTCACATGTTGTTAAGAATGAGGTATCTCAAATCCACCAACCTCTTCGTTGGAGTTATCTGGTGTCATGTTTCACCTAAAGCTTTCTCTAAGGATTGTTGCTATTTATGGTGCTTATAAATGACCCAAGTTCTTCTTTTACCCTCCCGGTGAAATATTTTCTCGTCTCCTTGTCTATATCAATACAATTCTTTTCCCGTGAGTGGCATGTTTTCACCTCATAATTTGAGATGTATTCCATAAGACCATATCAAGCTTATTCTTTTCGTTGTTGGTTTTCCAACAACTCCATTCTAGCACTTGTTGTAAGCGTGCTCCCTCAAGATCTTTTTTTCTCGTCGTTCATCCCATACCATTCTTACTTTTGTTCCGGAGGCTTTGCGATGTTGCTCTCTTCAACCCATCATCTTGGTTGTCAAGATCATGTTCAGTTCCTTCCATTATCACCCGAAGTGCTGCCCAAATTATACCATTCTTTTCCCCTCTATCTTGTTTTAACCGGAGTGTCATACGAATTTGTTCTTCTTTGTTCCTCTTCCCTACCAGAGTGCTTTCAACTTTGTTCTACTTCGTTGCATTCTTACTTTCAAGTTGTTCAACTTCTGAAGGTTCTTTGGTTTCACTCGTTTGTCAAAGGAGCAACTTAGTTTTACCTCTTCTCTTTTTCTTCCGTTTTCCCTCCGGTGCCATTCTAGATCTCGGGACGAGATCCTCTCGTAGTGGTGGAGTGTTGTAACGCCCCGAGACCGATGTGCCAGGTGTCCTCCAGTTATTCGCTGTTGCTGCCTTGTCATTCTACTTGCGTGTTGCATCTTATCATGTCATCATGTGCATTGCATCATCATGTTTTCAAAACTTGCATTCGTCCGGGTTCCCCCGTTCTTTCCATTGTCCGTTTTGAGCCCAGACATACTTGCACGCACCCGCGGCATGTCCGAAATAGTATTTTATAAGTGGCCAGAAAATGTTCTCGGAATGGGATGAAAGTTGGCGTGCGGTGTTGTTTTGTTATTAGTAGACCGCCTGCCAAGTTTCATAGCGTTCGGAGTTCGTTTGACGCCCCAGCGGATAACTATAGCGGCAATGTAGTCGGTCTAATGTCGGACGTTTTCGGTCTCCGAAAACAGTCGTCGGGCCTCTCCTCTTCTCTCTTCTCGGACCTTTGCCTTCTGCACTACATCTCACCGCGAGGCCCTACCTAACCTCTCTCGTCAGCCCGCGGACCTCCTCCCGCGCGCGTCCGAAATCTGTCCCGGACCCGAGCCGGACTGTCACCATCGTTGTGTCTGGATCATCCCCAAACATCTACAAAACGTCTTCGTTTTCTTTTTTAGGCTCCCTACCTATTTATTCCGGGCCATCCGATTACGATCGTAGGGATTCAAACGACCCTACCCAAATCCACTCGGTATATATATCCGGATCAAACCCTAGTCCAATCCATCCATCCCCTCTCCGCCGCCAGCCGACCAACTCCCTCCTTCCTCGGGATCCTCCTAGATCCATCGAACCAGCCACCTCCTCCTCGATCCAAATCCTCCGCTGTCTAGACACTGCTGCCACTATCTTTCTCCCACCTCGGGATCCCCTTCGCACCTATCAGCCACCACCAAAAAAAACTTCCAATTCCATTGATCCATCCACCCAACTGCCGCCGCCGAGAGCCTTGCTCGACCCCACGCGCCACCACCGGCCGGAGACCTCGCCGGAGCTCTACCGGAACCGCCAGGCCAACTCCTCGCGACCCTCTCTTTTCGTTCCCTCGTTCCTGCAACTCTCTCTCCCTAACCTCTTCATCTCTCTGTACCTCAACAGGAGCTCCAGTGCCATGGTTTGATTTCGGCCTCGAGGTTCCGACGCCGCCATCTCCTGCATCTGCTGCCGCGCCAAGTCCCTCTTCCTCGCCCGTGCGTCAAGTTCTTGCTGTGGCCGCCTCGATCTGCCATGCCGACGCCCTCCATGGAGTTTCCTGCAGCCTCCTTCAGTGCCATCTCGAATCGAGCCTCGCCCCTTCGCCGTCTTCCATGCGCGCCGCAGGAGACAGGAAACCGGTGACCTCCAACCTCGCCGGAGTACCCAACCAGGGCGGCCCTTATGCAGTTCGTCGCGCCGCCCTGCCAGGACGTGCCCCGCCGTCTCCTTCCTCGCCAGCCGCCGCCGACCTCCATTCCGTCCTGAGCGCTGCCCGGCCAAGTCCGGCGACCAAGCGGGTGATCTGGTCGAGCTCGCCGCCCCTCGCCTACTTGCACGTCGTTCCTGTGCCTGGCGATCCTGTTGCTGACCTTTGCTTCCCCTACTTCGAGCGACAGGATGAGGCAGTGCCGGCGTTGACTCTGCGACGAGCACGACCCCCTCCTCTACTTCACGCGTAGCGCAGTGCCCTGGGCCAGCTCAGGCGATCGCATGGGCCACAAGCAGATCCGGCCCAGCGCCTCCTTTCACGGCCTACCTCTTCCTCCGAATGGGCCTGACCCATGGGTGAGCTGCCCCAGTGCCCCTCTTGTTTTTTTCCTCCTGTTGGGCTAGCCAGTTTCGGCCCATATAGTGTTTTTTTCCTCGGGACGAATTTAGCCATTATTCATGAGACGGTTGTTTTGCAGCAAAGTCCCTAGAGTTCATGCAATTAATATCTAATTAACCGTGCATCGGATTAAAATAAGTTATATATGAAACATGACTAGAATTTCATCTAGTTTCATATTATGCCATTTTCATCCGTGCTTAACATGTTTAAAATATTGTTTGGTTAATTTTTTGCTCCTATGTCATGCTAAAATGCTTTAATACATAACTAAATAACCGTAACTCCAAAGTTAATAAACTTTATATGTAATTGGGGTGGAATTTTGCCTAGTTTAAGATGGTGGCATCATCTTGCATGTTTAACAACTCTAAAATAATGTTTAGGGCAGAACAGTACCAAACCTAATATATGCATATGAGGAGTTTCCGGAATTGTTGTTCGTTGCTTCCGGCCTCATTTAAACTTGTCTAGATAGGTAGTTTTACTTTGCTTCACTCCCTTGCCATGTTAATCAACATTTAATATTGTTGGGTACATAAACGAGACCGAACAAAATAACTTGAATGTGGTGTTTCGTCAATATGTAACCCGTTGTATATTGAGCTCCACTTAATTTGTAGGATTGTTTGTGCATTTTGCCATGCCATGCCTCTTTAAACCAGACATGCATCATAATTGTTTGTGCATCATGCCATGTCTATGTGGTGGTTGTTTACTATGTTGTGTGCTTCTTTCCGGTGTTTGCTTCTTCGGGTTGGTTCCGATAACGTCGCGTTGCGAGGACCAGTTCATCTACGTCCGATTGTCTTCTTCATGGACTCGTTCTTCTTCCTTGCGGGATTTCAGGCAAGATGATCACACCCTAGAAATCACTACTATCTTTGCTATGCTAGATTGCTCGCTCTTTTGCTTTGCCTATGCTGCGATACCTACCACTTGCTTATCATGCCTCCTATATTGTTGAACCAAGCCTCTAACCACCTTGTCCTAGCAAACCGTTGATTGGCTATGTTACCGCTTTGCTCAGCCCCTATTATAGCATTGTTAGTTGTAGGTGAAGACTGAAGTTTGTTCCTCGTTGGAACATGGAGATGTTGTTCCTTGTTGGAACATGTTTACTTGTTGGGATATCACAATATATATTATTTAATTAATGCATCTATATACTTGGTAAAGGGTGGAAGGCTCGGCCTTATGCCTGGTGTTTTGTTCCAATCTTGCCCCCTAGTTTCCGTCATATCGGTGTTATGTTCCCGGATTTTGCGTTCCTTACGCGGTTGGGTAATAATGGGAACCCCTTGACAGTTCGCCTTAAGTAAAGCTCTTCCAGCAATGCCCAACATTGGTTTTACCATTCGCCACCTAGCCTTTTCTTTTCTCTTGGGAGTCGCGCTCCTGAGGGTCATCATTATTTTACCCCCCCCCCCCGGGCCAGTGCTCCTCTAAGTGTTGGTCCAAACTAGAGTCCTATGCAGCGCCCCCTTGAGGAAACTTGAGGTTTGGTTTTAGTTGTATGGAGCGCTCATCTGAGTGTGCCCTGAGAAATAGATATGTGCAGCTCCTATCGGGATTTGTTGGCACATTCGGGCGGTGTTGCTGGTTTAGTTTTACCCTGTCGAAATGTCTTGTTGTACCGGGATACTGAGTCTGATCGAAACATCTCGTGAGGAGGTCTATTCCTTCGTTGACCGTGAGAGCTTGTGATGGGCTAAGTTGGGACTCCCCTGCAGGGATTTGAACTTTTGAAAGTCATGCCCGCGGTTATGGGCAGATGGGAATTTGTTAATGTCCGGTTGTAGAAAACCTGAAGTTGACCTTAATTAAAATGCACCAACCGCATGTGTTACCGTGATGGTCTCTTCTCGGCGGGGTCCGGGAAGCGAACACGGTGTTAGTGTTATGCTTGACGTAGGTTGTTCTAGGATCACTTCTTGATCATAGTTTCTCGACCGTGCTTTGCCTTCTCTTCTCGCTCTCATTTGCGTATGTTAGCCACCATATATGCTAGTCGCTTGCTGTAGCTCCACCTCATACCTTTACCTTACACATAAGCTTAAATAGTCTTGATCGCGAGGGTGTGAGATTGTTGAGTCCCCGTGGCTCACAGATACTTTCAAAACCAGTTTGCAGGTGCCGATGTTACCAAGCAGGTGACGCAACCAAGCTCAAGGAGGAGCTCGATGAAGATCTTATCCTTTGTGTTGTTCCGTTCTAGTTGATCAGTAGTGGAGCCCAGTTGGGGTCGATCGGGGACCTTGTCGCATTTGGGGTTCTTCTTTTATTTTGGTTCCGTAGTCGGACCTTGATTGTATTTGGTTGATGTAATGCTTTATTCATGTAATTGTGTGAAGTGGCGATTGTAAGCCAACTATGTATCTCTTTCCCTTATGTATTACATGGGTTGTGTGAAGATTACCTCACTTGCGACATTGCTTTCAATGCTGTTATGCCTCTAAGTCATGCTTCGACACGTAGGAGATATAGCCGCATCGAGGGCGTTACATTGAACCATCTAGTGCTCCTCTTTAGGTAAAGTGGCATTGTACGTTCCGGTGAAGCTTGGTATTCCAATGTTCAAGTACCTAGTGACTTCCTTCAAGTGGCGTCCAAAAGGTGTGTCTTCATCTGGTTGCGCAAACTTGTTCTTCTTCTCTGCCATCCTAAAGAGTAGAAAATGGAGAGAAGTCAGAAATGAGTAGAGAAGTGTGATCTAGGGTTTATCTTAGTGGTCGTGTCCTACACTCAGCGTGTGCTCCGATACCATCTTGTAGCGACCCGACCTCAGATGGCCAAGTCTCTGTGCTTTAGTATCATCCCTGGATCGGTAATGCTGACACACACAGTACTCGAAGGATTTACAACAGAGTGGCAATCACACACTTATTACATCGAATGTCTCAAAAGAGAACTTATTACAATAATATGGCTTAAGGCCATCTAATACGATAACAGCGGAAGGCTTGGAAGATAAAGTGAGTTCATCAACTCCAACGGCATAGCTGAGCTGCACAGCAATGACCTAACAAACCTTACTCCTCGTCTGAAAAGTCTGCAACATAACACGTTGCAGCCCGAAAACGGGTCAGCACATGGAATATGCTGGCAAAGTATCACAGTAGAGCATGAACAGAATATTGCTATCACTACATGCATATTTGGCTGGTGGAAAGCTCTATGGTTATAGTTTTTGTGAAAAGCCAATTTTTCCCTACAACAAAGGAATAGATTTTAATTTAACTATCATGGTAGTTGAAACAACATTGAGAAGGTTCCTCCAACTCAATCCCAATTAAAGTGATTAACATCCCAACAATATTATTTAAGAATGATGAGATACATGTGATAACCCAAATACTAGATACTCAAGAATTGTCCATAACCGGGGACATGGCTAACCATGATTAGATTATACACTCTGCAGATGTTTGTGCACTTTTCCCCACAAGACTCGATCACCTCCGTTGGATTTCTCGCACTACAAGGTGTTTGAGAAATGGATGACCGAGACACAGTCTTTCAGAAACATTAACTCTCTACTCCGGACAGACCATACCAAACCTACATCCCACTACCTGCTGATCTGCCTCTTCAAGAGCTTCACGTAACTTAGTCAACTATGCTAGAGCCCATAATAGCCTGTGGCTATACACGGAAGTTTCTAGCATGAATCATCTCAGTTCCCTTTGAGCCTGGCTGACGGTCCATAGGAGGATCACACGGGTACTCCGGGATTTCCAAAAATACAGGCAACACTGGGTACTCCAGGTGCCTCAATCCACCCATATGTTAATTTAAGTTGCCACCTTATGTTGAACCATTAATTGACAAACTCACATATGTCATGGATTTCACTCAAACCCAAACCACGTCTACGAGCATAACATAGCACAGCAATATAGGCAACGCGTAGAAGTAACTCCCAAGGTTTGGATATAACAGGGCAATAGGTTCTACCTCATCAACTACTTCCCAACCCACATGTTAATGACATCCTAATCTGCAATGTTTGAGGATTGGAACTAATGCATAACATCTGGGTGATAAAAGGGATATGATCAAAGTGTTACTTGCCTTGCTGACGGTCTGCGAAACCTAGGGACTCGTAGTAGCACGCTTTGCACTCCGGGTGTTCTATCGCAAACAAAAAATAACATACATAAGCAACAAGCAAATATGAGCAAGAAAAACTCAAATAAAAGAGGTTTACTAGAAGGTTCAACTTAAGAACTCCGGTTCGCAAAAAGAATCAAATCAAACGGAGCAACGAAACTCAAACGGCGAAATAAAGAAGCTTCATTTACTAATCTAAACCTAGGTCAAATTTTATAGTAGCAAAAACTTATTTAAGTTGGTTAAATGGAAAGAGGGTTTCGAGACGAAACTCTAGGCACTTGAATCGCCTGATTCCGACTAAAGAGCGAAAAGAAAAACAGAAACTAAGATCGGATTAGAAATCGCGATCAGAAAACTCGCGGAATAAATCTGATAAAAGAAAACTGACGAACAGACTAACGAACGAGCGTTCATTAACTGTAACTAACGGGCGAAAACCATTCGTTAAAACGAACGTACGGATGAACGTCCGCTAACTAGAAGAACCGAGAAAAACTGGTGATCCAAAAAAATGAATCTAGGGTTTTCAAAAAAAACGAACGGTTCTAAAAAAACCGGCGCCTCGGATCCGGCGGCTACCTCCGGCGAGGCGAGGTGGCGGGGCGACGGCTTGCGGGGCGGCGGCGGCGGCGCGGGGTGCGACAAGCGGCGGCGGCGGCTTAGCGCGGTGGCGGCTAGCGCGGGCGGCGGGGTTGGCGCGTGGCGGCGGTGGCTGTGGGGGTGGGGGGCTCGGGCGGCGCATATATAAAGGCGGGGCGGGGCGGCTTGGAGGAGGGGCCAAGGCGGCGGTGGAGTCCGGCTCGGACTCCTAGTCCAAGCGGCGGCGGGGCAGCGCGCGCGCGCGGGGTGGAGACGGCGGCTGCGGGCCGGCCTGGCTCGGCTGGGCCTTAGGCCCAGTCGGGTGCGGGAACTTTTTTTTAAATAATTTCGCCGACCGAAATAAAATCCTAGAAAAATAAATAAAAATCTAAAAATGCCAAAATAAATTTTCACCGTCTAAATAAAATATTTAGAATGAGATGAACATTTTCTTGGCCCTAAAATGAAATTTTGAAAACGTGCAATTTTTCTAATGCAAACAAAATTGCAATAAAGTCCAAATAAAACAAATATTTGATTTTAATATTTTTCCTCCAATATTTCAATTATCTTGGACAATTCATATTATCTCCTCTCATATATTTTGATATGAAATATTTTCGGAGAGAAAAATAATTAAAACCAAAATCCTCGTTTCATAATTTGATAAAATCAAATTTGAAAACCGGGAAAAATCCCCAACTCTCTCCGAGGGTCCTTGAGTTGCTTAGGATTTCAAGGATTGTGAGACGGAATACAAATAAAATATGATATGCATGGATGACTATGTATAACATTCCAAATTGAAAATTTGGGATGTTACACTCCGGTGAGCCCCCCCACCCCCTGAAAATCGACTGACCCAAAAGTCGATTCAGTCGACTGAAGTGTAGCTAAATCAGAGCAGCATCGCAAGCAAGAGCAAGACCGAGAGCAGCAGCGCGAGCAAGAGCAGACCAGGCAGGGGACCGAGAGCGAGAGCAGAGCA
This sequence comes from Triticum aestivum, assembly GCF_018294505.1. Taxonomy (NCBI): domain Eukaryota; kingdom Viridiplantae; phylum Streptophyta; class Magnoliopsida; order Poales; family Poaceae; genus Triticum; species Triticum aestivum. The sequence continues at coordinate 619,397,132 of NC_057812.1, forward strand.
GCAGCGAGAGCCAGAGCTAAAGCAGCATCAGCTCCTACTGATGTGGCCGCCGTTGCCGAGGGAGCAACGTCATGGAGGAAGTGGTCGGCGACACCGCCATGGATGGAGCCGCGCCGTGTCGGCTCGTGACCGAGCGCCGGCAGCACCGTGAGATCGAATCAAGAAGAAAATGCGACGGTTAGTGTACAACCTCTTTGGTGGTGTCGATTAGGCTGCAACTTCATCCGAGGAAATGGTGATGATGATGCTCTTCCGGTGGTGCGGGTGAAGACGAGGTGTAGTGAATGACGAGGGGAACATCGGGGCAGCTCCTTGGAGGTGGAGGACGGGGTGGCTGAACCGGCGGGTCGACCAGATCGACGACGGATCCTTATCCGGTACGGTGGATGAGGGACGTCGAGGTGTTGCTGTGGACGACGTCGTCGGGGAAGAGGCTCCGGCTGGGTGCCGGATGGAGGAGGGTGTGGGGCTTCGCGGGTTTTCCCGGCCTTGGTGTACAAATGGGTGGGCGGATGGGATGGGAGTGGGAACCATGGCTTAGGGATGTGCTTGTCCGAAATGTGGGGTAAGTTACGAAAGTACCCCCACCGATTTGAGGCGGTTCTTCCGGTTCAGGGGTATCACGGGCATTTCATGTGTCGGGAATTCACAGGAGGCGGGAGTTTTCGCGCGCGTTGTAATTTTGGAATAGCAAGGCGCGGGTTGAGATGGAGGGAGTTGTCGGAGCACAATGAGACAAAGATATATCTTAAATATTTCGGGCTAACAAGGCGCGGGTTGAAATTTCCGGACAAGCCTAACATGTACTGTAACAAATCAATTCGCACTACAAATGTCATTCAAAACTTTGAATTCATGTTATGTTCAATTAAAATATTTTGCTATGTGTATAATGCATGCAACCTAGTACTCAAATGAACGTTTTAGTGCATTCCAAACGTATATACTACCGCTTCAATATGAACTAAATTTGAATTCGTTTCTCTATTTGAATAAGACCTATAATAATGATTGTTGTGAAGTCAAAGCATTTGAATTCGTTTATCTATTTTAATAAGATCTACAATCTTCATTATTGTCAAGTTAAACCATCGTTTGTGTATTATCTTCACAACAGACCACATGATTAGTCTCGAGTTACATATGAACTATGTGTACTATATGAACTCGAACTCGATTTTTTGTATCCACTTTATGTTGATTTCAAATCAGAGTACATTTCAAGCTCTAGCTAGATCTTCACAAACTAAACCATGTCTCATATGTATAATGTGTTTATCACATTATGTATGGTGCCCCGTCCCCTACGCCTACAAGTATTTAGATGTGAGTTGCAAACACCACACATTACCACAAATTCAAATAAAATATGAGAATGTTCGATATATAGTATTGTTTAGGTTGTTCGATATTTAGTTGTAAGCTGCAAATGCCACACATTACCACAAAATCAAATAAAATGTGAGATTGTTAGATGTATAGTATGGTTTAGATTGTTCGACATTTAGCTGTGAGTTGCAAACGCTATGCATTATCACATTATGGTATACCATGTGCAAAACCACAACACACGTATCACCACTATATTCAGGCATGCATATGTTTGAAACACTATGATCTCTTGTTCAAATATATGAATCCACTTTCATATCAAATTATGATCTTTGTTAGTCTCTTACAACCACACAATCCTCTAACCTTTGTAGCTACCACTAACTTTCTCTCGTGCATGCACACGCCCTCCTTGCCCTCCCCCTCCCTCAGCATTCTATCCATCGCGCACATTCATTTTTTTTCTTCAGGTTGTTCTCCCACAGTCTCCACAACTCCTTTCTGACACACACCGATCGATAAACCTCTCTAGTGATGTTTGCCTACAACATACACACGCACCTTCAATCTCCTCCTTTATGTGTCATTGCCTCGTGTCTCTCATATGGTCCCACACACGTGTAAACTCTCGCCCCTCTTTTCATCGATCTCACAACCGCACACTCCTCCCCCTATCTAGCTAGTAGCTGGGCCTCTCGCACCACCTCCTAGCTCCATTCTCTCTATCTATCTGTCTCGCCGGGGCTTATTTGCCTCTAACAAATGGACGTACACCAACCGATCTCCCGCTAAACATATAGCTAGCTAGGTCCTTATAACTCGTTTTCCCCACGTGTCGATCGATCTACCTCATTAGTTGTGTCTCTCCCTTCCTCCGACAAACAACAATTGATGTACTGATCTAGTTAGGTTTGCTTACCAAACACATGGTTCCCCCTCATCATCCATGGATGTGTCCCGACAGATCTATCACGCACAGGCACACACAGAAACACATCCCCACTCTTATTGATAATATTGCAGTTCCACCCTCAGTTTGTCTAGTAGGCCTCTCCCACCATCTTCGAGAAGCAACTCCATCACCCATCCAGCACTCTACCCCTCTCCCTCCCCATCTCTCTCCTCTCTCTCTATCTATCCCATCCTATTTCCTGTCCTTCAATTATGTATGGACGTCGACCGATCTCCCTCAAGACATAGCTGGGTCTCTCCTTCTCAACACATATACGAGTCGTTCTACCTCTATAGTTAGGCCTCTGCCTACCCCTCCCCCACCCCCTCGCACACACACACACACACACACACACCAATACATCGAGCGCTCTAGTCATGTCTCCCTGCCACACACAAACTTGACCTGTTCCCTCTGACGTTCCGGGAGCTAGGTCAGTCGCCCTATATCTTTGACTTGCACACACAGACAATTTCGATGGCTCTCTTCATCGATCTCGCACCCACCCACTTGATCCTCTCTTCGACTCTATCGATACCTACGATCCCTCCCTCCCTTCTCGTGGATCACCCGACCCTCTATATATGATATGGACAGGCCTCCATTTCACACACATTGCATGCAAAATTTTGTTTGAGATGTCATCGACACATATTCCCACAAATACATTCACGAATGCACAAGCCATTTGTCTAGGTTTGTATCTCTCACACACACCCACATAGGTGGGGGACGTGGACGAAGAGAAGAGGTACACGCACGACGCACGTACTCCCGTCTCTTTCCCAACCACACCCGCGCGAGTACATAGTGGAGCTCATTTATGTACGAAAAGGTAGCCCACGTGGTAACTTGACACATGTACTGGTTGTCCACTAGATGGAGGGAGGATCATCTACCACGGGTGAATAAACAAATTGTGACTTGACGCGTTATGTTAAAAAAGAGGCAAACCATGTGGGGCCTACCTTAGAGGCAAGGCTCTATACACTAGAGTACTTTTGATGTGTCCCGTCAACTCGCAGAACGAGGAGAAGCTTGCTTAGTATGCCGTCTCCCCCGCGCACGGGCGCGGTAGCTCGCAAGATGAGGTGAATCTTGCTTACTACGCCTTACGCCCGCTCCCTCGCCCACGCGCGCGGTGGCTCGCAGGACGAGGAGAAAATTTTACTACTCCCTCCGTCTAGGTGTGTAAGTCACCTTACGAAAATTTTACTACTCCCTATGTCTAGGTGTGCTCCCTCCGTCATGTTTGTATGAAAATTTGGTATCTTATATGATTTCCATTGTTGTTTATATGAAATATCGCCGTGTTTGCATGAATTTCGCCCGGTTGGTTGACTTGCTGTCATAATGTGTGCAGCTATGGTTGGATGGCGTAATTTGCGGGTCGCCGATCGGTCTGCGGGCGGCTTGGGCGGCATGATGGGACAAAAAGCTCGTGCAAGCTCGTCTCCAACGTGCGCGCTGGAGGATGCATGAGAACCCGAGCCATTCCTCGTTCATCGGTGGCAAAGGCACCTGTGGACAAAAGGGCGCCAATATTTTGGCTACCCGGGCAAGTTCCAAACAGCCCCTCCCAACAGATTCAAATCCCTCGTTCGCCGTGGAATTTTTCCATGTGTTGTTTTCATGGACTAGCAAGATGCCCGTGCATTGCACGGAACATCAAGATGCATTTTTTTACAAAACACCTGTTGTGATTGACCCATGCAGGAGTAATCCCATTTTGTAAAAACTAATGATTGCTCGAGAATTTTATCATATAAATGGTATCTTGAGAATTTTATTGGACTCCATTTTTGTATACAAGGCCACAAACCCATATTACAGGTACCAAGGCAAAAATTAATGTCTTCTAACTCAATGTTGCAAGCCACCTTGTTTCCTTGTTTGCCGTGTAAATTAATGTGCATTCTGCTCTTTCATGCACATCAAGCCAATGCTCACATTCCCTCATGCATGCAAGGGATAATTAATGTCCTCCTTTGCTAGTAGTACTACGAGGCAAACACCATTGATATTGTATTGATTAGTATTAGTGGCCTTGTATATCTGCAAAATGTAATTTTGATAGTGGCCTTGTATATAAAAATGGAGGGAGAAAGATGAGAGATAAGGTGAGGAGGAGTGGGGCGTGGTGGTGACTGGTGGTCGGACTGGGCGGAGGCATGGGGATGGACGGCACATTATGTCTAGGTTTGTATCTCTATGGTCCCTCTCACACACACCCACGTAGGTGGGGGCGTGCATGAAGAGAAGAGGTGCATGCACGGCGCACGTACTCCCGTCTCTTTCCCAACCACACCCGCGCGGGTACACGGTGGAGCTCATTTCTGTACGAAAAGCCAGCCCACGTGGTAACTTGACACGTGTACTGGTTGTCCACTAGATGGAGGGAGGATCGTCTACCACGGGTGAACAAACAAATTGCGACTTGATGCGTTATGTTAAAAAAGAGGCAAGCCATGTGGGGCCTACCTTAGAGGCAAGGCTCTATACACTGGAGTACTTTTGATGTGTCCCGTCAACTCGCAGAACGAGGAGAAGCTTGCTTAGTACGCCCGCTCCCTCGCCCACTCGCGTGGTGGCTCGCTAGACGAGGTGACATTTTTACTAGTACTCCCTCTGTTTACTCCTCGTCCCTACCTTGGTTAGAGAGATTATCATATTGTTTGGAATATATGTCCTTTAGTAGATTTCAATATAAACTACTAGTACATACTCCAAACACTGATGTATATAGACGTATTTTAGAGTGTAGATTCACTCATTTTGCTTCGTATGTAGTCCATATTGAAACAGACATAATAGTACGCACTCGCCCTCGCCCCTCGACCCTCGCCATGTGGTGGACGTGCAGCTATTCATTCGGTCTCATATAGCCAGAACGATATATACTGCCATACCATTATTGCTCGACTTCCTGAAGAGGCGAAGAGCCAATCGCAAGGTTAATAGTTTGGAGAAGCCAAGCGCAAGGTTTATAGGAGAACGAGTAGTAGGTGCCGCGTCATTTATAAATAATTTTTTTCTTTAGTGGCACGTACGCAATATAAATAGGTTCATATGGAGTGAAAAGGAAACCGCTCCAGTATATACATAGGCAGGACGAGCCTACATGGTTGCTTGCTGGGGTTGCTCTCTTCAGTTTTCACACTCTCTCGTGCAAAACCACCGTGGCCACATCTCTAACATCCTGGTGGATCACGTCCGCCGGGGGAAGGGACGGATGCTTAGTCTAGATGCGGTCGCCGTCGCCGGCGGCGAAAACCCACTGTCGGCACGTCCCGATCAGGGGTCCCCGCCATTCTCTCTCACAAAGCCGGTGAGGTTGCCTTCGTCCATTGCTCACTGCAGCGACGTGGGTAGTTGCCTCCTCCCGCCGCCCTCCTCTAGGTTGAGCTACGTTCCGACATCCCTCAGGTACAACGCCCTTTACAGCCGGCTTGCACTACTGCTCCAGCTGCCCACATCACTCCATGTGGATATTTCTCTACTTCTTTGCCCCGCACATACCTCTACTGGCTTCTACGTACTGTATTTGTGATGAGTTTATGTCTCATCAACTAGTCCCAGTAATCTTGAATCGCACATACTGCATTGTACTATCTCGCTGATAAATTACAATACATACTATACAAGTACTTCATCCGTTCCTAAATATAAGTCTTTGTAGAGATTTCACCATGAACCACATACGGATGTATATAGATGCATTTAAGTGTAGATTCATTCATTTTGTTCCGTATGTAGTCCACCTAGTGGAATCTCTACAAAGATTTATATTTAGGAACAGAGGTAGTACTATGTAAAGAGTTAGGTGTCGCACGGTGTCCAGAAAATATGGTGATAGTGTGAGGTGTGCCATGTAATCACTGAGCCTGCGTGTTTTCACTGCTCTTGCACTCCTCCGCCGTAAGAATGAAGAAAATTGTAATCTAGTAGTAACTCCTTTCGCCGAAAGCGTGGGACATCCAGCAGTCCTACCACCTCAGTAATAATGACCAATGAGCCGTCAAATCACATAGACCCAACAGTAAGTTGGACGGACGAAGCAACCATCACTCTTGAATCCGCTTCTCCCTTCAACGCATGTGCCAGTGAGAGGTCGCGTCCTCTCTGTCTGGGCATGAATGCGGCACTGACCGTTTCGGGCGGGAAGCGCGCGCGGGCAATGGAGGGGCTTTGGGTGGGACAGGCTGGTCAGGAGCGGGCGTGGGAGTTGTCCGTCTGTCCCTACCGGACGCCTGGAAACGAGAGGATGCTCCAAGTCCGGCGGCTAAAATCATACACTACACACCATCTCTCTAGAGGAGTAGGTGGATCTGTCGCTCTCTCTAACACACACATGCTGTTAAACACACACACACGCACATGCACACGCACACACAGGTTCGTAGAATACGAAAATCGTGTGAGTGCGAAGCCACAGGAAGTGAGATACAAATGGAGTACGTACAAGAAGAGAAGAGGTGACGAATATTCCATCAAACCTGGACTGAGGAGTAGTACTCCCTCCGTCTAGGTGTTAAGTCATCCTACGGAAATCAGATATTCCCAAAATGTTTAGGCGTCGTCCATTAATTTCGCATCTCAATCCCCTCCTGGCCTCGTTGCTAGCGAGCGTTGTTACTTAGGGAGCGTTTGGATCCTTAGCAATAACAGCTTATAGCATAGCCGGGCAATTTTAGGCATTTGTAACTGTTAAAATATGTTAGCTTTTGTGGGCCAGCTAGCTTGCGTGGGTTAGAAAAACCTTGCTAGCTCAGGAGAGCCAGATCAGCTCGCTTCTGACGGCAAACTTCACGTAGTAGTAACATAGACTAGTAAGCTTCCAAAAAAACATAGACTAGTAACATATGCATGTTGTACTAGTCCAAGTTACTCACCACTATGACCCGCCTAAGCAATGTAACAAAACGTTCCTTACTCTGCCTTGTTATCTCCCCCGGAAACCCAATGCTTGGAGCGCAACTACATGTTGATCAGTCAAGAAATCAAAGTCGGTTTGCATGTGAGTTAATACATGGCCCTGCATGGTAGCTAAAACGGCATCTCTTAGTTCTTTGGCTTAATTGTTGCGTTTAGAGACAGAAATCAGGGCTTTGATTGGAGGAATGACGGGTCAAGTTTCTCCTCCTCCAGTCTGCTTGCACCTTGGTCCCGCTGCACCTTCTAACGTGACTTATTACACCTAGATGGAGGGAGTCGTACGAGATACGGTGGCACACTGACTTAGGTTGAATACAAGTGCCCAAAATTGTGTGCATGTTATAATAAGGATTCACTTAAAATAGTACATGAGCGAACAGAGGCATCAATTGGGCAGTGTTCCCGAGCAGTAGCGAGATGTGTGAGGTAAGATACACTGTTGGCGCTTCTAATTTTTCTTATTAATTTGTTTGTTTCACCCTCTGACTGGTGGGACCCAACATACTACGTGGAGAGAGGTAACATACTACTGGTCACAATGGATGGATACGGGGCTATACAATCTCGTAGTGACCATATAATCACCTCATCACGTATAAGCTACAGCCTCGGCACTTGTTTTCTAGGGTTTGCACTCTTCACACTCTCTCCAGTATATATATACACAATGGAGCCTCAGCGCTTGTAGTTGCTCTCTGCACACTCTCTCACTCTCTCCAGATCTAAACAAGACTTTGTTGGCCTCTCTCTCTCTCCCCCTCACTGCTAGTCTGCTTGTAGTTGCTCTCTTCACACTCTCTCACCCTCTCCAGATCTAAACAAGACTTCGTTGGCCTCTATCTTTCCCCTCACTGCTAGTCAAAGAGCCGGCCGGATTTGTCTGCCAGGAAGGGATGGAGGCTTAACGATGTCGCTGTCGGCAAGGGAGGAGGGAATCCACTACCGGCGCATCTGTTCACTTTCACCCGGCGGCGGCATGGAAGGGCCTTCGACCCCTTCTTGTTCGTCGTCGTACATAGTGTGGGTCAAACGGCCTCCGGTCACCCACAGAACCACACCCCAAGAACCTTAAGGTATAATTTACTTATTCCACATGCATTGCTCTAGCTGTATGTGGGCTTTTTCCGCTTCTGCACTCGAATCTAGGTGTTGGATCAAACAGGAAAGTAGTGGGGAAAGTTATATTCCATGAATCTAGGACGTGGTTCAAAGAGGAAAGGAATGGGGGAAAGTAGTGGGAAAAGTTGTATAGCATGAATGTAGGATGTGGTTCAAAAAGGAAAGGGAGGGGGAAAGTAGTGGGCAAAGTTGTATCGCATGAATCTAAGACGTGGTTCAAAGAGGACAGGAATGGGGGAAAGTAGTGGGAAAGTTATATAGCATAAATTTAGGATGTGGTTCACAGAGGAAAGGAAGTGGGGAAAGTACTAGTACAGACTGGCTATCCAGCACCTACGTTGGTCGAAAAGGGAAAACAATGACAAACGCAATACACACATCTGTAACGAACTGGTCTTTTGTTTTGGGGGACAAGGCTGTAGAGTTTGAGAAGGACTAGATTTGCTGTGCTCACATAGGGAAAGGTGTCTAAAGATAACAAAACTGGGACCAGCACAAATATGCTCCTTGGTTGTTTGTTCTTTGTTGCAATAGACTGTGCATCACCCTAGTACATCAGTAGATGCACATGGTGCTAGTGCGTCCACTGTCACGTGCAACTCTTTAGCTGTTGTTAATCTAAGGCCCTGATTGGTTAAAAACTCCCTAGTCCCTACCTGCTTGGTTCAAGGGACTAAACATGGACTAGAGGTTATTAAATGACATGCTAAAATACCATGTTACCCCTAGTAATGAACTAATAGAGACAAGGTGCGATGCGTGGTAGGGGCAACTATTGGAAAAAGTCCCAAAAAGACTCTCCCTCTGGGTCTTCTTTCTTTAGTCCCAAATGCCCACTTTTAGTCCCTAAAAGTCCCTCCTGTTTGGTTTAGATGGGACTGACACGGAGTTTTTTTAGTCCCTCCACCAAAATGACCCTGTAAACAAGCACCGTCTAATAATGCCTCTGGAAAATTGATGCAATGCCACAGTTAAAAGCAAATTACATGTTGAACGAATTTTATTGTTAATATAATCTCTCTATTAATATTAATCAATGCCACCGTTTGATAAATGCTATTGTCTTGCTTTCTTTCCCATTTAAGTAAGGTAGATGCTTCTTTTTGTTGGCTTCTGTGTCATCCACCGTTATTGATCACTAGTTGTTTCCTTTGCACCTCTGTGTAAACAAGGTTATCTACTTCACCTCGTTGCCATTGTGACCTTTTGTTGCACTGCACAAAACACTATTGTTTTAAGAGTGTTTTGTGCAGTTCAAACAAAATGTCACACCGACAACGTTGGTTTATTGCTTGATCTTAGAGGAACTGCACAAGAGGAGATCTTACTTCCTATCCGTGTTGACAAATTTGGTTCAGATCATCTTCTTGTGAGTTTTTTGAATTCCGCGTCATCAGAGGTCAGTACTAGCCTTCTTTCACATGATTCTGCAGTGTGCTTTCATATGTTGTGCTACTTGTACGGTAATGTTGCTTTATTTTAGTGAGCTGCACAAATGGAGACAAGACTTCCAATCCGTATGTGCACCGCAATATCCGATTGAGGTAAGATAAGGATATTTCACAACTGTTGGCCTGTATTTTGCCACTTTCATCGGAAAATTAATTTCATTGTTTAGTGCTATACTTGTGCAACCTAATTGACATGCCAAATCTTACATTGAAGGTGAAGCTTGTCTGTTATTGAACCAAGTGATGAAGGGGAAGAAGAAGCGGAAGAAAAACAAAAACCAACTCCTAGTGTTGTAATGAAGCACCGGAACTGTGATGACACAAGTAATGATATAGTTTTGCATCTTAATTTATTGCTACTAGTCGTCAACCCGTGCGTCCGCACGGGCTAGCCTATTCTAGATAGCTTTATATTAGTTGAACTTATATTATTTTTGGTGCATGCAATATTTTTTGGAAACAAAATTATAACATTAGTTTTAGAATAATTTTGGATCATTGCATCTACAATATGCAACGATGAATATTGGTTACTGTGTAGCATAAATGATATATTCTTCTCAGTAAATCCCCGATTACAAATTTACATAAAAGATGTTAGACAAATACTGCATTATCTGGCAATATTTTTGGGACTGGTTGTTAGATTTGTACCCACACAATATATCGATGAACATAAAAGATAAAGCATGATAACATGCCGGTATCTACAAATATTTTCCTCTATATAAATGCCCTGGAGACCTAAATTATTAGTTCTAGAAAGATAAATATAAAATCTTGTACGGTTTACCGCTCTCTAAAACCCAATGGTACTAATATATCATGATATATTGTTCGCCTGCTTAAACCTTGAATGGTTCCTTTAATTCAGTTAGAAAAGGATGCATGACTTTAAACTTTAATCCGAAATCTTGTTATTTGCATGTTACACTGAAAGACAAATGTCTGCATCGTTTTTATTTATTGCTTGCTATCTAAGATACACATAGTAGTTGTCTGTTGTGTAACCCGAAGATAGGATATTTTTCACTGAAAACGTTAGTATATGTATAGGTGCTGGAAATTCAAATATAGAAACAAATAGGATCACAAATACATGCTTGCAATTTACATGCTTTTCAAATCTCGAGTTTAGCGAAATGCCAGTAAAACAAAGGAATGCATATAAAATTAATTAATTTCCATCTTCCACAATCAAGTTTTTCTAGAAAGATCTCATCGGGCTTGTATATCACTGTAGTCCATCAGAAAATTTGTAATGCAAGTAACCAATGATTAAAAATCAAGTATCTCAAACATAATTAGATACACGTGGGCCAATATATCTACTGATATACTCACAGAATAATTCAATGGTACAAATTGTGATGGCTTGAAATATGCGAGTCGCATGGATTATCCTCCTTTTTCTAAGAAAAATGTGAATAGCATAAAACAATTATGTAAGCATTGCTTGTGTGTGGACCTTTTGTATTTAGTGAAAGCATTGCTAAAACTTCCATAATCAAATCCTTTGAAACCTAGATCAACAGTTGCAAATAATTTGGACATCCACGTTGTGTTTCAAAAATATTGTTCACTGAATACTCTTGTTAAGTAAGGTGAGAAAGAACTAAATTTGATGGATGCATGCACTAAAACCTACTGATATAAGGCGTGTTCTCACATAAAGCATCACACCATGTAGTCCATGTAAATTATAGGAAGAGAATGAAGTAGCTAAAAGGAAGAAAAGTAAAATCAGGGAACTTGCGGCTGCTTTTTCTCCAATTATTCTTCTATTGTTTGATCCTATCTATTGCTTTCATCCAGTGTACAACATCCAAAAGTAGTCCACCCCTTTCTAGAGGAGGCATCCAGTCAGTGGCTAAGTATAATCGGTCGCGTGGCTGCTCGACTCTGTGGGTTGAGTAGAGAGCGTACCGGCCGAGAAGTGGATATTACTGCATGTGCATCAACTCTCCGTTGGAAACAACTTCGGTAGCCGGCGCCGTGGTGCGTCACGTGACACGAAGAGGTCATTGGCAATGGAACAGCTACCCAGCCGTCGAATGGACTCGTCGCCATGGATCGTTAGGACAGGATTGAATCTCATGGGAAAAAGGATTTGTCGATGAACCCTAGTAGCACAAATCTCACTATTTATTAGCTTTTGTACAACGGGGTTATATATGACCAAGGAGGCAAGGACTCGGGGCTAGCAGATCTTGAAAATAACACAAAACATAGATCATACGTCTAGTATTGATACTTGCTCAATTATTGCAGACCACCAGTTCCATCCTTCCAACTTTGTTGGTCCATGTCCACATGTGACTAATTGCTGCAATTCTATGCCAATTTAGTTAAATGCAAACATGCATGGCTGAAGGAAATACAACTGAACATCGTAAATGACAAAATATATACAATCTGGATGTTAGATGGTAATACATAGTGACATTAGCAACATCAAAGTTTAAAATTGTCTTGTTTTCAAGCCAAAACATCAACGTACACATGACTATTAGGACATTACTACTAAACGAAATTTACAACTGAAGTAAAAGGAAGAAGATATCCGGTATGATGTCAATTTACAACTTAGAAAAAAATAGAAGAAGATGAAACCGGATGTCATGTAGGCCATATGATTCGGCCGTCAGACATCTTACCCGCCTTTGTACATAACCTCTCCTCCTTGTTGTAATGCTTAACACTGGTTGTAGGATTGTAGGACAACAGTTGGGGGGACTCCTCTGTAGGCAGACCATGAATGCATCCGTCCAATTGCTCCTCCATGCATTAATCGACTTGGAAATTGTTGGCTTAAGAAGATAACCATGATAAGTAGGGTGGTCGAAATTAGAATATAATATCAAGAGGTTTAAATTTGAGTACTGGAATATGAAATTGATAAGGATCAATTCAGTCGAGCATTAAAATTTGAGGATGCATAGTCATGGTATCACACCAGACTACCCTGTCACATCAGAACAAATCAAGTGAATAATCATTGTATTAATTACTTGCTAGCAATAGACCGCCTCTTGCTGCTGCAGCCACACCCTGGCCCAATCTTATAGCTAGACTGCCTTTTCTCTTGACGCGAGAACTGGGGCGAGATGAACGATTGGAGGAGCCTCATCTACATGGACGTGTACTTTGATCATGGGGTTAGAGAGATCATGTAGCCGATCTTTCTTATAGAGCATGCAGATGGCGTGGCTTGCCTCTTATCTATCACAGCTTCAGGCTTTTCTCTCTCTTCATGTTGTGGTGAAATCTTCCTGTAGAGAAGCCTCCATCTTCTGGTACTTACTGCTCAATCGTTGCAAAAACGCCATGCCCATCATAATAACATATTAACTTATCTGGATTATAGGCTTCGACTCGTGCATCCCGAGATGGCTGCGTTGCAGCGAGGATAATTAACTGGATTGCAGGCTTCGACTCACGCATCCCGGAACGGCAGCATTGCAGCGAGGATAAATTACGCAGTACTGCGAACGCATCTAAATGAACATGAGGGCGACCATGTTCTTCAGGAAGATGTACGTGTACTACTTGTTAGAATGTTGGACGGCCTCTTCTTTTGCAACAAATAATCAGCAGGTTTTCTTACAGTCTAAGTACAATACATATGTATCCTATTTTGGATCGCTTGTATGGAGCCGTGCAAGGCGCAGACTCTTGACTGGATGCATAATCGGTTTGGGTCAGTTTGTCTCTTTTCTCGGTGCAAAATTAATAGATCAAACAGTTAATATATTTTTAATCACATGGATTAATTGAAAGGTATAGATCGAAATATCTACACCATAATAGTTCGGTCTCACCAGATAAAAAGCTTCTATTTTTTATTATCGTGTGAATTTTAAGGAGATCTACACCGTAATAATTTGGTCCCACCAGATTAACGGCTCCTAATTACTGATTAACGTGAGAATTTTTAGGAAGTGCCTAATTAGTATAGAAAGGTATAGATGGCCGGAACGATCAATTGTTTTGCCACTGATTTGATGCCACTCTTAATGTAATACGTAATTATCTCTACTTGTGCAAACAGGGATCTTCTTTGAAGTAACCATATATTTTAGTGGAACTGCACAAGAAGACGTTGGAAACATTAATCTAATCGAGGAGTATATAGTAAGCATGGCCACCACAGTAGATAGAAACAGATGATTCCGGAGAAGTACTTCATCTGTATGCTCTACACAATAAGCCTCCTGACAAAGGTTGGTACTCGCCCACTGATTTCATCCATATGATTGAGCTTTGTTATCTCTATTGGTGTTGTGCTACTGTTTAGATACTGTCATCAAAAAGTGGTATTGTCCTTGAGAAGTGCTTCATCTGTGCTGTTTTAAATATTTCCTTTCCTTTTTTCGAGCAAAAAGGGATGCTAGCATTTAGTTATCATCTTGTCTTTGCACAACAGGATCATCCTCCTCTGAAGAAGAATATGGAGTACGTGAAGTGACTAGTTCCGATTATGCCAGGATGAAGAAGCCATGTCTATCTTCTCATCGAAAGGAGAGGTTGAAGGATGGTTACATTACCCCCCACAAGACCAAACTAACTTCAGCTCAGAAGGACTGAAAAATTTTCATTTTCTTGTTGTGATGCGTGAGTACAATGTTGTTCTAGGATTCTTTCCGGTGAGTTCCATTTTTCGAAAAGTGTGCTCTACATGGACCATGTCGGTGCCTGTTTAAACTGTCAATTTATAGTACAGTTTGATTTATACTAATCACTTTTTTGTATTTGTGCACACAGGGTACTCAGCTCGATTTCAATGGGAACTACACAAAATGTTCATGAATACATTGAATCATTCATTTCCACCACAAGAAAGGAGGTGCCGATAAGTTCAAGGTGTTGCAACATATAAGGGCGAAATCATACAAGCTACGCGCGAATTTGGTTGATTTTGGTGGAACTGCACAAAAAGAACAGCTGGTTTATTTAGCACGAGGTGCCATGTCAATGTCCAAACTGATGGCAAACCCTGCCCATTCCATAATCGTAGGCATTTGATATTTTGGAATGCGAAAACCTTGTCAAATTTTGCTCATTGATTTTAGCAAGAAGACATGCGTTTGATATTTTCGAATGGGACACCCTTTGCTGTCAGCAGCGTCGATCCATTTTTTCTTTATTCTTTAGTTGTGAAGTAAATATTGGCTCTGGCATGTGAATCGCTGAGATGCATAATCATCGATTGTTTTGAATGTTCTCTATGAATTGCCAGGCATGTGTGTTTGATTGTAATGTACAGGAACGCTAAAAAGCTGCTCAAACTCTTTGTACTCCTTCTGTTCCTTTTTACTTCGCACATTGTGAAAGTGCATACTTTTTTCTATAAGATTGGTCAAAGTAGAGATACTTTGACTGAAGACAAAACTTGTATGCAGACTAGAAAGGAGCAGAGGGAGTACATGTGAAACTGCTGTAAACGAGGTGATCACCCTGGGAATAATGCTAGTACGTATTGTTTTGCATGTTCATCCAATGCCAGTGATACAAGAATTCGAACTAATCGAAATAAATTCATTCATACACGGTCGGATTTCATATAAACATGCCGGATTTCATTACATTTCATACATTCTTCAACTAAAAAGGGGTGCACTGGAGGTATAATTAATTAACCGAAGCTACCCACCTATGTCCTGTTGAGCCGAACAGAAGCTTCAGTGACTTAACTGCAGGTGCAGTCGCGTAACTGACATGTGGCCCAGATGCCTGTTGGGCCCACGTGTCAGTCAGCCAACTGCACCAGCAGTTAAGTAGAAGCAGCGTCCTTCTCCAACATAGCTCTTCGACTCCACGTCACCGCCAAGAAGCTAACCGGCCGTCAGTGGTCAACCCGCCTAGCTTGGCTTCAATCGAGGGTAGCAGCGGTGGCCTTACTTGGACCCGAGCAGCGGCGACCTACCGTGTTCTACTCTTCCTCGTTTTTTGTGTGGCACGGCCTCGCTGGCAGTGGGGCGGGGCCTCGACGGAGCCGGTGATGTCCTCTGTCTCGTTGCCGGCGGGCGGCGCCTCGGCGGAGCGGGGGAAATCCTCCCCCCTCGTTGCCGGCAGGGTGGGGCCTCGCGGAGCCGGCAGTGTCCTTTCCCTCGTTGTTGGCGCCGCGGGGCCTCGTCGACGCCAGCGGAGCGGGGACTCATCGGAGCTGGCATTGTCCTCTACCTCGTCCTCGGTCTCGCCAAACAGCGCCTTGCCCGCTTCATCGCCCTCTTTGTAGGCGGCCGCAGCCTTCGCCACCCGCATGCGGTACCGTGATACATCTCCAACGTATCTATAATTTTTTATTGTTCCATGCTATATTATATTTTGTTTTGGATATTATTGGGCATTATTATACACTTTTATATTATTTTTGGGACTAACCTATTAACCGGAGGCCCAGCCCAGAATTGCTATTTTTTGCCTATTTCAGAGTTTCGCAGAAAAAGAATATCAAACGGAATGAAACCTTCGAGAACGTGATTTTTGGAACGAACGTGATCCAGAGGACTTGGACCCTACGTCAAGACATCAACCAGGAGGCCACGAGGTAGGGGGCGCGCCTACCCCCCTAGGCGCGCCCTCCATCCTCGTGGGTCCCCCTGTTGCTCCACCGACGTGCTCCTTCATCCTATATATACCTACGTACCCCCAAACTACCAGATACGGAGCCAAAACCCTAATTTCACCGCCGTAACTTTCTGTATCCATGAGATCCCATCTTGGGGCCTTTTCCAGAGCTCCGCTGGAGGGGGCATCGATCACGAAGGGATTCTACATCAACACCATAGCCCCTCCGATGAAGTGTGAGTAGTTTACCTCAGACCTACGGGTCCATAGTTATTAGCTAGATGGCTTCTTCTCTCTTTTTGGATCTCAATACAAAGTTCTCCCCCTCTCTTGTGGAGATCTATTTGATGTAATCTTCTTTTGCGGTGTGTTTGTTGAGACCGATGAATTGTGGGCTTATGATCAAGTTTATCTATGAACAATATTTGAATCTTCTTTGAATTCTTTTATGTATGATTGGTTATCTTTGCAAGTGTCTTCGAATTATCAGTTTGGTTTGGCCTACTAGATTGATCTTTTCTTGCAATGGGATAAGTGCTTAGCTTTGGGTTCAATCTTACGGTGTCCTTTCCCAGTGATAGTAGGGGCAGCAAGGCACGTATTGTATTATTGCCATCGAGGATAACAAGATGGGGTTTATATCATATTGCATGAGTTTATCCCTCTACATCATGTCATCTTGCTTAAAGTGTTACTCTGTTCTTATGAACTTAATACTCTAGATGCATGCTGGATAACTGTCGATGTGTGGAGTAATAGTAGTAGATGCAGGCAGGAGTCGGTCTACTTGTCTTGGACATGATGCCTATATACATGATCATACCTAGATATTCTCATAATTATGCTCAATTCTGTCTATTTCTCAACAATAATTTGTTTACCCACCGTGAATACTTATGCTCTTGAGAGAAGCCACTAGTGAAACCTATGGCCCCCGGGTCTATTTTCCATCATATTAATCTTCCAACACTTATTTATTTTTATTGCCTTTTATTTTACTTTGCATCTTTATCATAAAAAATACCAAAAATATTATCTTATCATATCTATCAGATCTCACTCTCGTAAGTGACTGTGTAGAGATTGACAACCCTTATCGCGTTGGTTGCGAGGATTTATTTGTTTGTGTAGGTGCGAGGGACTCGTGCGTGGCCTCCTACTGGATTGATACCTTGGTTCTCAAATACTGAGGGAAATACTTACGCTGCTTTGCTGCATCACCCTTTCCTCTTCAAGGGAAAACCAATGCAAGTGCTCAAGAGGTAGCAAGAAGGATTTCTAGCGCCGTTGCCGGGGAGGTCTATGCAAAAGTCAACACACTGAGTACCCATCACAAACCCTTATCTCCCGCATTACATTATTTTCCATTTGCCTCTCTTTTTCCTCTCCCCCACTTCACCCTTGCCGTTTTATTCACCCTCTCTTTTCCGTTTGCCTCTTTTTGCCCGTCTCTCGTTTGCTCGTGTGTTGGATTGCTTGCTTGTCACGATGGCTCAAGATAATACTAAATTGTGTGACTTTACTAATACCAACAACAATGATTTCCTTAGCACTCCGATTGCTCCTCTTACCGATACTGAATCTTGTGAAATCAATACTACTTTATTGAATCTTGTCATGAAAGATCAATTCGCCGACCTTCCTAGTGAATATGCCGCTACCCATCTAAATGCTTCATTGATTTATGTGATATGCAAAAGAAGAAAGATGTGGATAATGATATTGTTAAATTGAAGCTATTCCCTTTTTCGCTTAGAGATCGTGCTAAAGCTTGGTTTTCGTCTTTGCCTAAAAATAGTATTGATTCGTGGAATAAGTGCAAGGATGCTTTTATCTCTAAGTATTTTCCTCCCGCTAAGATCATCTCTCTTAGAAATGATATTATGAATTTTAAGCAACTTGATCATGAACATGTTGCACAAGCTTGGGAGAGGATGAAATTAATGATACGCAATTGCCCTACGCATGGTTTGAATTTGTGGATGATTATACAAAAAATTTATGCTGGATTGAATTTTGCTTCTAGAAATATTTTAGATTCGGCCGCGGGAGGCACTTTTATGGAAATCACATTAGGAGAAGCTACTAAACTCCTAGATAATATTATGGTTAATTATTCTCAATGGCACACTGAAAGATCTACTAATAAGAAAGTGCATGCGATAGAAGAAATTAATGTTTTGAGTGGAAAGATGGATGAACTTATGAAATTATTTGCTAATAAAAGTGTTTCTTCTGATCCTAATGATATGCCTTTGTCTACTTTGATTGAGAATAATAATGAGTCTATGGATGTGAATTTTGTTGGTAGGAATAATTTTGGTAACAACGTGTATAGAGGAAACTTTAATCCTAGGCCGTATCCTAGTAATTCCTCTAATAATTATGGCAATTCCTACAACAATTCTTATGGAAATTATAATAAGATGCCCTCTGATTTTGAATCTAATATTAAAGAATTTATTACTTCGCAAAAGAATTTCAATGCTTTGATTGAAGAAAAATTGCTTAAGATTGATGAGTTGGCTAGGAACGTTGATAGAATTGCTCTTGATGTTGATTCTTTGAAACTTAGATATAATGAACCTAAGCATGATATCAATGAGTCTCTCAAAGCCATGAGAATTTCCATTGATGGGTGCAAATAAAGAACCGCTAGGATGCGTGCTAAGAAAGATTGCTTTATAAAAGCGTGTTCTTCTAGTTTCCAAGAAAATAAAGATGAAAATCTAAAAGTTATTGATGTGTCCCCTATTAAATCTTTGTTTTGCAATATAAATCTTGATAATGATGGGACTGAATATGATCCACCTTTACCTAGAAGGCGTTCCAAAAATTTAGAGTCTTTAGATCTTGATGCTAAAATTGTTAAAAGTGGGATTGAAGAAGTCAAAACTTTAAATATTAATGAACCCACTATTTTGGATTTCAAGGAATTTAATTATGATAATTGCTCTTTGATAGATTGTATTTCCTTGTTGCAATCCGTCCTAAATTCTCCTCATGCTTATAGTCACAATAAAGCTTTTACTAAACATATCGTTGATGCTTTGATGCAATCTTATGAAGAAAAACTTGAGTTGGAAGTTTCTATCCCTAAAAAACTTTATGATGAGTGGGAACCTACTATTAAAATTAAAAATAAAGATCATGAATGCTATGCTTTGTGTGATTTGGGTGCTAGTGTTTCCATGATTCCAAAGGCTTTGTGTGATTTGCTAGGTTTCCGTGATTTGATGATTGCTCTTTAAAATTGCACCCTGCGGATTCCACTATTAAGAAACCTATGGGAAGAATTAATGATGTTATTATTGTTGCAAATAGGAATTATGTGCCCGTAGATTTTATTGTTCTTGACATAGATTGCAATCCTTCATGTCCTATTATTCTAGGTAGACCTTTCCTTCGAACGATCGGTGCAATTATTGATATGAACGAAGGAAATATTAGATTCCAATTTCCATTAAGGAAAGGCATGGAACACTTTCCTAGAAAGAAAATAAAATTACCATATGAATCTATTATGAGAGCCACTTACGGATTGCCTACCAAAGATGGCAATACCAAAGATTGAGAATAATAATGAATCTATGGATGTGAATTTTGTTGGTAGGAATAATTTTGGTAACAACGCGTATAGAGGTTGGATGAACAGGACCCCGTGGTAGTAGGCGGTTGCCGCTGCCTGAACAGGACCACAAGGAGGCCGCCACACCCCAGCTAGCTGGGGTTGGATGAATAGTAGCTGATGGATGAACAGTAGCTGGTGGAGGCTGGAGAAAGTCGATGGTGGATGAACAGTAACCCGTGGAGGCTGGAGCGAGGCAGTAGACGGTGGATGAACAGTAGCCCGTGGAGTCCCGTTTTGCGGTAGGCCACACCCCTTCCGATGAGCAGGACCCGGTTCGACAGTAACCGCTCGAACAGAAGTCCGTTTCCTCCGTTTTGCAATATGCCAGACCCCTCCGGATGAACATGATCCCATTTCGACCGTACGCGGTTGAACAGAAGGCCGTTTTCCCTGTTCCGCGGTATGTCAGACCTTGTTTTGGCCACTCCGTCCAAGCCGGTTGGCTCCCAATGAACACGATGCATTTCGTTCCCTCCCGATGAACAAGAATTAGTTTCTCCATTCCGACCCAGCAGGCTGGCTGCCGATGAACAGGACGCCATCGTTGTACGCGTTTGAGACCCCGCTCATATGTACGTACGTAGCCGTATTTACTTTCTTGCAGCGTGGCTGTACGTACATCTACATGATTTATACAGAACAACCTCAACTGCTACGTCACACGTGCCACTCTTTGCTCAGCCACGGTTCATCCTTGCAGAGAGACTGATCGACCAGTATGTACGTACACGTTCGCGACCAGACAAACAACCCTACGTATGGTTCGACCGGGTGGGTCCCAGCTATTAGGGAGGATAAGGAGGCACTTCCTTGCATGCGAAGCTATAGCCGATGGGTCCTAGCTGTCAGGGAGAGGACTCATTTTTTTGTCCGTAATAAGGACGCACTTCCTTGCGTGCGAAGATGTAGTTGGTGGGTCCTAGCTGTAAGGGGGAGAAAACATTATTTCTCAGGGTAAAAAGATGCAGTTGCATGCTGTCGGCATTCTGGGAACGGGGGTCCCCAGACTTTCCTGCCTGCGGCCCGCTGCGTGGCTCAAAGGGGGGCCCAACGCGGCCCATCTTCACCAACACAAACCCAAGACCCTCGCGAGGGGCCAAGCCTCGCGGGGCGGACGACGGGGAGCTTCCTCAGCCGTGGCCTCGTCAGGCTGGCTCACGAGGAGGCAGAGAGATCAAGGCGGGGTATCTCACGAGGTGCCCGTGATGCAAGCCATGATGACCGGGGGCGCCGGGCGGGTGCCAGCCCGCGCAGCGTACTCCCTTCCTCTTTGGTTCAAAGGGGGCAAGCGTAGCCGCGGAGTACCGAGGCATCAGGCAAAGGTTGCCATTTCGGTGCAACGAGACCAAGACCAGGAGGACTACGAGATGGAGGTCACCGTGGAGCCCAAGACGGCGTCATCACGAGAGCTTTGCGCAGGCGAAGACCACTTTTGTCAGGATAGTTGATACTAGTTGTCCCCCTTCAAATTAGCCCGCCATTGTTGGCTCCCTTCCCGCTCAATATTTGGGAAGAGGACCAGGGCCTCTATAAATAGGACCAGCCACCAACAGAGCCAAAAGGAGGCTGAAGGCCGGGGAAAAAGAGCTGGCCAGAGATTTGGAAAGATAGAGAAGATCAGGTAGAGAGAGAGAGGGGTGACTGAGCTCCTCCCAGCAGTTCATCGCCCCAGCCAAGAGCAGACCCTCGCGAGGCTGTTCTTCCTTGTATTGTTCATCATCATCAGCCCAAGAGGCAATCCACCACAGCACACACTGGAGTAGGGTATTACACCACAACGGTGGCCCGAACCAGTATAAACCCTGTGTCTCTTGTGTTGTTCTTTCCTTAGTTTAGATCCTAGTAAGGCGAAGGAGTGCAGGTAGGTAGGAGGTGAAATCTCCGCGCGCACCCCAGTGTTCGAACCTCAAGGGTCTGCCGGAACCCGAAATCCGACATTTGGCGCACCAGGTAGGGGTGCGCCGGAATCCACCTTCTACCGCTTCGCGCCCCGTCGCGTCGTCATCACCATGTCCGGAGACCAGGCGGGCAACCCAGATCTGTGGGCGGCGTGGCCCGCCCGCGCAGAGCCGCTTGCCTCGGGCGACCCCGTGCCCTAGGCAGCTCGCGGTCCACGGGGCGCTGCGGGCCGCGGGCGACGCGGACAGGCTCCGACAGCTCTCACACCGCGGCAGGCGCGGTCGGCAGCAAGGGCCTCCAATCATGCCGCGACCACGACACCGTACACCCGCAGGGAGCAGGCGAACTCGAGGGCCGCGCTCACAGTGGCCCGAGAGTTGCTGCAGTGCAGGCTGCTTGAGGGCGGCCACGACGTGCTGCTAGAGCGAGTGGCAGAGCTCCTGGGCTTCGCCGCCTCGGGGGCTCACCCCTTCTCCACCCAGCTCCCATCTCAGGCTCAGGGCGGCCCGCGCGGGGGCTCTGCACGTGCCCGCGGGCTCCAAGGCTACTCCAACGCCAGCGAAGCTATCAGCGCCGGACCGGCGGCGGCGCTGCCCCCGCTCCCGGTCCGCGAAGAAGAAGGACTCGACGCGACCCGCGACCCCAGTGGACAGCCGCGCTGCCACCCCACGGTGGGCACGTCAGGCAGGACCGCGTGGCATGCGGGGCATTACGGCGTGGCATTCGGGATGACGGCGCCGGAGGAATACGTGCCCCTCATGGTGGACCGAGGACACCCACACGAGAGCGGACAAGGGTCGCTCCTCAGCCCAAGCTGGGGGGACGAGGCACCAGAAGCTGAGCCTTTCCGGGAGCCCCGGGACGGTCCCACTGGCCACGATGGCGCCAACGATTATCGGGTACCGCTAATTTTTCGGGAGCAGGCATACGCTAACCATGGATCGCAGGAGGTGCAGGTCGCCACAGCGAGCAGCTGCCCCGCTCCCACAGTCTCCTGCCCCTCGGGAGGAGGGCGCAGGGGGCTGCAGGAGAGGGGCCGGGATCCGACATCACCACTGCAGCGTTCGGAGCAAGGTGCTCTCAGGAGGTAGGCCCTCCGCTGGGGAGGTGCCTCAGGACCTGCCCCCGGCGGAGGACCCATGGTCGTCGGGGGAACCGCTGGCGACTGCTCTACCCCATCGGCGGCGTCCTGGTTTCCGGTCGTCGTCGATGGCACTAGAGTGTGGCGCAAGGCGGGGCCATCATCTGGCGATATGAAGCAAGGCCAGTACCTGTGAAGAAGGCCCAGTGCCTGTGAAGCTCGCCTCCCTGTGACACTCTCACGTAATAATGAGTGGGGCTGTACACGCCCCGGAGTCTCAGGGGTGCCGGCCTCAGGCCCTGGGGCTCCATCCCACGCCTAGTGGCAGCACTTAGCTCCGCGCTGGTGAGAAGATGTCCAAGACTAGACTAGGTGCCGGACGCAGCCTTTTGTTTGCTTTCCTCGCTTTTCCCTCTGGTTGCCATTTTCCCCCCGCTGAATTCAAGTTGGATTCGAATTTGAGATTTGCGTGTGTTCGGGGAAGGGGTGCTTAGTCTCGTTCGAGCAATTTCTCGCGTTTTGGTTACCGCATCGCATCAGCTTCCTCCCCTCGCGAGCCCCTTGCCAGCCGGGTCAGGCCAAGCTTGCGCGCAGCCCAAACTGCCGCCGATGTGACCTCTCAGGAGGAGGTTTTACTGCAGATCCTACGAACCCAATCAGGGAACACTCGAAACACCACAACTCCCTGCGGGCTGCCTCAGGGCCAGCACGGGACAAAGGTAAACTAGCCGACCAGCGCGTCGCTTGGGCCAACCACTTGGCGTGGGCGCATGGGCAATGTAGCGTCTACTAATACGATGAACACAAGTTTTACACAAGGGGCCCACCCTCCAAAATGCTCTCACTGCAATCAGGCCAAAACCTGAGTTCTATTCATGCAGGGTAAGGAAGTATGAGCGATGCGCAATCAGTCGGATGAATCCCCTAATGCGTTCTCAAGAGCACCACCCGAGCCGTTGCTGGCGTCGCCGAACTCGCCATCGCTGTCCACATCGCCACCGGCGGCGTCAGGGCCGTTCACCACGCCGCCCTCGTCGGCCGCCACGGCCGCGTCGTCGTTGTCTGAAGCGAAGGCCCTGATGAGAGCATCCACATTGTCCTCCACCCAGTGCGCCAGGTCGCCTCGTACGGCCTGGGGGACTGGGGCGATGGTGGCGTCAAAATCAAAGTGGGGATCCATGTTCTGGAGGTGGCTGAAGACGCGATAAAAGGCACGCCCAAGCAGGCCGCGGCTCCTCTCCTCCACCAACCTGTCAGCCCTGACCGACCGTGCCTCCAGCTGCGTCACCACGTCAGTGAAGAACTGAAGATTGCCAGCATAGTTGACTGCGTGCGGCTCGCCAACAGCCGCCTCGCAGATGTTGCCCAAGGCTGTGTTGGCTCTCTCCCGGAGCGTGGCAAGCATGGGGTCATGCTCATGCTCCAGGATCCGCCGCTGACAGATCTCGTCCGCGTTCTGGCCCGCGATGACATCAGCCTCGTCCACCCGCTGGCGGAGAAGGAGCACCTCGGCCTGGGAAGCGGTTAACTCACCTTGCGCCACCTCAAGAGCGGCCTGGAAAGCATCGGCCCGCCGCGTCGCCTCCTCCAGCTTGGCCCTCAAGGCAGCAGTTCTGCCTTCAGCTTTAGCCCGGATCAACCCCAGCTTCTCGTCGAACTCGTGCTCGAGGTTCAAATGCGCCATCGCCGCTCGACGTCCGACCTCCTCCAGGACGCGGGCTTCCCGTGCGGCAACATCATCCTCCTCCTGTGTCACCCAGTGCTCCCTCATCTCCAGACGCTCGTACTCACGGGTGCGTTCGGCGGCTTCCAGCGTCAGCGCCTCCTCGTGCTTCTGGAGCTCTGCTGAGTCGCTGGAGGCCACCTTCATCGACGCGAGAGATGCCTCGCGCAGCTCCGCCTGCTCCTCCAGTGAGTGGCACCAGGCCAGGAGCTCCCGAGCCTGCTCCTCCGCCGCCGTTTGTCGCCGGTCAGCTTCCCGAGCCTCCTCAGCGGCCCAAGATCGGGCATCCCGAGAGGCCACCGGCGACGCCTTGGCCTCTGCGTCGTTAAGATCGCGCTGACGGCGTGCAAGGGCGATGGAGTCCTCCAGCTCGCGCCTCTCTGCAGCCAGGCGTAGGCCCTCGGCCTCAAGGCGCGCGTCTTCATCGGCAAGCTCCTCTCCAAGCAGGCTTACCGCGTTAGCCGCCCTTCGAAGGAATCCTTGGCGGAGAGCGCGACGCTCCCGAGCATGCTCGAGCACGTCCTCCACACCATCATCTGCCCCAAGCAAGCGCCGGGGCCGTGAGTCAGCACTCCCCCTCCGGGCTGGGGGCTGGGGGCTGGCACCCTCGCGACGGCCGGGCACGGCCGAGCAACGCGGCGTAGCAGGAACTCCTTCACCACCTTGGGCGCTGTCGCGCCAAGCGACCTCAAGAACGTGAAGCGGTGCCAGACGAAGACGAGCCGGGGGCTCTCAAGCGTCTCCTGGCCCCAGCCCGAATTAGGGACAGTAGGCGAAGTTGGCTCCAACAGCAGGGGGCTGGGCACCCCAGCATCCACATACAGCCACCGCTCGCGGAACCCAGCCACGGGCGGAGGGAGCTTGAAGTCAATCCCAAAGGCCGCCATCTCAGGCACGGCGACGAAGCTCACACACGCCCAGCATTGGGTAAGGTCAACAAGGCGCAGCGAGAAGAAGTGGCGCAGCAAGGCAACCGAAGGAAGGATGCCCATCATAGCCTCGCGAACAAAGGCGAAGACCGAAAGGAGAGCGATGAATTTAGGACCCAGATGCATCATGTGGATCTGATAATGGGAGAGCACGACATTGAAGAAATCAGAAAAGGGAGGAACCAGACCCGCCCACAGGGCGTCGGCAAAATACGGGACCTCGGTGGCTATCCTGATGATGGAGAAGTGGGACGCAGGCCAAGCCATCGTCCTCCCGCATTCATTGAAGATGGTGGCCAGAGCCAAGCTGACCTTGCCCAAGCCCTCAGCGGGGGCCGCCAACGGCGGCGGGCAAGGCGGAGACACGGGTTTCTCCCCTCTTCCCTTCTTTGTCAGAGCCATGGTGATGGGAAGGGGGGGAAGGTTCAAGATTGAATTGGAAACAGAAACCAGAGTTCGAGCGGAGGAAGGACAGAGGGCGCTCGAGCAACCAAACAGGGGAACGGTTGTGTACGAGTACGGGTCCGCCTAGCATGGCGCAAAATAAGGAGGGCGTGGGGGAACAGTGCCACCCATGTCCAATCAACCACCACGCGGCTCCCAAGGCCGCAGGCTGTTAGGGCCCGCGGCGCTTCGCTCTTGCCCTTCCGCCTCCCAGCACGGCCAAGTACGGGCGCGCCTTGGGCCCGGGGGCTACTATCGGCGTTCTGGGAACGGGGGTCCCCAGACTTGCCTGCCTGCGGCCCGCGGCGTGGCTCAAAGGGGGCCCAGCGCGGCCCATCTTCACCAACACAAACCCAAGACCCTCGCGAGGGGCCAAGCCTCGCGGGGCGGACGATGCAGAGCTTCCTCAGGCGTGGCCTCGTCAGGCTGGCTCACGAGGAGGCGGAGAGATCAAGGTGGGGTATCTCATGAGGTGCCCGTGACGCAAGCCATGACGACCGGGGGCGCCAGGCGGGTGCCAGCCCGGGCAGCGTCCTCCCTTCCTCTTTGGTGCAAAGGGGGCAAGCGCAGCCGCGGAGTACCGAGGCATCAGGCAAAGGTTGCCATTTCGGTGCAACGAGACCAAGACCAGGAGGACTACGAGACGGAGGTCACCGTGGAGCCCAAGACGGTGTCATCACCAGAGCTTTGCGCAGGCGAAGACCACTTTTGTCAGGATAGCTGATACTAGCTGTCCCCCTTCAAATTGGCCCGCCATTGTTGGCTCCCTTCCTGCTCGATATTTGGGAAGAGGACCAGGGCCTCTATAAATAGGACCAGCCACCCACAGAGCCAAAAGGAGGCTGAAGGCCGGGGAAAAAGAGCTGGCCAGAGAGTTGGAAAGATAGAGAAGATCAGGTAGAGAGAGAGAGGGGTGACTGAGCTCCTCCCAGCAGTTCATCGCCCTAGCCAAGAGCAGACCCTCGCGAGGCTGTTCTTCCTTGTATTGTTTATCATCATTAGCCCAAGAGGCAATCCACCACACCACATACTGGAGTAGGGTATTACACCACAACGGTGGCCCGAACCAGTATAAACCCTGTGTCTCTTGTATTGTTCTTTTCTTAGTTTAGATCCTAGTAAGGCGGAGGAGTGCAGGTAGGTAGGAGGCGAAATCTCCGCGCGCACCCCAGTGTTCGAACCTCAAGGGTCTGCCGGAACCCGAAATCCGACACATGCATGCGTCCATGGGCGTGGTGCGCCCCACTGCCAGCCCCTCCACGTATAGTCATCTTCCGATGACTCTCGTTTGTTGACCACATTGACCACACTGTATCGAGTGCACCAAGGCCGGTGGACGACGGCAAGGCCCTAGACTATAACGGCCCGGAGATGGGGAAGACGCGGCAGTGGGGTAGCAGTTGAAGAGGAGTTGGAAACTTGACTGGTTCGGGTGCACTACAGCACTGCCGCCCATGGGAGACAGGAGCAAGATCCGAGGTTGAAGAAGTAGCACGGTTGTTGAATTAATATCCAACGGTTCCGTAGCTGGAATCATTTGTTGATTAAGTTGACAAAGCCCTCCGTACGCGTTAGCTTAGTAGGACCACAAGTCAGCCACCAAATTTTCCGCGTCCCTCATATGCAAATGGTGGGGAGGGCAAGTCCCCTTAATTGTAATTTTGCATTCATTCATTGTTAACTTTTTCTGTGAATAAACATTGTTAAGTATTTAAGTATCCATCAATAAAGTCATTTTTTATTAGAGTTTAAGTGTTATGCAATACACATTTTCCACAATCATTCATGTATGTAGATGTGATGGGCCTTCCATACAAACTAATAGGTAGTGTGCGGCGGCACGTGGCGCCTCATTGGCTTGTTTGAGATTGAAACAATGTGGGCTAGTTTGAGAGTTTCCGGTTTTATATTTTTGAGTATCCAATGCACATTTGATGTGTTTGTGTTTTCTACATGAAGAGTGTGTTAATTAATTATTTTATAGAATCTATACATGCAGCAAACATGGATAACAGAAAATTAAGACAACACACAATAGAGAAGAAAAAGGTCCATGTGTAGTTAGGAAATCATGAGATAGCTACTTGAAGCAAACACACATAAGGGGAGGGAGAGATGGGGAAAAAGAAGACAACACCAAGGAAAGCCAGTGGCAAGTGTAGGGTTTAGAACATTGAGACCGAATGAGAGCTGAAATACTCATGTTGACTGCCTTTGCTAATATATGTCGTGTATTTGACCCAGGTTTAATTTTGTTTTTGTTCGGTACTGACACATGTTCGAGGAAGTAATGGAGGTATTTAAAATGCTACTAAATAAATTGCCCTGAGAGTTCGGGCGCATTGCATTGAAGAGGCAGTTTTATGCATTGAGAACTCGGGGAATTTTTACATTTATGTGAACTTGGACCCCAATGATTCAAAAGGCTCCTCTACCAAAACAGGAACTGATTTTTCCTTGCAATCATATGGTTACAATAAAGAGAGTGCAAATGCCAATGCTAACAACGTTGCCCTGCCTGTTCAAAAAGAGAGAATTCAAATTTCAATACAAACAACATGATCCAGCCTATTCATAAAGGCCATCTACTTAAATTAAGTTTGAGATTATGTGACACATCAAATATATACACGGATTAAGGTGTCCAAACTAATGGCGTACATGTCAATCTCTTTAAGTTTTGTGTAATTCAGAGAAAACAACGTAACAATCCAACAATGCAAGTATGCCTTTGGAAAATCTATTCATGCCACACTGTAAATGCGAGTATGCATATAAGTACAAAAGACAAAAAATATTAGAAACACTTCAAAAAATTACAGAGGTAGAATAAATTTGTCTAACTAAATTGACATCATAGTATTCTCTTGTATTTATAGACACTGGACTATATCCAGGGATGGAACCACCACAATGCATGTTGTGATCAAAGTTTTTAGAAGGCATTGTGGGATGATCTTGTCTCCTTTTATGCTCCTGCCACAAACTTCTATATAAATGAATACATTGCAGTAGGATGCAACTTAAAAAAGGAAATGAGCAGATAAATAATTTGGATATGGCGGACAGAGGCAAAAATCTGATGGGAGGCCAGCATCCCAACTGTCTCCTTTCCCATACAAAATTTGGACATGAATAATTGAGCTTTGTCCTCAAATTAGGCACACTAGATGATACCCCGCTTGTTGTTGCAGGGATGTTTTGCAATATTCTAATATTTAACATGGATATTTGGAAATGATATGAGAACCAAAACTGAAAATACATATGATTTATTATGATTGGATGATTGTATAGTTGTAAAAAGAATTATTAAGTATAAATATCACAACAGAATGAAATTCTCATGAATATTTGCCTGCTGAGGTTACTTTTTCTTATGCGTATAGTTGCATGTGGAGGTGGGCATTTTCCATGCATATCAAATGCTTAGGTGGCATGCTTGCATGTTAAGGGAAATAAGTTAGTGGGGACTAGCTATTTAGATATAGAAGATAAAGATTAAACATAATGAAATTCTCATGAATGTTTGCATGTTGAGGTGACTTTTTTCTTATGCATATAGTTGCATGTTGAGGTGGACATTTTCCCATGCCTATCAAATGCTTAGGTGGCATGCTTGCATGTTAAGGGAGCTATGTTAGTGAGGGTTGGCAGTTTAGATTAGAAGATATCCACATTAACAATTAATGGTTGGGCACCTTAAATTAGGAGGCTGACGCAAAAAAATAGAGTATACTGACATGCAGATAAATAACTCTGAAAGATTAAAATACAAAGCCAATGCTATCATTAACTCGGATTTGTGTTCACATGAATAATAAGAATTATAGAAAGATACATGTTTGACCAGATATTACAAATCGATGTTATGTGTAAACCAATGCACATAGGTTAATGTTTAAATATTAAAGGCACTTCATGTGAAAGACTGATCCGGGAAACTCTAAATATATATTAGTACAGATTTTCTTTCTTACTTTTATGAAGAAAAAATCCACTGCGATTTCTATGTGAACTCACAAACATATATTTTGCTTCGCGTAGGAGTGTTTGTTTGCTAGCTATCAGCCTTTATGCTAGATTGTACATGGTATAACAAAAATGTATGGAATGGAACTCTTTGAGCTCCAGCCTTATGTAGACTTGGAATGATGTAGAAAGAACATTTTTTTCAAAACAAATACATAGACTTACAACAACGATGCCTCATCTTGGTCAAAAAAAACAACAACAACAGAGCATAATGAACCCAACATGATAGGATAAAATTCCATCATGCAATGCAACGTGTGAGCTCAGTGTCAGTGTCTCTTGTCGTCCTATGTTAGTGTCGCCTGCCGACATGGACATGAAAAGTAATGATTACCTAACCCTTGTAATTAGCTAGAACTAAATAATACCTGCTTACATGTGTCCATACTAACAGAGCTTCATATTGATCTAGGATGGTATATCTCAGTTAAATATTATGTCCATCTATACAATTTGCTGGAACATTTTTTTGCCTTCAACGATAAAATCTAGATGGAAACGGTATAGAATATAGATAAATAAAGTTTCTGACTTTTTGTCTTAGTAAGGTTGACAGGAAAACACAACTAAGTGAATCTCGGAAAGATACTTTTTTGTTCAATTTTTTTGCATGCCCATAAACTGATACTTCTTTGTGCATTTTTTTATTTTCATTTTTTTTCTTTTTTGTCGCCAACCAAGTTTAGTTTTATGGTTTTATTTTCTTCACTTACATGTACAACACAATCCAAAAAGTAAAAAGAAGAAAAAAAAATCCCAACCTAAAAGATCCTAACGAAGCAGTAACCCATAAAACAATCCAACCCACTAAAGGCTCAGCCGAACAAACAAATGATGTCACCTTAGATGTGACATAATTATTTCACATCTAGAGAGCCCTAGGCAAACCGATTCATAGAACTAGTGTATATAATGCTAATGCTAATGATTGTATACATACATGCTATTAAATCAATGGAATATGGTTTCTAAAAGAACTCCATGGAGTAGTGGCCATGAGTGGAAGGATGAATTAGAGATCTTCATTGAGTGTCTTTGTTGGACGGTGTCAGTGAGAGTACAATACGAGTATAATATAGCAGTACATGAGTTCCATACACCCTTTCTCTCAAGGGAGGGATTTCCAATCTTGAGCAAAAAATGGTTTGATATCAAAGAAAGAAAGTCAATCATCCATCCAATAATTTCCAAGGGGAAATACCAGAAATACCACTTCTTTCAAGGGGTGAACATGCAAGATTCCCCATGAATGGAAGCACTTGCTTCCGGAACCTACCTCGTTCCTTCTGCGCCGCACGACCCCTCACTGATGCATGGAACCTTGGGTGGGGGCGCCGTCACACGACCACCGTGTATATAGGGGACTGCCCTTGTCTCAACCTACAAACCTACAGACCCGCTCCACCGCTTCATTAAAAACTCTGCCCATTTACCAATTCAATCGAGGTTCCTACCCCACAACGACTATGATGAGGTACTAGCGGCCATGTGCGGCAGAGTGATCCTCGCGGACCTTAAGACGCCCATGGTGCCTGGGAGGGTGATCCAGACAACATTGTGGCCCAAGAAGAGGAACCCCGATTGTGGTGGCACTTCACGGGGCTCGACGGATTTGGGGTCGGGCTCGGGGTGGAGGATGATTATGTGGATGTCGAGGAGTTCCAAGGTCGACATTAGGGACTCTGACTTGGATCTCAGGCGTGGCAGGGTGGCTAAGGAGGATATTGGCGCCAGGTCGTCGAGATCAATCCATTGATCACCGTCAAGGGGTCCCTCTCCAAAGGTATTGGCCCCATGTCGTTGAAACTGGTTTTAATCCAAGTATTAGGAATATTATTTCGTCCTTGTCTTGTAGAAGATACCGCAGTATCACATTTTCTCATTTTTAGGTAGGATAGAAATGTTTGAAACCGCCTATGGTTCATTTTTTTGATGGGGTTAAAATTTTGCTTATGTTGTTCTTTCAATATATTATTAGATCATAGCCCAAGGCGGAGCTGAAACCCGAGCTCCTGGCTGCATCCGGGGCGTGACATCCATGGACACATGTCACTAGTAGAAAACAGGGCTATCGTCCAGGCCGGCTCAGCCCATTAGTCCCGGTACAGTCTAGAACCGGGACCAATGTGGGCATTGGTCCCGGTTCGTGAGCCCAGGGGGCCGGCCGGGCCACGTGGGCCATTGGTCCCGGTTCGTCTGGACCTTTTGGTCCCGGTTGGTGGGACAAACCGGGACCAATGGGCCTCGCTCCTGGCCCACCACCATTGGTCCCGGTTGGTGGCTTGAACCGGGACCAAAGTCTTCCCTTTAGTCCCAGTTCATGTCATCAACCGGGACCAATGAGGTGCCTATATATACCCCCTCGCGCAAGAGCAGAGCATAGTGCTCTGTTTTTTCTGGCCGAGGGGGAGAGGGCTTTGTGGTGCTCTAGCTCACCTCCTATGCACATGAGGTGTTCGATGGAATTCCCGAGCCACACTACTTAAGCTTTCTCCTCTCGAAGCTCGACCTCCAAGCTCCATTTTCCTCGAGATTTGTCTAGATTTAGCGGTCCGTCACGCCCCGTCCCCGTCTTCACCGCCGTCGATCACCCGCGCCGATCTCATCACCGACACCACCGTGGTGAGCCTCTTGTTCTTATCTTCTTTCTGAAAGGAAAAATATTCTTACTTGTATGTTAGATAGATACTTGTATCATTTTCTTACATTTATTATTGCATCTTATATAGTGCGATGGTTTTGGTATCCGCCCCCGTCGGCCCTCGTCCTGTCTATGATTCGGATTTGGTATGTATATTATCTTTATAACTATTGGTTCATTTATTGTTTATGAAAATTATGCCGACCAACGTGACATAGATTTTATTTATCTAGGATGTATGTGAATCGGAAATGCCAACCGACCCTATTGTCGAGAGGTTAAATTTAGTTGAAGAAGAAAACAATTTGTTGAAGGAAAAAATAAAAAAAATTGAGGAGGAGAAGATGATATTGGAGTTGCATGTTGCGGATGTCGTCGATGATCACAAGATCAAGATGGATGCAATGCGCTTGAAGATTAGAAAGATTAGAAAATATGCCATTCATACCGAGGCTTGGTATCATTATGCCGTTGGATCAATTGTTACCTTGGTTGCGATTATGATCGCATTTGTTTTCGCATTGAAATGTTTTACATAGTTTCAATGTATGGTTTAATTAATTAGATGCTCTGGAGAGCTATATGTTGTTAGATGAGAACTATGTATGCACTTTGGTTTTAATGTGATGATGAACTTCTATTAATTTGGACACTTAATTATATATAATGCACGCAGATGAACCGGCAATGGATGTACGGTGACAGACACACCCGCGAGTACATTAAGGGCGTGCATGAGTTTCTCGATGCGGCTGAGGCAAACAAGCAGAATGGTTTTATGTGTTGTCCATGCACTGAATGTGGGAATACGAGGTCTTACTCTAACCGGAAAATCCTTCACTCCCACCTGCTTTACAAGGGTTTCATGCCACACTATAATGTTTGGACGAGGCACGGAGAAATAGGGGTTATGATGGAAGACGGCGAAGAAGAAGAGTACGATGACAACTATGTGCCCCCTGAATACGGTGATGCTGCAACGGGGGGAGCTGGTGAAGATCAAGAGGAACCAGACGATGTGCCCAATGATGCTGCCACGGGTGAAGCTGCTGAAGATCAAGAGGAACCAGACGATGTGCCCGATGATGATGATCTCCGCCGGGTCATTGTCGATGCAAGGACGCAATGCATTAGTCAAAAGGAGAAGCTGAAGTTCGATCGCATGTTAGAGGATCACAAAAAAGGGTTATACCCCAATTGCGAAGATGGCAACACAAAGCTCGGTACCGTACTGGAATTGCTGCAGTGGAAGGCAGAGAATGCTGTGGCTGACAAAGGATTTGAGAAGCTACTGAAAATATTGAAGAAGAAGCTTCCAAACGATAACGAATTGCCCGACAGTACATACGCAGCAAAGAAGGTCGTATGCCCTCTAGGATTGGAGGTGGAGAAGATACATGCATGCCCTAATGACTGCATCCTCTACCGCGGTGCATACAAGGATCTGAACGCATGCCCGGTATGCGGTGCGTTGCGGTATAAGATCAGACGAGATGACCCTGGTGATGTTGACGGCGAGCCCCTCAGGAAGAGGGTTCCTGCGAAGGTGATGTGGTATGCTCCTATAATACCACGGTTGAAACGTCTGTTCAGAAACGAAGAGCATGCCAAGTTGATGCGATGGCACAGTGAGAACCGAAAGAAAGATGGGAAGTTGAGAGCACCCGCTGACGGGTCGCAGTGGAGAAAAATCGAGAGAAAGTACTGGGATGAGTTTGCAAAGGACCCAAGGAATGTATGGTTTGCTTTAAGCGCGGATGGCATTAATCCTTTCGGGGAGCAGAGCAGCAATCACAGCACCTGGCCCGTGACTCTATGTATGTATAACCTTCCTCCTTGGATGTGCATGAAGCGGAAGTTCATTATGATGCCAGTTCTCATCCAAGGCCCTAAGCAACCCGGCAACGAAATTGATGTGTACCTAAGGCCATTAGTTGAAGAACTTTTACAGCTGTGGAATGGAAACGGTGTACGTACGTGGGATGAGCACAGACAGGAGGAATTTAACCTTAAGGCGTTGCTGTTCGTGACCATCAACGATTGGCCCGCTCTCAGTAACCTTTCAGGACAGACAAACAAAGGATACCACGCATGCACGCACTGTTTAGATGACACTGAAAGTATATACCTGGACAAATGCAGGAAGAATGTGTACCTGGGCCATCGTCGATTTCTTCCGACCAACCATCAATGTCGAAAGAAAGGCAAGCATTTCAAAGGCGAGGCAGATCACCGGAAGAAGCCCGCCATGCGCACCGGTGATCACGTGCTTGCTATGGTCAATGATTTACACTACGTAATCTTTGGAAAGGGTCCCGGTGGACTAGCTGTTCCGAATGACGCTGAGGGACACGCACCCATGTGGAAGAAGAAATCTATATTTTGGGACCTACCCTACTGGAAAGACCTAGAGGTCCGCTCCTCAATCGACGTGATGCACGTGACGAAGAACCTTTGCGTGAACCTGCTAGGCTTCTTGGGCGTGTATGGGAAGACAAAAGATACACCTGAGGCACGAGAGGACCTGCAACGTTTGCACGAAAAAGACGGCATGCCTCCGAAGCAGTATAAAGGTCCTGCCAGCTACGCTCTTACGAAAGAAGAGAAAGAAATCTTCTTTGAATGCCTGCTCAGTATGAAGGTCACGACTGGCTTCTCGTCGAATATAAAGGGAATAATAAATATGCCAGAGAAAAAGTTTCAGAACCTAAAGTCTCATGACTACCACGTGATTATGACACAACTACTTCCGGTTGCATTGAGGGGGCTTCTACCGGAAAACGTTCGATTAGCCATTGTGAAGCTATGTGCATTCCTCAATGCAATCTCTCAGAAGGTGATCGATCCAGACATCGTACCAAGGCTAAGGAGTGATGTGGCGCATTGTCTTGTCAGTTTCGAGCTGGTGTTCCCACCATCCTTCTTCAATATCATGATGCACGTCCTAGTTCATCTAGTCGACGAGATTGTCATCCTGGGGCCCGTATTTCTACACAATATGTTCCCCTTTGAGAGGTTCATGGGAGTCCTAAAGAAATATGTCCGTAACCTCGCTAGGCCAGAAGGAAGCATCTCCATGGGCCATCAAACAGAGGATGTTATCGGGTTTTGTGTTGACTTCATTCCTGGCCTTAACAAGATAGGTCTTCCTAAATCGCGGTATGAGGGGAGACTGACTGGAAAAGGCACTCTGGGAAGAGACTCAATAATATGCAGGGATGGATATTCTTGGTCTCAAGCACACTACACAGTTCTACAGAACTCTACCTTGGTGACCCCGTATGTCGATGAACACAAGAACAGTCTGCGCTCCAAACACCCGGAGCAGTGCGACGACTGGATTACATGTGAACACATCAGGACTTTCAGCAGTTGGTTGGAAACACGTCTCAGAGGTGACAACACTGTTTGTGATGAGTTGTACTTGTTGTCCAGGGGACCATCTTTGACTGTATTGACTTACAAAGGATACGAGATAAATGGGAATACATTTTACACGATCGCCCAAGATCAAAAGAGCACCAACCAAAACAGCGGTGTCCGCTTTGATGCAGCAACCGAGAGCGGAAAGGACACATATTATGGTTACATAGTGGACATATGGGAACTTGACTATGGACCTGATTTTAAGGTCCCTTTGTTTAAGTGCAAATGGGTCAATCTGTTAGGCGGCGGGGTACAGGTAGACCCACAGTACGGAATGACAACAGTGGATCTGAAAAATCTTGGGTACACTGACGAACCGTTCGTCCTAGCCAATGATGTGGCACAGGTTATCTATGTGAAGGACATGTCTACCAAACCGAGAAAAAGAAAAGATAAGGAAGCGAATACATCATACGATGAGCCAAAGCGCCACATAGTTCTTTCAGGAAAAAGGGACATCCTGGGAGTGGACGGCAAGACAGACATGTCTGAAGATTATGAAAAGTTTCATGAAATTCCTCCCTTCAATGTCAAGGCTGACCCAAGCATCCTGATAAACAATGAAGATTATCCATGGTTATGGCGCAATAAGCAAATGACACAAGCGAAGAAAAAGTGAAGACTTTCTCCCGCAATAAGCAAATGCTATGTGGGTGAAATTATGATACCATCCCAACTTTCAACTTTTTCAGAATTCATTTGAAATGCTTTCATGTCTTATGGTTCGAAACTTTGATACTTCGAAAGTGATTGTCCATTTTGTACACGAAGTGCATCAAGTTTTTGTCGTAACCCTCTCTACTTTTTGGAACATGCTATGTGGGTGAAATGATGATACCATGCCAACTTTCAACCTTTTCAGAGTTCATTTTGAAATGCTTTCCAATTTCAGAGTCATTTAGCTCAAAGAATGAATTAATAGCAAACAGAATGAACTACAAAACTTTTATGAAAATAAAAACAATCAATTAAAATATTATGTTATGATCAACTAAAATAAAACTATAATATTCTTCAATAGCAAAAATAATATAATTTTTGTGACCTAAAATCAAACTATAAGTATTTAATTGTAAGTATAAATAAAAAATAAATAGCAAAGAAGAAAAAAAATTCTATTTTTATAGTAAAGTTATTCATAAACTAGTGATTCACACAAATTTTATAAAATTCCAATTTAAACTATTCAAAATTTTAAAACTAATGGTACTAACAGAAAGTTTATAATTTTTGTGACCTAAAAGCAAAAAGAAATCACTAAAAAACTATAAGTATTTAGTTGTAAGTATAAATAAAAAATAAATAGAAAAAAAATTCTATTTTTATAGTAAAGTTATTCATAAACTAGTGATTCACACAAATTTTTAAAAATTCAAATTTAAACTATTCAAAATTTAAAACTAATGGCACTAACAGAAAGTTTATAATTTTTGTGACCTAAAAGCAAAAAGAAATCACTAAAAAACTATAAGTATTTAGTTTTAAGTAGAAATAAAAAAATAAAAAACCAAAAAAATGTAGAAATAAAAAAGAAAAAACCAAAAAAAAATGCCTCCTACTGGGCCTCCACGGCCTGAATACGACTAGAAACCCTACATGGGCCAGGATTCAGGCCCGCAGAGGCCCAATAGGCCCACACGCAGTAGCAAGTTTAGGCTCGAAAGCCTGCATTAGAGAGGAGCTCGAATG
This sequence comes from Triticum aestivum, assembly GCF_018294505.1. Lineage (NCBI taxonomy): Eukaryota > Viridiplantae > Streptophyta > Magnoliopsida > Poales > Poaceae > Triticum > Triticum aestivum. The sequence continues at coordinate 619,434,989 of NC_057812.1, forward strand.
GGGAGGCACAGCAGCGCTTATAAACTAGTGCCTGCGCCCTTCAGCTAGCGATGTGGGACTAAACTTTTGGGCGCTGGCAGCACAAGGGCATTGGTCCCGGTTGGTGGCACCAACCGGGACTAAAGATTGGCCTTTGGTCCCGGTTGGTGGCACCAACCGGGACTAAAGGGTGCATTAGTCCCGGGTCGTAGGACCAACTGGGACCAATGCTTTTGGTATATAAGCTGGACTTGTGAAAATTTTACAACTTCACCGTCAGTTCGTGCCCGACGCCCCAGCGCTGCTCCTCGTCGCCATCGCCATCATCGCCCCTGCCTCCGACGACGTCGCCGCGCCGCCCCTGCCCCCGACGCCATCGCCGTGCCGCCCCTACCTCCGATGCCGTCGCCGCGCCGCCCTGCCTCCGGTGCCGTCGTCGCGCCGCCCCTGCCGCCGACCACGTCGTCGCCACGCCGGCCCCTGCCCCGCGCCCTAGCCCCTTCCCGCGGCCCGCCCCCGCCCGCTGACGTCGTCGCCATCATTGCCCTTGCCTCCCCCGCCGTCGCCATCGCCAGAGCCCCCGCTGTGAGCCGCCGCGCCCATCCGGCTCAAAGCATGTTTTTTATTAGATTAATTTCTTATTAGATTTATTACATTAATGTTTTTGTTCACAGCATGTTTTTGTTCAGATATGTATTTTTTTGTTCATTTGTGTATTAATGTTTTTGTTGCATATATGTATTTTTTTTTCAATGTATATATGTATGTGGTAGCTATATATGCATGATGAGGGGGGTGGGGGTCGATATACCCCCTCCCCGATAATTTCAACATGAGCGGAGAGGTCGATATAGCCCCTCCCCGACAACATGAGAGAGGGACGAGGGGTCGAGAGAACTAAATAAGATGATGATGTTTATGATGTTTTTTTCCTGTTGATGATATGATGATGTTGATGATGTTTTTTTCTGTTGATAATATGATGATGTTTTTTTCTGTTGATGATATATATGATGATGTTTTTTTCATATATGCATTTTTTCATATATATGATGATGTTAGTGGAGAGGAAAAAGTAAAATAAGGAAAAGGAAAATAAGTAGAGAAAGAAGGAGAAGAAGAAGGAGAAGACGAGGAGAGGAAGAAAAGGAAGAGGAGAAGAAGAAAGGAATAGATGAGAAGAAGAGAAAATTAGAATATATATTCTATTTTCTCTTTTCTCCTCTATTCCTTTCTTCTTTTCTTCTTTTTTTTTCTTCTTTTTTTCTTCGACACATGGGGGGGGTCGAGAACGTCGGACATTCATGAGAGAGGCGAGGAAGAAGGGGAAGAAGAGGGAGAAGAAGAGGAGAGGAGGAAGAGGAAGTCTTCTCCTCTATTCTTTCTTTTCTTCTTTTTTCTTCTTCTTCTTCCTCTTTATTTTATCGGGAACGAGGGTCGTCGAGAGGTCGAGGAGCGGTAGAGGAGAAACCCTAAATAGAAAGTATCGTCGGTGTGAGATACATGTACCGTCGGTGTCGGACACTACACCCACATCCCACAAGTGGCGCGGGCTTCGACGCCCACGTCACTTGTGGGACGTGGATGTAGTGTCCGACACCGAAGGCCACATGTATCTCACACCCACGATACTTGCTAGCTATTTAGGGTTTCCTCTACCGAAAAGAAGAGGAGAAATAAATAAGAAGAAGAAAAAAGAAGAAAAAGAAGAGGAGAAGAAGAAAGGAATAGTGGAGACGAAGAGAAAATAGAATATATTCTATTTTCTCTTTTCTCCACTATTCCTTTCTTCTTCTCCTCTTTTTCTTCTTCTTTTCTTCTTCTTGTTCTTCTTCTTCTTATTCTTATTAGCCGGAAGTAGAGAGAGGTTTCCTAGTGTCAAAGTATTGAAGAAATCCATGCCTTCATCATTAGCCGGAAGTAACCAGGGCATGTTGGTACGAAGTTCTGCAAAGTTGTTTTGAAATGGAGTCCCGGATAGAATAATCCGCCTTTTGGTACGAATTCAGCAAAGGCCTTCCAAATAGCGATATTCGGAAGGCTCTTGCTGAACTTTGTACCAAAAAGCGAATTATCCTATCTGGGACTCCATTCCAGAACAACTCTGAAGAGCTTCGTACCATCATGCACATGTTACTTTCACCTAATGATGAAGACATGGTTTTGTTGAATCCCTTGACACTAGGCAACCTCCCGACCCCTCGGCGATCCTATCGAACATGAGAGGAAGAAGAGGATAAAAAAAGAAGAGGAAGAAGAAAAAAAAAGAGGAGAAGAAAGAATAGAGGAGATCTTCTCCTCTATTCTTTCTTCTCCTCTTATTTTTCTTCTTCTTCCTCTTTTTTTATCGGGAACGAGGGTCGTCGAGGGACATAGATGTAGTGTCGTCGTTGTCGATATATACCCCCTCCCGATAGCTTACTATGATTAGGTAGCTAGTTCTACGTTTGGCACTAATATATCCATCTGTCATGTTTGAATAATAATTGCCATGTTGTAAATATTTGTAGAAACTATGGACACCGCCCTAGACGAAGTAACAAAAGAAGCGTTGTTGAGGGACATAATCGCAGAAGGAAGTGATGCCATCTCGTTGTTTCTCAACGAAACCGATGGTCTGGAAGGAGAGGGTGAACAAGCTGGCTACGGTGACCTAATGCCGGTGCAAGAAGAAGAACATGAGGATGGCTCCGGTGACCCAATGCCGGTGCAAGAAGGAGACCGTGATGACGGCTCCGGTGACCGAACCGAGTCCGGCCAGGTATATATATTAGTTAAGCCTATGCTGACTAGCTGATTGATGCATTCATTGTTTGGGTATGTACACATATTAATTAAGTCTTTGTTCTTTTTTCTAGCCCTCCGAATCGAGAACAACTTCGGTAAAGAGATGAGGCCCGAAGAAAAAGTTGAGCTCGGATGAAAAGTTTGAGATCATAGCAATCGCGCCCGACGGCCAACCTATTGAACCCCTCCGGACAAAGAGCGCATTTGTTGCTCAGTGCGGGGTTCTGGTTAGGGACAAGATCCCGATAAGCATCCAGCAATGGTTTAAGCCGGCTACAGAAGACCCTGAGGTCTCTTATGTCAATGATATGCAGAAAAATGATCTTTGGACTGAGCTGAAGTCAAATTTCACCCTACCGCCTGAGGATAATCCAGAGAACCCAGTTAAAGAGAAATTAATCAAGTCTTTTGCTCTGAAGAGGATGGCAGAACTATTCAGGAGGTGGAAGAAAGAGCTGAATAAGTTTGTCGAAAATAATGAGACACCAGAATTCAAGGGCAGATATGAGAAGATCAGAGATCACTGGCCCGCATTTGTGGCCCACAAGACATCGGAAAAGAGTAAGAAGATGTCGGCGACAAACAAGCAAAATGCTGCGAAGAAGAAGCTTCACCATCGCACGGGGTCAGGTGGCTACCTCGTAGCCCGGCCTAAGTGGTCCAAGACTGAGAATGATCTGGTTCATAAAGGGATCGAACCAGAGACAATTAACTGGCCAGACCGTTGCCGGACTTGGTTCTTCGGGGCTGGCGGAACACTGGACCCTGTAACAGGGAAGTGCATTTGGACGAACGATCAAATGGACATACCAGTCAGTAAGCTTAAGCAGTATATCGAAGCAGCGCAGGAAGGGACGTTCTTTCCAGACAGAGAGAACGACGAGCTCACAATGGCCCTCGGGAATCCTGAGCACCCTGGACGGACACGAGGCACGCCAGGCTCCATTCCGTGGAAGGTTGGGTTTCCGGACGCAGGCGGTTACAAATCCCATGAGAGGAGGAAAAAAGTGCAGCAGACCCAAATGCAGGCGCTGAAAGCAAGGGTAGACGCGATAGAGGAACGAGAAGCAAATCGCAGCAAACGTACTGCCGAAGCCTCCCCCGAAGCTACCCCGCCATCTCAGCGCAGAAGCAGCGTGGCTTCCACCGAGCTGCTTCAGCCGGAGCATGCCTTGACGGCTCCTGCCAGCTATCCCGTGGATGCTATAACGGAGTCTCAAAATTGCCACCTTATGACGCAATGGATGAATTTGAAGGTCAAGGCGGCTGTTGGCTCTGTTTTTCCTACTGAACCCGGCGCAACTTTTCACTGCCGGCCGATTCCAGAAGGATATGCTAGGGTGATGGTGGATGAGATAACGGAGGGATTTGAGGACCTCCAGCTTGACCACCCTACCGGTGAAGGGGAGACTCGGCTGGGGTCTGCTCTGAAGACTCCATGCCTATGGCGGAAGGAGCTCATCAACCTTCCGAACTGGACGCCACCGCCTCCTCCTCCTCCTCCGGCGAGTCAGGGCACTCCGCCTCCACCGCCTCCTCCTCCGGCGAGTGACGATCAGGGCCCTCGGCCGGCTCCTTCTCCGGCGCGTGGCGGCACTCCGCCTCCTTCTCCGCCTGCACCGACGCGCCCAAGCAGCCAGCCTCCTCCTTCTCCGCCTCGTCAGCAAGGGCGGAAGAGACCTGCCGCCGCTTCAGCTGCTCCGGCGCGTCGTAGTCCTTCTCCTCCGCCTCTTAAGCAAGTAAAGAAGACAACCGCTACGTCTGCTCGGTCGGCGTCTAGCAGTACAACCAGAGGCGGGAGGACATACAGATTCGGTCCTTCTCTGAAGACTCCAGAGAAGTTACCATACGAGAGGACCCAGGAGGAGAACGCCGAGATCGCGCGAGAAGAAGTGAAGAAATTCTTTGAAGGGGTGAAAGCAAAGAAACATCCACCTCCAGAGGAGAAGGTAGATCGGGTGAAAGTGAAGCGCACTCTAGCTGCCCTGACAAAACCACCGAAGTCTGATCCGCCGAAAGGAAACTAAGACCGCATTATTGGAAAGGAATTTGCTGAAGCGGAGCAGTCGGGAAGTACTGTCAGTGATCAAAGGCTGAAAGAACGACGAGCTGGGAAACAAATTGCCCAGCTCGGCGAACAAGCGAAGCAATCGTGCCCCCCGCTCAAGGTGCCTAGCCACAACGTCGATAATGATCCGAGGATGGTGCCCGGTTATAGCAATCTTGCAGATTACCTGCCCGACGAAGTACATTATGAACCCATGGAGATGCAGATACAAAGATACGAGTACGGGAAGCCTCTCGTCAAAGATGAAAGATCTCTATCAACGATGATGCAAAGATTGCATGATTAGTACTTGAAAATCTGCAGAGACTCTGGGGGAGGAGTACTTTGTATGTGAAAGTTAAAAAGGAGCATGACCTCGTTGGAATTGATCTGTTGCCTATTCCATTTGAGGAGTTCTATCAGTTTTTCAATCAATTGGCCCTCGATAAAACAACGGTCGCCTGCTACTGTCTGTAAGTAGTACTACTTCTGTCATTAAGTTTCTCTATATAGCTTAGCTCTTTCATTGCATGTATTTATAATCATCCTCACTATATTATGCAGATTGAAGATCGTCGAATTGAAGAAAAGACAAGTCGGTGATATTGGGTTCATTAACACATATCTCATAGATGCAACTCAGGTTAAATTTCATGCCGCAGAAACCGAGGCCAGCATGCTAGAATCGTTGATAATAAATCAAAACAAAGATATAATACTCTTTCCTTACAACTTCAAGTGAGTGTTACTGTCTTGTGCGTATTCGGTTTCCCTTATATATTAGTCAAGGTTATAGTAATGTAATTGATGAGTTATGCATGCGTGTGCAGTTTCCACTATATTCTCCTACATATTAAGCTTGAGCAGGGACTAGTAACCGTCTTAGACTCAAGACGAAAAGATCCCAAGGACTATGCAGACATGACTCAAATACTCGAGAAGTAAGTTAAATCGATCATTATCCACCATATCAGCAACTTTGTTCATTTTCTAATATATCAAGTAATTGTTTTCTTTGCCCGGTAGGGTTTGGAGAAAATTCACCAGAAAAGCTCCGGGACTGCCGAAGGAGCTGCAATTTAGACACCCGAAAGTAAGTACTAGCTATAGTAGCATTTTAAGCGCATCTACTAGTCATTCAAGCGCTAGTTTCATCAATACCATTTGGCATTCTTGCTTATCAGTTTGATTAACCTCTATTTCTTGTAAAGTGGTTGTGGCAGGAACAAGAGAATGATTTCTGTGGATACTATGTTTGCGAGTCCATCCACCACACGACCTGTGAGCGGGGCTACACTGACGAACAATATGAAGTACGTAAATAACAACATTCACAATTTTATTTTATTACCATCATTTGTGTTGAGTTTCATTCATTCATATATATATATATGTATTGACCCCCTTCTTTAAATTAGATGTTTCGGAAGCGGGATGAACTCCTAGCACTAGCTCGCATGCGAGGAATTCAAGAGGAATTGGCGGCATTCTTTCTTGACCACGTGATCCCTGAAGACGGAGAATTCTATGTGGACCCTGAGCCCGTATGATTATATTTGTAAGAGATAATTATTGTATATATGTAGCCGGTAGTGTCAGATAGATATACGAGAACTTGTTGTTCGACCAATCTCTTGGAGAAGGAGAGGTGGTCGATATCACTTCTCTCTGTATATATGCACATATGTTCATGACGATCTTCTGTTTCCTTCGTTTGCTTACTAGCTAGCTAGTGTGTCTAGTCCTCTCTATATACGTATGTATAGTACGTAGCGTCGACCAAGCACGGACATAACAGATGACACTTCTCTCTATTAATTATAACTAGCTAACACAATATATGAAACACCTAAATTAACCCCCCAAAACCCCCAACCCCCCCCCCTTTCAAAAAAAAAACAAAAACCCCAGCCACGGAAGTGCTGACGCGTGGATGCCTATTGGTCCCGGTTGGTGCCACCAACCGGGACCAAAGGGTCTCCTGACTGGGCTCTGCGCACTGCCCACGTGGAGGGCCTTTAGTCCCGGTTCTGGATTGAACCGGGACTAAAGGGGGGAGGTATTAGTACCGACACTTTAGTCCTGGTTCCGGAACCGGGACTAAAGACCCTTACGAACCGGGACTATAGGCCCTTTTTCTACCAGTGTGTATAGCATATTAGTGAACCACAATAGGCCCATTGCCTAGTGTGAACCTGGCTCCTCCCTTGACTATAGGTAGCACCATGCCAGATACGCCTACCCGCAAGAGAAGATTGTTATTTTCACGTGGTTTACACTCTTACATTTCCTGGTTTCATGCGGTTTAGGCATGTATGTTTTTCGATTTTAGGCGATTTACACTCATTTTATTTCTCAAAGTAGAAGGGCGACACAAATTTACGTGTTGATCCATAGCGTTATTTATGCATCAACCAACCCAGAAAGACCACCACAAAGTTAATTTTTGCCATTGTTAGTTAGGATACAAGGTTGTAAACAACATAATATGTTGAAAGCTCTTGGATATTATTAATTTTTTTCCATGTATGGTTTACACAATGTTTATGCTACTTGACTATAAAATACTCAGGTGTATATTTTGTACCCAAAACTGTGTTTTGGCTAACAGTTGTTGCTCCATTCATGCATCGGCCGTCACATCCTATCAAAAGAAACAAAATAACTCTCAAATTATTTCTTCTCGGTGTCAAGTAAGATGCACAAAGTCGCGAATCAACGTTTCCATGTTAATTCACATTTTTAAAATCTCTATATACATGTCTAGATCATGAATACATTATAAATTTTTTAATGTTCATCTGGATTCATAAACTAACTGCATAATAATGCTAATGATTGCACATCTATACTTCCATACTACTCTATAGTGTACCAATTTTGAATTTGGTCCCCTCTCTCTCCTCCTAGCATCTCAAGCCAAACATGGACCGTTGATTCAGCTTGCTGTGTTCAAGATCTGCCGTCAGATCTTTACCAAACCGAATCCAAGGGCTGAGATCTTCGGGATTCGCAGCCGCCCCCGCGCGCGCTTTGGATGCGCGCGCTCTGTTATTCTGGAAGCACCTAGAGCGTCCCCACCTAAATAAAATACCGACAAAAAAATCCCGCGCCATCTCCTCTCTCTCATCGAAGCAGACTCTGTTTCGTGGTTTCACAGTCCCCTCGCCGTCGCCCTGTACTCGCGCCACCACTTCCTTCCTGTTCCTGGCATCTCCTCTAGAGACAGATCTGCCCTACGCCCCCGGCCGCGGCAAGCCCTCCTCCCTTTCAACCCCAATCGCTCAAACTCGGGCTGCTGCAGGAGCTTTTCCTTCATGCGTTCACCACCCCTTGCTACTGTTCCACGTGGTCGCTGCCACCGCTTCCTGGCAACTCCGGCCGTATGCGCATCAGGCCAATCCGCCCCGGATGCCATCGCTGCTGCAAGTGCTAGCAGCCGGATGACATACCAGTGCAGCCCGACGGCCGTGAACAAAGCATCCTCAACCTCACGCACTAACAGCTTAGATGTTGAAGAGGTAAGATACAATTTGAGAAAGTATAGAAGTGGTGCTAATTTCTTTGATGATCTTTATACATTCTAATTATATGTGTATCAGATGCCATAAATCCGAAGCCAGATTTTATATTTCAGTATAGAAATCAACAAATTATATCACAGCATACTCTGACCACCACATGTTTGTGTTTATGTCCACAAAGTTTTTTTTTTCCGTTTCATTTCTCATACTTCCATAGAAGTGTTACAGCCATTTAAAACCCCATCTCCACTGCTGTATGTTACATTTGAAATGATCTTTTATAGAGAACACTACTATATGTTACACTGTACCATGTCAAAATCTGTACTGACAAAACATCAATACTGTCTATTGTTGGATTATTTATGAATATCAATTAATATGACAAAAAATAGTTTGCTACAAGAAGTTTTATGTGACTTAAGCTTCGCGTGCGTATACTGCTGCATGCTCTACCTATGCTTATGCTAATGTCGTCTACTATGTTGCTCAGTGCCTTTGCAGAGTCAAGCGTGGACAATTATCTAGGAAGCAAGTGAATGGAAGTTCAAGTAACCATACAGCAGGATCCATTGGAATGCCATTACAGGCCCCTTTTCAAGATATTACAAATGTGGTTGACTCACATAGTTTATCAAAAGGGAAACAAGGTACGTCCGTAATATTTCTGGTCACCAGAATATTGAAACAAGATTAGAACTTCTTAGATGTTATATAAATAAATAAAACCTATGCCTTGTGTATTAAAAGAGTGCTCACGGTTTTTCTGAAATGTTCTATTTATTTCAGCACAAAAAATTCTTGGTTCAGTGGATCATCCAATTACTGGGACAAAACGATCAATCAATCTATCTGGCAAATCCATACAGTCAAATACTCCTTCAACTAGACACGTAAGTCTACCAAAAAATGCTTCCGAGCGTAAGCGTTATCGTGATCGGGAAAGATACTTGGAGATGACTCCAGAACAGCGCGCTGCCTACCTGGAAAGGAACCGTTAGTACAAACGGAGAAGGAAAAATCCTGCTGCAGTTAGTGATAATGCACAATCTGGGAGTCAAACTTGTACTTGTACCAATGGAAGCATGCACACAACTATTCTCACCAGTTCAATTACAGAAGGTACATATTAATGCAATAATATTATGTCTTACTTTTTTAGTATTAACATAAATTCCTTCATGTCCTAATTATTACATGAATTGTCACTTAATCATGTTATGTTTATCTCCAAAACGGGCATGTATATGTATATAAGGAAAAACATGCTTATCATTCAGATTGTGATAGGCATTTCTGATGAGTAGAATATTAACATCCACTTCCTGCTCTACTATTATTTGTTAATACATATTACTGTATAATTATTTTTTTGGCGGAACTCATACCAATAATTTGATGAGCTTAAACTTTCTGCATCTTACAATATCCTTCGATTTGGCATAATCAGTCTGGTTGCTAAAAGTTAGACCGCGATCAGTCCATCCGACATATCTACATCATGTAATTAATTGACAGGTACTGGTCAACATAAGCGTGTATCAGCTTTCCTGGACAAGGGTAGTGGACATAAGAGAAGGAGAATGTCTAATGGGGCAGGTCGTAGTAATACTGGAAAGGGAACACATGAAGATGGTGTAGCCAATGAGCAGGAAGACCATGACAGCACCATCTATGTTCCAGATGGTTCTTTTCCTGCCCTAGAAGGTAATACAATTGTCACGGTGCACCATAGCTATTTCTAATGCATCGATCAATCATCGACTTTACTTGTCCTAAAATATTATTTTACTGATTGACAAATTGATGTATAGATGAAACTGGGCAATCTGAATATATGACTGAAGATGATGAGGGTTACATATTCGCTGGACACGGTAAGCATTAATGTGTGTTCTTAGTATAAATAATTATTACTACCATTGCGACACAGTTTTCTCACTATTAAAAAGAATGAACAGGAACGGATTGCGTATTATCATATCGAGACCAAAACCATGCAAATTGTGAAATGCAAGATGATCCCTTTGATTGTATATATCGGAATGTACCAAGTGGCCATCATGTTTTGGAGCCAGTGCCTAACTGCACAAATTGCAATGCAAAACGGTTCCAGTATGAGAATCCAACATTTTGTTGCATGGGTGGCAAGGTCAAGATAGTAGCTCCATATGTTCCTGATGAAATGCGCCGACTATACACAAGTCAAGATCCTGACGCTAAGTACTTTCAAGACAATATTCGGTACTTCAATTCTCACTTTTCTTTTACCTCTCTTGGTGTTATCTTGGACCAGAGATATTGCAATAAAAAGTCTGGTGTTTACACTTTCCGTGCACAAGGTCAAATTTATCATCGAATTGATCAATTGGTTCCAGTAGAAGATGGCCCTAAGCATTTACAACTATACTTTTATGACACTGAATCAGATTTGCAACACAGATTTCGTTATTCTCCTAATCTTGATAGAGTTCTCATTGGAAAATTGGCGAGCATACTTTCATCTAATCCTTACGCCCAGACATTTCGAAGCCTTGGTTCAGTGTCAAACCTTGATGAGTATCGAATTGAGCTCAACACAGACATTTCTTTAGATCAACGAGTATATAATGCACCAACTACATCACAAGTAGCAGCAATCTGGGTAGAAGGAAATAATCCTCAGGGTCACTTCGATAGGAGTATAATGGTATATGGTAAATCAAATGATCCACAATACGCAAAAGTGTACCATGGCTGTTATGACCCACTTTCATATCCACTATTTTTCCCAAATGGGGAAGTTGGGTGGAACTTGAAAATACCAAAAGTGAGATCAAATGTCATTGTTAATAAGATCAATCAAGAAGATGACTATAACAAAGAAGGTAAATTGTGCCACATAATTAACTTTCACTTATATTATATTTTAAAAATTATTTATCTAAATTAAAATGTTCTCCATTATAGGGATGGAGTATAACTCTGGTTCATTTGTTTCACCAAGGGAATACTATTGTTTCAAACTGCAAGTGCGACCGAATGAATTTAATGTTTTGCTTTTTGGCAAATGACTAACTCAACAGTACATTGTTGATATGTACATTAAGATTGAGTCAATAAGATTGGCATTCTACCTAAAACCAGCAAACCAAAATCTTATACGAGCAGATTTATATCAAGAGCTGGTTGATAGTGTTGTTGCGGGTGAGACACGTGCGTGCATGATTGGGAAGCGTATAGTGCTCCCACTGTAACGCCCTCGATGCGGCTATATCTCCCACGTGTCGAAGCACGACTTAGAGGCATAACCGCATTGAAAGCAATGTCGCAAGTGAGGTAATCTTCACACAACCCAAGTAATACAATAGGAGAAAAAGATACATAGTTGGCTTACAATCGTCACTTCACACAATTACATGAATAAAGCATTACATCATCCAGATACAATCAAGGTTCGACTACGGAACCAAAATAAAAGAAGAACCCCAAATGTGACACGGTCCCCGATCAACCCCAACTGGGCTCCACTACTGAACAACTAGAATGAAAACAACACAAAGGACAAGATCTTCATCGAGCTCCTCCTTGCGCTTGGTTGCGTCATCTGCACGGTTGAATGGCACCTGCAAGCTGGTTTTGGAAGTATCTGTGAGCCACGGGGACTCAACAATCTCACACCCTCACGATCAAGACTATTTAAGCTTATGGGTAAGGTAAAAGGTATGAGGTGGAGCTGCAGCAAGCGACTAGCATATATGGTGGCTAACATACGCAAATGAGAGCGAGAAGAGAAGGCAAAGCACGATCGAGAAACTATGATCAAGAGGTGATCCTAGAACAACCTACGTCAAGCATAACTCCAACAACCGTGTTCACTTCCGGGACTCCACCGGAAAGAGACCATCACGGTTACACACGCGGTTGATGTATTTTAATTAAGGTCAACTTCAGGTTTTCTACAACCGGACATTAACAAATTCCCATCTGCCCATAACCGCGGGCACGGCTTTCGAAAGTTCAAATCCCTGCAGGGGTGTCCCAACTTAGCCCATGACAAGCTCTCACGGTCAACGAAGGATATTCCTTCTAGCGGGAAGACCCGATCAGACTCAGAATCCCGGTTACAAGACATTTCGACAAGGTAAAACTAAACCAGCAACACCGCCCGAATGTGCCGACAAATCCCAATAGGAGCTGCACATATCTCTTTCTCAGGGCACACCGGATTGTCTGAACTTCCGGTAGGCCAGCCCAGAGTTGCCCCTGGTGGCCACCGGTGGCTGACAAGTTGGACCAACACTCAGAGGAGCACTGGCCCAGGGGTTTAAAATAATGATGACCCTTGGGCGCGCGACCCCCAAGGGAAAAGAAAAGGCTAGGTGGCGAATGGTAAAACCAATGTTGGGCATTGCTGGAAGAGTTTTACTCAAGGCAAACTGTCAAGGGGTTCCCATTATTACCCAACCGCGTAAGGAACGCAAAATCCGGGAACATAACGCCGATATGACGGAAACTAGGGCGGCAAGAGTGGAACAAAACACCAGGCATAAGGCTGAGCCTTCCACCCTTTACCAAGTATATAGATGCATTAATTAAATAAGATATATAGTGATATCCCAACAAGTAAACATGTTCCAACAAGGAACAACAACTCCATGTTCCAACAAGGAACATACTTCAATCTTCACCTGCAACTAACAACGCTATAAGAGGGGCTGAGCAAAGCGGTAACATAGCCAAACAACGGTTTCCTAGGACAAGGTGGGTTAGAGGCTTGCTTCAACAATGTGGGAGGCATGATAAGCAAGTGGTAGGTATCGCAGCATAGGCATAGCAAAAGAGCGAGCAACTAGAAAGCAAAGATAGAAGTGATTTTGAGGGTATGGTCATCTTGCCTGAGATCCTGCAAGGAAGAAGAACGAGTCCATGAAGAAGACAAACGTGCGTAGACGAACGAATCCTCACAACACGACGTTACCGGATTACTGAGACGAAGTACACCGGAAAGAAAGCAAACAACAAAGTAAACAACCACTACAACAACATGGCACGATGCGCAAACAAGTATGATGCATGTCTGGTTTAATGAAGCATGGCATGGCAAAGTGCACAAACAATGCTACAAATTAAGTGGAGCTCAATATGCAACTCCGTTGCATATTGACGAAACACCACATTCAAGCTATTTAGTTTGATCTCGTTTATGTACCCAACAATATTAAATGTTGTTAAACATGGCAAGAGGGTGAAGCAAAGTAAAACTACCTATCTAGTCAAGTTTAAATGAGGCCGGAAACAACGAACAACAATTCCAGAAACTCCTCATGAGCATATTATAGATTTGGTACTTTTCTGCCCTAAACATTATTTTAGAGTTGTTAAACATGAAAGATGAGTGCACCAAGTTAAACTAGTCATTTTTCTACCCCATTTACATATAAAGATTATTTAAAACCGAGCTGCGGTTATTTAGTTACGAAATAAATCATTTTAGCAAGTTATTTAAGCAAATTTAAACAAACAACATTTTAAACATTTTAAACATGCTTGAAAGTTGCAAATTATTAAACTAGATGAAATTCTAAGCAAGTTTCATATACAAAGTTTTTACATATGATGCATGGTTGGAGAGTTATTATATGCATGAAGTTTAGGGGCTAAACCGCAAAACTGTTGTCTCAGGATATAGGAAAAAACGCAGATCTGGAAAAAACTACACTGGCCGAAACTGGATGGGCTGGGGTTCTCACAATGGTACTTGGGCCGGCTTAGAGCAGTGACTGGGCCCGGCAACGCAGCTGCCTGGCGGCTGGGAGGCCCACGCGGGCGAAGGGAGCTGGGCCTGCGCTTGCTGGGCTTGGTCAACGCGTACGCGCGGGCGAGCGGGCACCTCGTCCTGTCCTCGTCAAGAAGCAGAGCAACGGCAGGAACTTGACGACGGGCAGCGCAACGAGGAACTTGCGCGGGCGAGGGCGCACGGGAACCGGCTGGATCGTGGTGGACTCGGCGGATGGGCGGCGGAGCAGAGGAGATCCGGTCTAGAATGGGGCCGGACGCGAACTTGAACGGCGGCGGTGGTCCATGGCGGCGGTGGTCCTGCAGGAGGCCTCGGGCGCCATGGCGGCGGGAGCAGGCGGCTTCAGCCTGATCTGGACGGTGGGGCGAGCAGCAGAGCATCATCGGGTTCAGGTGCTGGCCGCGGTAAGACGAGCAACGGGCACGACAGCGAGAAAGAGCAGGCGGGGCGGCGTGGAACTTGGCGGTTAAACACGGCGGAGCTTCGGACTTGGGCAGTGGAGCTCCACGCGACGACGGGATGGGGACTTGACAGCGGGATCCGACGAGGAGGCGTCGGAGATGGTCAGATCTGGGCCAGAGGCGGACGTTGGCGGCTTCCGCGAGCGGCGGCCGTTCCTGCAGCGATGAAGTACATAGAGAGAGGGAGATCGTGAGAGAGATCGAAGGGCAAGGAGAGAAAACCGTAGGGGAAGAAGGGAAGGAGAGGTGCATCCTGGCAGCGGTGGTTTTCGCCTGCCGGCTGGATGAGAGGCCAGAAACGTGACGCGGCAGCGACGAGCTCTCCTGATCCGCTCGGGGATCGAAGCAGGAGGAGGGGGCTCGTGCGGGAAGCTGCTGGTTGGTCCGGGAGGGATCCCGAGGAAATCAGGTGGAGTGGCGGCGTGGTGGGATCGATGGGACAAGACCCCTAGGATCTAGGGTTGGCCTATAAATATACAGATGAATTTAGTTTATGGGCTACCTCGTCCCTCCGATCGTAATCGGATGGCCGCGAATAAAATAGCTAGGGAGTCCAAAGAGAAAAATGGAGACGTTTTGTAGATGTTCGGGGATGATCCGAATCGAACGGTGACGACTGCCCGGGTCGGGTCCGGGACATTTTTGGACGCGCACGTGAGGGGTTTGATGCACTGTGCAGAGAGGGTTTCGGACCGTGCGGTCGCATCGGACAACTCCGGAAGCGAAGAGGGGAAGGAGGATGGACTAGGTGGGCTGTGCGAAGACTGCGAGGGGGAGAAGAGAGAGGGAGGGCTCGGCATCTGTTTCCGGAGACCGAAAACGTACGACGTTTTGACCGACTATAATGTCGCTATAGTTACCCATTGGGGCGTCAAACGGACTCCGAACGCGATGAAACTTGGCAGCCGGTCTACTAACAACAAAACAACACCACACGCCAACTTTCATCCCATTCCGAGAACATTTTCCGACCACTTCTAAAATAGTGTTTTGGACATGCCGCGGGCGCGTGCAAGTCTGGGCTCAGAACGGACAACGGAAGGAACTGGGAGAACCCGGACGGATGCAAGTTTTAAAACATGATGGTGCAATGCACATGATGACATGATGAAATGCAACACGCAAGCCAAAGACATGGCAACAACAACAAATAACTGGACGACACCTGGCGCATCGGTCTCGGGGCGCGACACCCACCCTCTTTCATAGGAGGCCCACGGGACATGAGGCGACGATATCTAAACGCCATGGCTTTGGTCCAACGGTTTGGAAAACCAGATCTATTTCTTACAATGACATGCAATCCAAGTTGGGAGGAGATAACAAAAGAGCTCGCACCAGGACAATTAGCACAAGACCGGCCAGATTTGGTAGCACGAGTATTCAAGGCAAAATTGGAGGATCTTAAGAATCTTATATTTAAAAAGAATTTTCTTGGTGAAGTTGCCGCTCACGTGCGTGTTATTGAATTTCAAAAGAGGGGGCTACCCCATGCACATTTCTTAATAATCCTAAAGTCGGATTATAAGATATATAACCCAGATCAGTATGATCAAATTATATCAGCTGAAATTCCTGACAAAAACAAGTACCCAGTGTTACATGATTTAGTTATTAAACACATGATGCATGGGCCCTGTGGTGTTCTCAATAGTAAAAATTCCTGCATGCAAAATGGGGAATGTAAATACCATTATCCCCGAGCATTCTCAGATGCTACATTGCAAGGGAAAGACTCATATCCAATTTATAGACGCAGGGATGATGGCCGTAAAGTGCGCATTAGGGGATCTGTTTTGGATAATAGATGGGTTGTGCCATAAAATCCTACTTATGAGATATAATTGCCATATAAACATCAAAGTTTGCTCCAGCATCAAGGCTGTTAAGTATTTATTTAAGTACATTTACAAGGGTCATGACCGTGCCTCATTTATTGTAGAAGCCGCAGAAGGTCGAGTTATTGATGAAATTCGCGAGTATAGAGATGCCCGCTTTATATCACCTCCAGAAGCAATATGGAGAATTTACTCTTTCGACCTGAGTGAGATGTCTCCTCCTGTTCTACAGTTACAAGTCCATTTGCCAAATATGCATTTGGTCCGTTATAAAGACTATGACAATTTGGAAAATGTGATTAGTATAGAATCATCTTCCAGGATAATGCTTACTGAGTATTTTAGAATGAACTCTATCGATCCTTATGCTAGAAATTTCGTATATAAGGAATTCCCTGAATTTTATACATGGCAGAGGAACCACAAGACATGGAGACGATGTACCAAGAGAATTCAAATAGGTCGACTTGTGGCTGCTCACCCTGCAGAAGGTGAACGCTATTAGTTGAGAATATTGCTAAACCATGTGAGGGGGGCTACATCTTTTCATGATTTACGTACTGTTGATGGTGTTGTTTTCTCCACATTTAGAGAAGCGACAGAGAGAAGGGGTCTCATAGAAGCAGATGATAGTATTTCTGACTGTCTCACCGAAGCTGCCACATTTCAAATGCCCTATGCACTTAGAAGGCTTTTTCCTACAATTTTGGCATTTTGTGAAGTTACAAATGTTCGTGCATTATGGAACAATCACTTTGAAGCAATGCCTGACGATTTTCGTAGGGAGAACATAAGTGATGAAGCAATCGAGAAACTCGTGCTTGGAGATATTCGATATTTGTTATATTCCATGGGAAAGGACATCAAGACCTTTGATCTTCCAGATCTATTGGATGCTGATGATCTGGACAGCTTAGAGGCGAGATAATTGAGTGAAGAAATGTCTATTGAAGTTGCTAAAGAAGACCTGGAGCTGCAGGCAACTTTAAACAATGAACAACAGCTTGCTTTAGATGAAATAATGGACCACGTCTTGAACCAGAAGGGTAAGGTCTTCTTCATCGATGGTCCAGGAGGTACAGGAAAGACGTACCTTTATAAAGCTTTGTTGGAAAAAGTAAGATCAATGGGTTTGATAGACATTGCAACAAGAACATCTGGCATTGCAGCTTCTATCATGCCTGGTGGTCGGACGGCCCATTCCAGATTTAAAATACCAATAAATGTTCAAGAAGATACTGTGTGCAACTTCAGTAAGCAGAGTGGGACAGCTGAATTACTTCGAAGAGCATCTTTGATAATATGGGATGAAGTTGCCATGAAAAAATGGCAAGCAGTTGAGGCACTTGATAGATCCCTGCAAGATATTACTGGTTGTAGATCACAATTTGGAGGTAAAGTAATTGTCTTCGGAGGAGATTTCCGACAAGTCCTTCCAGTAGTTAGGCGTGGCACTAGAGCCCAAATTGTTAATGCCACTCTCAGAAAATCTTATCTGTGGGAGGATATAAGATAAATAAAACTCTGGCGCAATATGAAAGCACAAACAGATCCATGGTTCTCTGATTTTCTCTTGAGAGTTGGCAATGGCGTTGAAGAATCAATTGGTGGTCCATCCGACATATCTACATCATGTAATTAATTGACAGGTACTGGTCAACATAAGCGTGTATCAGCATTCCTGGACAAGGGCAGTGGACATAAGAGAAGGAGAATGTCTAATGGGGCAGGTCGTAGTAATAATGAAAGGGAACACATGAAGACGGTGTAGCCAATGAGCAGGAAGACCATGACAGCACCATCTATGTTCCAGATGGTTCTTTTCCTGCCCTAGAAGGTAATACAATTGTCACGGTGTACCATAGCTATTTCTAATACATCGATCAATCATCGACTTTACTTCTCCTAAAATATTATTTTACTGATTGACAAATTGATGTATAGATGAAACTGGGCAATCTGAATATATGACTGAAGATGATGAGGGTTACATATTCGCTGGACATGGTAAGCATTAATGTGTGTTCTTAGTATAAATAATTACTACTACCAATGTGACACAGTTTTCTCACTATTAAAAAGAATGAACAGGAACGGATTGCGTATTATCATATCGAGACCAAAACCATGCAACTTGTGAAATGCAAGAGGATCCCTTTGATTGTATATATCGGAATGTACCAAGTGGCCATCATTTTGGAGCCAGTGCCTAATTGCACAAATTGCAATGCAAAACGGTTCCAGTATGAGAATCCAACATTTTGTTGCATGGGTGGCAAGGTCAAGATAGTAACTCCATATGTCCCTGATGAAATGCGCCGACTATACACAAGTCAAGATCCTGACGCTAAATACTTTCAGGACAATATTTGGTACTTCAATTCTCACTTTTCTTTTACCTCTCTTGGTGTTATCTTGGACCAGAGATATTGCAATAAAAAGTCTGGTGTTTACACTTTCCGTGCACAAGGTCAAATTTATCATCGAATTGATCAATTGGTTCCAGTAGAAGATGGCCCTAAGCATTTACAACTATACTTTTATGACACTGAATCAAATTTGCAACACAGATTTCGTTATTCTCCTAATCTTGATAGAGTTCTCATTGGAAAATTGGCGAGCATACTTTCATCTAAATCCTTACGCCCAGACATTTCGAAGCCTTGGTTCAGTGTCAAACCTTGATGAGTATCGAATTGAGCTCAACACAGACATTTCTTTAGATCAACGAGTATATAATGCACCAACTACATCACAAGTAGCAGCAATCTGGGTAGAAGGAAATAATCCTCAGGGTCACTTCGATAGGAGTATAATGGTATATGGTAAATCAAATGATCCACAGTACATAAAAGCGTACGATGGCTGTTATGACCCACTTTCATATCCACTATTTTTCCCAAACGGGGAAGTTGGGTGGAACTTGAAAATACCAAAAGTGAGATCAAATGTCATTGTTAATAAGATCAATCAAGAAGATGACTATAACAAAGAAGATAAATTGTGCTGCATAATCAACAGTCACTTATATTATAATTTAAAAATTATTTATCTAAATTAAAATGTTTTCCATTATAGGGATGGAGTATAACTCTGGTTCATTTGTTTCACCAAGGGAATACTATTGTTTCAAACTGCAAGTGCGACCGAATGAATTTAATGTTTTGCTTTTTGGCAAACGACTAACTCAACAGTACATTGTTGATATGTACATTAAGATTGAGTCAATGAGATTGGAATTCTACCTAAAACCAGCAAACCAAAATCTTATACGAGCAGATTTATATCAAGGGCTGGTTGATAGTGTTGTTGCGGGTGAGACATGTGCATGCATGATTGGGAAGCGTATAGTGCTCCCACCCTCTTTCATAGGAGGCCCACGGGACATGAGGCGACGATATCTAAACGCCATGGCTTTGGTCCAACGGTTTGGCAAACCAGATCTATTTCCTACAATGACATGCAATCCAAGTTGGGAGGAGATAACAAAAGAGCTCGGACCAGGACAATTAGCACAAGACTGGCCAGATTTGGTAGCACGAGTATTCAAGGCAAAATTGGAGGATCTTAAGAATCTTATATTTAAAAAGATTTTTTTGGTGAAGTTGCCGCTCACGTGCGTGTTATTGAATTTCAAAAGAGGGGGCTACCCCATGCACATTTCTTAATAATCCTAAAGTCGGATTATAAGATAAATAACCCAGATCAGTATGATCAAATTATATCAGCTGAAATTCCTGACAAAAACAAGTACCCAGTGTTACATGATTTAGTTATTAAACACATGATGCATGGGCCCTGTGGCGTTCTCAATAGTAAAAATTCCTGCATGCAAAATGGGGAATGTAAATACCATTATCCCCGAGCATTCTCAGATGCTACATTGCAAGGGAAAGACTCATATCCAATTTATAGACGCAGGGATGATGGCCGTAAAGTGCGCATTAGGGGATCTGTTTTGGATAATAGATGGGTTGTGCCATATAATCCATACCTACTTATGAGATATAATTGCCATATAAACATCGAAGTTTGCTCCAGCATCAATGCTGTTAAGTATTTATTTAAGTACATTTACAAGGGTCATGACCGTGCCTCTTTTATTGTAGAAGCCGCAGAAGGTCGAGTTATTGATGAAATTCGCGAGTATAGAGATGCCCGCTTTATATCACCTCCAGAAGCAATATGGAGAATTTACTCTTTCGGCCTGAGTGAGATATCTCCTCCCGTTCTACAGTTACAAGTCCATTTGCCAAATATGCATTTGGTCCATTATAAAGACTGTGACAATTTGGAAAATGTGATTAGTATAGAATCATCTTCCAGGACAATGCTTAATGAGTATTTTACAATGAACTCTATCGATCCTTACGCTAGAAATTTCCTATATAAGGAATTCCCTGAATTTTATACATGGCAGAGGAACCACAAGACATGAAGACGACGTGCCAAGAGAATTCAAATAGGTCGACTTGTGGCTGCTCACCCTGCAGAAGGTGAACGCTATTAGTTGAGAATATTGCTAAACCATGTGAGGGCGGCTACATCTTTTCATGATTTACGTACTGTTGATGGTGTTGTTTTCTCCACATTTAGAGAAGCGACAGAGAGAAGGGGTCTCATAGAAGCAAATGATAGTATTTCTGACTGTCTCACCGAAGCTGCCACATTTCAAATGCCCTATGCACTTAGAAGGCTTTTTGCTACAATTTTGGCATTTTGCGAAGTTACAAATGTTCGTGCATTATGGAACAATCACTTTGAAGCAATGCCTGACGATTTTCGTAGGGAGAACATAAGTGATGAAGCAATCGAGAAACTCCTGCTTGGAGATATTCGATATTTGTTATATTCCATGGGAAAGGACATCAAGACCTTTGATCTTCTAGATCTATTGGATGCTGATGATCTGGACAGCTTAGAGGCGAGATAATTGAGTGAAGAAATGTCTATTGAAGTTGCTAAAGAAGACCTGGAGCTGCAGGCAACTTTAGACAATGAACAACAGCTTGCTTTCGATGAAACAATGGACCACGTCTTGAACCAGAAGGGTAAGGTCTTCTTCATCGATGGTCCAGGAGGTACAGGAAAGACGTACCTTTATAAAGATTTATTGGTAAAAGTAAGATCAATGGGTTTGATAGCCATTGCAACAACAACATCTGGCATTGCAGCTTCTATCATGCCTGGTGGTCGGACGACCCATTCCAGATTTAAAATACCAATAAATGTTCAAGAAGATACTGTGTGCAACTTCGGTAAGCAGAGTGGGACAGCTGAATTACTTCGAAGAGCATCTTTGATAATATGGGATGAAGTTGCCATGAAAAAATGGCAAGCAGTTGAGGCACTTGATAGATCCCTGCAAGATATTACTGGTTGTAGATCACAATTTGGAGGTAAAGTAATTGTCTTCGGAGGAGATTTCCGACAAGTCCTTCCAATAGTTAGGCGTGGCACTAGAGCCCAAATTGTTAATGCCACTCTCAGAAAATCTTATCTGTGGGAGGATATAAGACAAATAAAACTCTGGCGCAATATGAGAGCACAAACAGATCCATGGTTCTCTGATTTTGTCTTGAGAGTTGGCAATGGCGTTGAAGAATCAATTGGTGGTCCATCCGACATATCTACATCATGTAATTAATTGACAGGTACTGGTCAACATAAGCGTGTATCAGCATTCCTGGACAAGGGCAGTGGACATAAGAGAAGGAGAATGTCTAATGGGGCAGGTCGTAGTAATAATGGAAAGGGAACACATGAAGATGGTGTAGCCAATGAGCAGGAAGACCATGACAGCACCATCTATGTTCCAGATGGTTCTTTTCCTGCCCTAGAAGGTAATACAATTGTCACGGTGTACCATAGCTATTTCTAATGCATCGATCAATCATCGACTTTACTTCTCCTAAAATATTATTTTACTGATTGACAAATTGATGTATAGATGAAACTGGGCAATCTGAATATATGACTGAAGATGATGAGGGTTACATATTCGCTGGACATGGTAAGCATTAATGTGTGTTCTTAGTATAAATAATTACTACTACCATTGCGACACAGTTTTCTCACTATTAAAAAGAATGAACATGAATGGATTGTGTATTATCATATCGAGACCAAAACCATGCAAATTGTGAAATGCAAGAGGATCCCTTTGATTATATATATCGGAATGTACCAAGTGGCCATCATGTTTTGGAGCCAGTGCCTAACTGCACAAATTGCAATGCAAAACGGTTCCAGTATGAGAATCCAACATTTTGTTGCATGGGTGGCAAGGTCAAGATAGTAACTCCATATGTTCCTGATGAAATGCGCCGACTATACACAAGTCAAGATCCTGACGCTAAGTACTTTCAGGAGAATATTTGGTACTTCAATTCTCACTTTTCTTTTACCTCTCTTGGTGTTATCTTGGACCAGAGATATTGCAATAAAAAGTCTGGTGTTTACACTTTCCGTGTACAAGGTCAAATTTATCATCGAATTGATCAATTGGTTCCAGTAGAAGATGGCCCTAAGCATTTACAACTATACTTTTATGACACTGAATCAGATTTGCAACACAGATTTCGTTATTCTCCTAATCTTGATAGAGTTCTCATTGGAAAATTGGCGAGCATACTTTCATCTAATCCTTACGCCCAGACATTTCAAAGCCTTGGTTCAGTGTCAAACCCTGATGAGTATCGAATTGAGCTCAACACAGACATTTCTTTAGATCAACGAGTATATAATGCACCAACTACATCACAAGTAGTAGCAATCTGGGTAGAAGGAAATAATCCTCAGGGTCACTTCAATAGGAGTATAATGGTATATGGTAAATCAAATGATCCACAGTACATAAAAGCGTACGATGGCTGTTATGACCCACTTTCATATCCACTATTTTTCCCAAACGGGGAAGTTGGGTGGAACATGAAAATACCAAAAGTGAGATCAAATGTCATTGTTAATAAGATCAATCAAGAAGATGACTATAACAAAGAAGATAAATTGTGCCGCATAATCAACTGTCACTTATATTATATTTTAAAAATTATTTATCTAAATTAAAATGTTTTCCATTATAGGGATGGAGTATAACTCTGGTTCATTTGTTTCACCAAGGGAATACTATTGTTTCAAACTGCAAGTGTGACCGAATGAATTTAATGTTTTGCTTTTTGGCAAACGACTAACTCAACAGTACATTGTTGATATGTACATTAAGATTGAGTCAATAAGATTGGCATTCTACCTAAAACCAGCAAACCAAAATCTTATACGAGCAGATTTATATCAAGGGCTGGTTGATATTGTTGTTGCGGGTGAGACACATGCGTGCATGATTGGGAAGCGTATAGTGCTCCCACCCTCTTTCATAGGAGGCCCACGGGACATGAGGCGACGATATCTAAACGTCATGGCTTTGGTCCAACGGTTTGGAAAACCAGATCTATTTCTTACAATGACATGCAATCCAAGTTGGGAGGAGATAACAAAAGAGCTCGGACCAGGACAATTAGCACAAGACTGGCCAGATTTGGTAGCACGAGTATTCAAGGCAAAATTGGAGGATCTTAAGAATCTTATATTTAAAAAGATTTTTTTGGTGAAGTTGCCGCTCACGTGCGTGTTATTGAATTTCAAAAGAGGGGGCTACCCCATGCACATTTCTTAATAATCCTAAAGTCGGATTATAAGATAAATAACCCAGATCAGTATGATCAAATTATATCAGCTGAAATTCCTGACAAAAACAAGTACCCAGTGTTACATGATTTAGTTATTAAACACATGATGCATGGGCCCTGTGGCGTTCTCAATAGTAAAAATTCCTGCATGCAAAATGGGGAATGTAAATACCATTATCCCCGAGCATTCTCGGATGCTACATTGCAAGGGAAAGACTCATATCCAATTTATAGACGCAGGGATGATGGCCGTAAAGTGCGCATTAGGGGATCTGTTTTGGATAATAGATGGGTTGTGCCATATAATCCATACCTACTTATGAGATATAATTGCCATATAAACATCGAAGTTTGCTCCAGCATCAATGCTGTTAAGTATTTATTTAAGTACATTTACAAGGGTCATGATCGTGCCTCTTTTATTGTAGAAGCCGCAGAAGGTCAAGTTATTGATGAAATTCACGAGTATAGAGATGCCCGCTTTATATCACCTCCAGAAGAAATATGGAGAATTTACGCTTTCGACCTGAGTGAGATGTCTCCTCCCGTTCTATAGTTACAAGTCCATTTGCCAAATATGCATTTGGTCCGTTATAAAGACTGTGACAATTTGGAAAATGTAATTAGTATAGAATCATCTTCCAGGACAATGCTTACCGAGTATTTTACAATGAACTCTATCGATCCTTATGCTAGAAATTTCCCATATAAGGAATTCCCTGAATTTTATACATGGCAGAGGAACCACAAGACATGGAGACGACGTACCAAGAGAATTCAAATAGGTCGACTTGTGGTTGCTCACCCTGCAGAAGGTGAACGCTATTAGTTGAGAATATTGCTAAACCATGTGAGGGGGGCTACATCTTTTCATGATTTACGTACTGTTGATGGTGTTGTTTTCTCCACATTTAGAGAAGCTGCAGAGAGAAGGGGTCTCATAGAAGCAGATGATAGTATTTCTGACTGTCTCATCGAAGCTGCCACATTTCAAATGCCCTATGCACTTAGAAGGCTTTTTGCTACAATTTTGGCATTTTTCGAAGTTACAAATGTTCGTGCATTATGGAACAATCACTTTGAAGCAATGCCTGGCGATTTTCGTAGGGAGAACATAAGTGATGAAGCAATCGAGAAACCCGTGCTTGGAGATATTCGATATTTGTTATATTCCATGGGAAAGGACATCAAGTCCTTTGATCTTCCAGATCTATTGGATGCTGATGATCTGGACAGCTTAGAGGCGAGATAATTGAGTGAAGAAATGTCTATTGAAGTTGCTAAAGAAGACCTGGAGCTGCAGGCAACTTTAAACAATGAACAACAGCTTGCTTTAGATGAAATAATGGACCACGTCTTGAACCAGAAGGGTAAGGTCTTCTTCATCGATGGTCCAGGAGATACAGGAAAGACGTACCTTTATAATGCTTTATTGGCAAAAGTAAGATCAATGGGTTTGATAGCCATTCCAACAGCAACATCTGGCATTGCAGCTTCTGTCATGCCTGGTGGTCGGACGACCCATTCCAGATTTAAAATACCAATAAATGTTCAAGAAGATACTGTGTGCAACTTCAGTAAGCAGAGTGGGACAACTGAATTACTTCGAAGAGCATCTTTGATAATTTGGGATGAAGTTGCCATGAAAAAATGGCAAGCAGTTGAGGCACTTGATAGATCCCTGCAAGATATTACTGGTTGTAGATCACAATTTGGAGGTAAAGTAATTGTGTTCGGAGGAGATTTCCGACAAGTCCTTCCAGTAGTTAGGCGTGGCACTAGAGCCCAAATTGTTAATGCCACTCTCAGAAAATCTTATCTGCGGGAGGATATAAGACAAATAAAACTCTGGCGCAATATGAGAGCACAAACAGATCTATGGTTCTCTGATTTTCTCTTGAGAGTTGGCAATGGCGTTGAAGAATCAATTGGTGAAGACTATGTGCATTTACCTGAAGAGATGGTTGTATGTTACACACATTCAGAGACCTCGGTTAGTAAGTTGCTAAACGAAGTATTTCCTTCACTTGACAAGAATGGAAGATTACCGTCTTATATAAGTTCTCGTGCCATTCTTTCCACCAAAAATGAATACGTGGATGAATTAAATGTGAAGCTTATAGACCGATTTCCTGGAGAAGAAAAGGTCTACTATAGTTTTGATTCAGCAGTGCATGATACTCACAATCACTACCCACCTGAATTCCTGAATTCTCTCACACCTAATGGCCTACCTCCACATGTTCTCAGGTTGAAAATAAATTGCCCTGTGATCTTGCTTCAGAATTTAGATCCTCATAATGGATTATGCAATGGAACAAGGCTTATTATTAAGGCATTTCAAGATAATGCTATCGATGCTGAAATTATTGGAGGACAACATGCTGGAAAGCGAGTATTCCTTCCAAGAATACCTTTGTATCCTTCTGAGATGATGTGCTTCCCTTCAAGTTCAAGAGAAAGCAATTTCCAATTCGTGTTAGCTTTGCAATGACAATCAATAAAGCTCAAGGTCAAACAATTCCGCATGTTGGTATCTACCTTCCAGAACCTGTGTTCTCTCACGGTCAACTATATGTTGCATTGTCCCGAGGAATATCAAGGCAAACAACAAGCTTGCCAAGCCAAACAGGGATGTCGACCCATCAGGAAAAAGTACCAAAAATATTGTCTATAAGGAGGTTTTGGCACGATAAATGTATATAATGCATAACTGTCTTTGTTTCATATATATGAGCATGCTTTACTTTGTCTCATAATATTGGTACGTTGATAATTGTTGAGATTTTTTTTATAAATATGCGCATATATTAGAATCATGAATAACATAGGCCTTATATTCTAATATGTTCTACAGATATATGAATACATAATGTTTTCTGTTCAGAGAGAGCACGAATGGAGTATTGTGCTACTATTGTCAACTTTTTTGTTTGCTGTAGTTCTAAGTTTGTGTCCAGAAGATCATCAACTAGATTAGGATCCTTGTTTCATGTATAATACACCGAACATTTTTTATGTGCAAACCATGAATTTGATTTGCTAAGCTGGAATTTGGTCATTTACGTTTTTTGATTATGCTAGCCTTAGATTGCACAAAACCATGTTCGACATTGCAGACTGGTTTTATACCATATAGAAGGTGTTGTTTTTATCTTGTCATTGAATGCCTCTTCGCACATTTTTTTGTCTCAATACTTAACTTGATACACTCTCATGTTGGCAGGGTCAATTGGAATCTTATGCCTTTATGGATCATGAACTTGAAATGAAGGCTTCTGGTGAGCTCTAAGCATCCATGCTTCAGGCAACATTACTATTAGGTGCCAGCTTCATTTTGGCATGAGCTACCCTCTTTAGTTGTGGATTTGAAAAATGTTAGTAAAAGAAGTGTATGTATCTATATGTACAGTTGTACGTGACATAGCTGTCTATAAACAATATGTGAGATCAACCCTGAAAACAAACTCAGCTCGCAAATAGCAATAATTATATGGTGGGCGATTCTGCCATGACCTATTTGGTTATAAGTTATTGATGTTTGACTTGTAGCTGTGAGCACTTGTGTTGTTGCATATTGTAGTTGAGCTTTTGCTTATGTTGTATAGTAGGATACATTTTCCAAACCTATATATGGATGAGAAACAAGGGGTCTAAAAATAGAAATGATTATTTTCTTTTACGTAAATTGGACCCTCTGCTATCTTTTAGTTCCATCTCAACTGGTTACTACGTGCAAAGCATGTGCAGTTTACTAGTACTTGATAGTAAGTCAATGGGGGTAAGTAGATATGTATAATTTAATCATAGAGTTATAGAGTCATCTATAAGGGGATATTGGTTGAATATTAAGCAAGATACAAGGTCGATGTCATGTTCTTTAAAAACGAATGTTGGATCTCCATATACATGGTTAGATCAAGAATGTGATGAGAAAATTACAATGCTAACTTATAATTCATATAATTATCGCATAATAATGCTAACAATTGCACATAAACTACATGATAGTAACTTAATGGAGTAACTGTATTTTTATTTGAGAACAACGAAGTAAGTAGCTATGAGTGACTTACAAGAATCTTGGAGTTACGCACAATCATTTATGAGATGATTTTGATTAAACATTTGGTTTGATGAACCCGCCCAATAAACCCGGATGAAGTGAGTACGAAAACAATAGTCATACTACTTGTGTGTTGTACAATCTTGAGCTAATTAATGGTGTAACTAGCGAGTGATTTGCAAAGATCTTAACTTTACACACAATCATATATGACAAGATTTTTGGTAAAACATTCGACTAGATGAACCCGAACGGAGATGTATGACAATAGTAGTACAATCATACTACAGGTGTGTAGTATAATCTTGAGCTAGTAAATGGTATAACTAGCTATGAGTTATTTGCAAAGATTTTAGCATTACAAACAATCATTTATGAGGCAATTTTTAGTTAAATGTTTGATTTAATGAGCCTGTCCAATAAACTTAGGCGAAGAGACTACGACAATAGTAGAGTCATACTACAGGTGTGTAGTATAATCTTGAGCTAATAAATGACGCAACAAGCCATGAGTGATTTGCAAAAATCTTAGCATTATACACAATCATTTGTGAGACGATTTTTGGTTAAACATTGAACCCATCCTATAAACCCAGACGGAGAGTGTATGACAATAGTGGCACAATCGTACTACATGTGTGTGGTAGAACAATCTTGAGCTAATAAATGTTGGCTTGCCTCCAAATAGATAAAGTCAAACATACATCCATCTATTCATACGCGAGGCACAATGCAAGAAATAACAGTTCTCTCAAGGGAATAGCACGCAAGATTCCCAAAATGCTCGCTTTCGGAACCTGCCTCATGCCTTCCTCCCACCGCACGGCCCCTCGCTGACGCGTGGGCCCACCACATGCCCTCTTGCACCATCACACGGCCACCTTGTATATAGGGGACTGGCCTCACCCCCACCTACCAACCCACACCTGCTGCCTTGCTTATTAAAAATCTTTGTACATTTACCAATTCCTACGAGGCCCCTTCCCCGACGACGATTGCGACGAGGTATCAGCAACCATCATGTCTGGCAGAGCATTACTCGCCGACATCAAGGTTCCCACGATGACGCGGAAGGTGATGGAGGTCACGGTGCGGCCCGAGAAGAAGAAGCCCCAGCGAGGAGGTGGCGGGGGCCATCGCTTCACGCGGCACGGCGGGCGCAGGGGACTCAGCCTGGACTATGATGAGGAGGACTTTGAGGCCGATTTCAAGAAGTTCTTGGCCGACTCCAGGGACTATGACTTCGAGCTCGGGTGTGGTGGGGTGGCCGAGAAGGATGATGACTATGAGGAAGTCGAGATCAAGCCCTTTGCCGCCATCAAGAGGTCCCTCTCCGAAGGTAATAGCCCTCGGTCGCTTGGACTAGTTTTTAATCTACGTATCATCACCTTTAGCGCTTGACTATGTATTACCTCCATCTTGGTTTATTTGTCTCCATCATATTCTGGGTCAAAGTTTGACCACATAATTAACTAGTTTAATATTAATGCATGTCATAAAAAATATATTGTTGGATTCTTATTCGAGTGTAGTTTTAATATTATTTTTGCTACGTTTAACTTATATTTTATTGGTTAAAATCATGGTAAAAAAGTATGACCAAAAATACAAGGGGGACTAGTAAACTAGGGCGAAGGTAGTAGAAATAGGAGATTGTGTGATTGGTTCAAAAATGGTTTGGTCGTTTGGTTGGGTAGGATGAGAATTTTTTGTAGGGGTGGCTATTGGAAGGCTGTGTTTGGGCGGTGTTACACCTGTTTTTAGAGATTTTATATTGGATGTGCTATCATGGAGTAATTTGGGTGAAGGGTTAGGCTTTTCCATTTCTCTGTTGTGTTTGGTTAGTAGCTTATTTCCGCCGAGGTCTTGGCCTCTTGAATTGTTTCCTTGTTAGATGGTTGTAGGTGTGGCTGAGCAACCAAGGATTGTTCTAGGCTTGGTTCATTTATTAGTCTAAATGATTACTGTACTAATCATTGAATCAGACTGAAAAAGAATATCCTTGATTCTGCATCGTCTATAATGCAATTTGTAGATTAATAATTGCAGAATGATGTCAAAGATTTATAACATGAGGTCTGTTTATGAGAACCTTGGATTTTTTTATTAAGTTGTGATTATTATTTTTATTTATTTGTTCTGTTTGTGACTGATGATGTTTTCACCCGAACCTGAGCCATCATGGTTCGGTGTTCATTATGATTATTATATTTTTCATTTAAATTCATGAAAAAATTATTTACTATGTGTGAAAGAAATTTATCTGTGTTGGTCCCTCTTAGCATTGACATTGATCTTCTATTGCAGATGACTTAAGCACCATGCCTACTGCTGGTTTTGATGGTCCTGGAGAAAGGTCAGCAAAAAGGAAGAGAAAGAACCAACTCAAGGGTATTCATCAGTGCCCCTTGGGTAAGTGGGCTGCTGAAATCAAAGATCCTAGCAAGGGTGTCTGTGTCTGGCTCGGTACTTTCAACAGTGCTAAAGAAGCCGCAAGAGCTTATGATGCCGAAGCACGCCGAATCTATGGTAAGAAGGCCAAGGTTAACTTTCCAGAGGAACCAACAGGATATGTCGACTTTGCATCAATCCAGCCACTTGTTCCTGCAATAAACTTTGCCGCCCCTGTTGAAGCTCCTATTATGGATATGTACTCTGACCAGGGAAGCAACTCTTTTGGCTGCTCTGACTTGGGCTGGGAGTATGAGACCAAGAGTCTAGATATATCATCCATTTGTACCATTGCCGAAGGAGCAGAATCTGCGCTTGTCGAGAATAACACCTACAACTCACTGGTGCCTCCTGTTATGGAGAATAATGCTGCCAGTTCTGAATCTTGGATGAGATATCTTATGGATGATGATGTGGATGAGCTGATTGATGGCCTAGTGAATTTTTATGATCATCAGGATGTCGTTGGCAACATGGACCTTTGGAGGTTCGATGACATGCCCGTCTTTGGAGACTTTGTCTGAGGGATTCAAACCTTGTATGTCGGGACAACGGGTAAGCCTTTCCAATTTGGATGTTCAGTCTAAGGTTGATAATGTTTTCATTACATTGAACTTTTTGTTCCGGGTTTCAGGAATAAGACTATGGAAGATTGGGAAGCACCCTATTGTCACCTTCGGCCAGCATATGCTTATGTCCAAGCTTAGATGCAAAAGAGTTGCATCCCGAGTTTCTTTTGTAATCGACCCTTTCCCTAGTTCATTGTCTCTGTGTGGCAGCCATTTAGTAGATTGATGAACCATGGTATTTATATTTTGTCAACTTTTATGTCATAACTACCATTTCTGAATGTGAACATGATGAATCTATGTTCAGTTTGCTTTAATTTGTGTGCTTGATCTCTTTTTCACTTTAGTTGTGGTTGTTTAATTGGTTATAAGTAATTTATATACTTTCTAATTTTTTTAGCCTAAGAGTATTTGTTAAATATGGATTTGCCTGGCTACTTGCAGAATTTCTGCTGTACATGTGTGGTAAGTTTATGGTTCTATGCATCATATTGATCCAGAGGCTGAATGTTTCAACCTCTTTTTCAAAAAAGGGTGTGGTAAGCCAGAGTGTCTTCTATATTATACCTCTTCACTTCAGACTCTGGCCAAATATGTTGGAGCTAACTATCTCAACTCAGTTTGTTTCTCTTGGTTAATTCTCACAACACACACAAACCAATGGAGATAGAAGATATTTGCGGATGTACTGCTTCATCACAGCCGAACGTATTTTCTTCTCTCTATTTCACTTGACATAAAGCAAATATGATGACAACTTAAATACTAATCGCCATTTAAAAATACTTGAAGCTAGTGGTGTTAGTGGTCATTACAACTATAAAATGTCTTTGCTTTATGTCCAGTGAAAAAGCATCCTAGCTAACTCAATGCCTATGCATGCCACTGCATATCCTAGCTCACATGCAGCAATGCGCTTGATACATCACGACGCCCGCATCATGCGGCTCCTTGGCAACTCCTCGATACATGCCTTTCAGCCAAGCCATCAATCCTATGTTTCGCACATACATCTACTAATATGCATTGTCCCTGCAGGACACTAACTCATGCAGAAATGAAATAAATATGCAGACACAAAAAACATCAAGACTACAGCTAACAAAATAAACTAGATTTACTAATCTTTGTTACTAGATGTGTGATCATACGGAGTCGTTCTTTCCATGTGTAGTTCATCTCACCGATGTAGTTCTTACATAAGCATTTAGTGGTCCGAATTCATGAGTTGAGGGATCTGTTCCATTTCAATGCATTTTAAAGAAAAGCATTGCATTGTCCCTCAATCCCTCTTGATGTGAGAAACCATGTGAACCACATATAAGTTTCACTTGATTTATTACTAGAACATTCACCAAATTGGTGGTCTCATGCCACTTTCATGTTAGGTCTTTGATTTGATTTGACGTTGGCATAAGTAATGCATGTCGCCTTCTTACGATGAGTATGTTATATTATTAGTACTCGACAATCACATGGCATTCACCAACAGTTGGTTCACCTAGGTAGTTTCCATGGAGGCAATTTTGTTACTCACGTGGAGGTTGGGTTTCGTTATCCGCGCACTATCATGAAGTAGGTCCCTGTTGTAACCAGCTGTCTGTGAAGAACTACATGTTTATTTCCTTGATACAGCTACAATAATCGAGAAGGTAGAGTATAAACTTTGCAGTAAGGAAGTAAACATGGTGGCACATGAGCTAGAAAATTTTAGTTTTATCTAAAGTTTCTTGTACGTGGGACGATGATCCCCCTACTTTCATTCTTGGTCAATAAATGATGTAACTATTAATCACCATTAATAAAGTTAGCCATGATAGTCATTGCTCAAAATAAAAAGGTGTCTATCAAGTACTGGTAGTAATTAGTTGTCCGTGAAGAACTGATTGCCACTTACATGCTTTTCGCACTCTCCTACTTCTACGGAGAAGGTGGATGGCCCATGCGCGAAATGGCCACATAGCAAGATATGAAGACAACTTCTATATGAATACCGAAAAAGGCTTTCGCCCCGCTTTATATATAAAGCAAAGTCAACAACATCCTAGTACACACGCACTCCACCACAACACATGCACACACCCAAGGCGGGATACAAAGGCGTTGAGAGCAGCAACACGGCCCCTAGCACTACAAGAGCAACCAGGGGCTCCACTAGTGAGCACGCCACCACGAAGAGATGAAGCCGCACATGACGAACCGTTGGCTCCAAGACGGTGCCTTCAGGAAGCACTACTGCGGGATGGTCCAAATGCGACACTACAATCAGAGACCCTTCGACGAAACTGTGTGCGATGCCATAATCGCAAATGGTGGTGTAAAAAACCCATCAAAAAAGGTGCAAAACGTTTGCGATGATGGATGCATCAAACACGGTTCAGATTTTAGTTGCGTGTGCGATGCAGGGCATACGGTTCAGTTAAATTAACTGTTTGGGATGAGGATGAACAAAATAAATGGGCAGGCAGATGAAGGCATGTGCGATATATAGCATACAGTTCACTAGGATGAACTTCGTGTGATTAGCAACACAATAGAAACAGTTCAACTGAACAAGATGTGTGTGATACGCGGCAAACAGGTCCGTAATCAGAAATGTGTGCGAAGACCAATAATAACACAAACGATTGCTGCTAATAAGCCATGTGATTTGCTCTGTCTACAGTAGAATAACATGTGTGTGTGTGTGTATATACATCTGGGCTATTCTGCTTCGTGTAACAGAATATTATTCTGTTACCCTACTTGAACTGACGTACTTTACAGGTTGGACTGACGTGGTTTTCTACTTGAACTGATCTTCCTGCGTGTACGATGGGCGGAAACATGGGATGCAACATGGAGCTTCCGGGCGTTCTCCAGCGCGGTGTTGCGTGCCATTCATTGCCAGAGAATACATGTAAGGGGTTACGCACGTGCGCGCGCTCACCTGGTCGTGGTTTGCGATCTCAAGTCACCGGAGGTGGCGACGTGGGCATTTGGCGGCAGACGTGTTTTGGGCGTTGGTGTTTACCGTGGTGTTTGTAGGCCTCAATTTTACGTTCAGTTTGTTGTTTTTGGATGTGAGAATTATCGGTGCGTTAGAGTTTTTGGAGATTAATTTCACCTATAATTTCTATTACAAGTTTTGGTGTTCTTGGTCGTTTTCCACGTCCGCCATGCAAATGTGTTCTTGTTTTTCTGTTGTTTTACTTTCGAATTGGCGTTGTAGGGAGAGATATGAGGATTGTATGAAAAGATTTGTGTTGTCAATTTTGCTTCTTTGAGTTGTTTCTACCCCGGATTCACATGTTATTTGGTCGTTGGCGAAGGTGGTGTATGGCAGCTGACTATAGCCCACGATTTCTTGTAATCCGGTCAAACTGTGTAATTAAGTTGCATGTTTTTCAGTGTTGTTTGAATTACTGATGTATGTGTAGTTGGACTGCTCCATGTCGAAGTTGTATTACTGTGCGTTGACATCGGAGTAAGTATTTTCTATTGGCTGCCTACCCATACCTCTGCACTTTGAATATAAAGCCCGAGCCCGCTGTCAGTTTCATTCCACCAGCTGCAACCAAAGAAAAGCGAGATGGATCCTGAGCTAGGAGAGGTCACAGAGGAGGAGGGGGATGCTGTCGATGTTAGGGCTGCAGTAGCGGAGCAGAGGAGGAGGAGGAGGAGGCGTAGGCGCAGGAAGATGGCACGACGTGTTGCCGAGGTGGAAGTGGAGGAAGAGTTCAACAGACGCATTGCATGCGAGGTGATGGATACTTGCAACTCCAATGAACTGGAGCTTCTTTTCCCAGAGGGCAGGGGAAGGAACCATATTCAGATCATCAGTTGGGCTAGGGCGAGAGCAGCCACGGCTCCACATCCATCCACCAGGGCCAAATGGCGTCGTTTCTTTTATCGTTATGACTAAAGTACTGAATATTATGTTTTTAAGATTGTGTTGTGAGGGATCAGATGTTTGAATGACTAAATGAATTCAACTGTCTACCTCTGAATGTGTTTTTTTATCTGAATATGTTTGTTATGTGCACTTTTGAAATGCTGGTTTATCTAAAGTTGAATTGATTTGCGGTTAAATGTTGAATGACTTGTATAATAACTATTTCCTACCAGCTGGCTGCCCACCTACCTATTTATTAATTTTATAATCTATGAGTCTCCCTGGCTATAAATTCTATCCATCTATGAGTGGTGTGTGGCTCAGTCCCCCCTCCCTTTTCTTCCTTCCTCTAGAATCAGATCTAGGTTCCTCCCTCTTGTCTATGTTGTTTTCTTCCCTATTCCTGTGTCTTCCATGGAGGATTGTTTATGCGGATGTCTGGCAAAGATGGCGCGCATAGCTAATGGTTGTGTGTACGAATCTGGTTTGGAGCTCACCGAGACTCAGCGTTGTGGCCAACTTTCTTGTTTGTTGTACAACAACCATGGTTTCGTGCACCCTATGTTTGTCGTCTGACGGTTGGGGACTTGAAGGAATCATGGGTATGTGTTTGTATTCGTTTTGTTTTCTTCTTTTTATAGGTCTCATTTTGAATCCCATGAACTGAATCTGTAGTTTAGTTTTATGAATAGTTTGTCTATAATCTTTATTTGGTTTTGTCAGAATTTAACAATAGGGATTTGTATATGTATTTGTTCATTACTTAACAATATTTTATCCATTTTTGTATAATCCTTGATCTGTTTTTGTCAGATGTTTTTACTGTAGGTGTATTGATATGTATATTTCTTCAGTTTAGTCAGTTCATATGACTAGTTAGTTTGGTGTTTTTGTTTTGGTACAGATTTTTCTTTTCAGTTTGTTATGCAACCGTTCCTAGATCTGTGAAAAAATTCAGTTATGTCAGGTGTTCACTTTGTTTTCTACTCCCATGCTCATTTGCAGAAATTATCACCCAAGATCAGGATTGTTGCTCCTAGTTCCAGGATACTGAAGATGGAGACTTCAGACAAAAATGGGTATCAGTTGATGGAAGTTGCCTACCACATCAACTTTGATGGTTGCGTCAACCTAACTACTGGGTGGAAGAAGTTTGTGGCAGAGTCTGGATTTGAGGATGGTGATGTGGTTATGGTTATGTTCTCCAGGGAAGATGACTCTCTGACGTTCAGAATTTATGTGTTGTAGGTTTAAATGTGGCAAATGACGCTGGTTGTGAGATTTGTGTGTGTTTGATTATGTTGTAGTATTTTTTCTTTAAAACAACGCATAGATGGTTGAATTCTATGGTATTATCGGATGGTTTGGAACAATTTATGTAATGCTTTTCCTATTTTTTTTGCTCAAGCATAACTCTTTTTATATATTCTTTATATTTTAATTGGAACAATTATAGTTGAACTGATGGGCATTCTTTGTTTTGACTGGGATATTTTCATGTACATAGCTCGCAGACGGAAAATATACGCTGATGATGTTTGTAGGACCCCTTTTGGGTTTTGAGTTTTGTTGAACTTACATGCTGTTAATGATAGTACTGAACTATTTAGGTTGTCAATGGCCAATCACATTTGTTTGTTGTATAGCATTTTTCTTACTTTTTACATGAATTTTAGAGCACAATTTTTCTTTTTCAAGTTGAATAGTGATGGTTCTGGTATTTTTAAAATAAAAAGAATTTAATCTTTGCTGCACAATACTAATTTTACTTGAACCTTATGAATTGTAGTAGTTGAACTTTTTATAAATTTGTTTCTGAAATTTTTATAACAATCTTTTATGTTTAATTTTCCAAAAAAATATATTTTTATTTTTTTAGTTCTTACAATTAACATGTGTTTGAACTTTTTACATTATTTGTTTTGAACTGATTTCTTATGAAGTTTTTTTAAAATTATATGTATTTTTTATGGTCGTGCCTGGTCGGCTGGAATTTTGTAATGGGGCGAACTACTGTGTTGGGCCATCCGCCGGAGTCATGGTTTTCGGCCAAGATAGCTCGTGATAGTGCGGCGTGCACGTGCACTATACATTTAGTCCCACCTCGCTAGTCAAGGGGGCTCTAGACCTATTTATAAGCGCAGCCGAGGCTCACTGGTCCAACTCCTCTGAATACTTACCTGAGCGCTTATACACGATGCTCACCCTCTGTCATGACCTGTGGGCCCTGGTGTGGTGGCCCCGTAGTCTGGTTCACAAAGGATTCCCCGGTTGTTTCGCGGTTGGCTTGAGTCCTAGTACCCACCTGTGTTGGGCCGGCCTATCCCTTGGGGCGGTCAATATTTTTGATTCTTAGCATTTTTTATTTCTAGTTTTTGTGATTTTTTGCCTAATATAAGCATTTTTTAAGTACTGAATGTTGTCCCCTACTTGAACTGACATTTTTTTTATAGTGTGTTTCCCTCGCTTTCTCTTTGTTGTCATTCTTTCTCGGCATTTTTTGGGATTTTTTAATGAATATCTGGGTAAGATATATAGGGACCGCATCGAGTGGCATTTTTTGTACTAATAGATTTTTTTGTATGGACTAAAGAACATCTATCTTTTTTAGGGGTGTGTGGGTGCGTGGTGTGGTGCT